>NW_020455699.1:304600-365021 GCF_003342845.1 Nothoprocta perdicaria | reverse complement strand
TTCCTTTCCTTTCCTTTCCTTTCCTTTCCTTTCCCTTTCCTTCTGAACTAAAAGAGCCCAAGATGTACCCTGTTTTAGGCTTGGGCCATGGCTAGTTCGCTGCAGTAACTTCCAGTAATGCCTAATGTGTTTGAGAAAACTGGGAGAGGCAAAGCAAACTGTCTGGACCAGTGCCATAGATTTGGTATCTTTATTAGTACTATCAGCAACATAGGCTTGCTGTATATGAATTTGGATGGAATCGAGAAGAAAAATGCAGGAATCAGCTGAAAAGATAAAAATGACCTAAAAGCATCTAACAAGGAGCAAATCTGGGCGTYAGCTGATGTCTTCTGCAAACAGCGTGAGCATTCCCTTTCCCTGGAGAAACAAATATTAGAGGATAGGCAGATGTTATTTTGGACCTCTGCAGGTAGTCAGATGGCTTCCTCCTGTAATAAAAGGCCTTCCAGACACACTGACACTGGAGCTTCTGTAAGACACCAGTTAAACAGAGCTACTGTGGGACAATGACACTAACGCCAAACTCATCTGGCTTCAAGTTCAAAGAAGTTTTAACAAGTGCCTCTTTGTTCAGTGCCTTGTTGGTATACTGCTCATCATGGCTGGATTGTGGAACTGTATAAAGAAGTAAGGACAGATTACTGACTCTGAATTTGGGGATATTCTTATGGAAGTTCAAACCATTCAGGCATTTTGTCAGCTGCCCCTGCAGGCAACTCAAGGACACTCCCTAACCTGCCTCCGAAGAACCAGGAAAGCATCAGGTGTAAAACTTGAGGCAACTTTGTGGCCAGGGTCAAACTTAAGCCAGATGTCTGTCTGTTGGGGGCTCTTCTAAACTCTGTAAAGATGTGTAAAGATAGCTGGAACAGGAATGTCTTCCCGACTTTTGATGCAGGTGCAACTTAGGAGACATAAAAAAATCCTTCACATGTAGCAATAGTCTGTGTTTACACTACGCAGAAAAAAATATGTCTCAGTGAAAAGGTGTTTCCTTGTGGTCAAAGGATGACAAACTATAAAGAAAATGTAAAAGACTATAAAATTTTTTATGTCTTTCTTTGGGAGAAGTGATGTTTTTAAAGTACAACCTACAGAACATAATGTCTAGGACAAATAGCTCTGATTTGTACCATGAACAGAATCAGCCTACAAAGGTGACGATCATATAAAATTGGCTTTGTAAGATATGATCTCATAAATGATTCAGTGCTGTTTACAAGGTTTTTTTTTTTTTTTTTTTTCTGTGCAAGCAAATCCACTGGGAACATTATTGTGTTTTTAGGCTAAAATGATGCAAGAGAGGAATGTGTGTCACATTGAGAACTTGATGCTATGTTGGAGAGCCATAAAATGTTCAATTAAATGTGGCAAATGCTAGAAGAATGCCACCCTGGACACAGTTCCGTGTTTGCTTTAGGAAATGTAATATAGCTTGTTTATTGTAGGCAAAGAACGTAAGGATGGTAAAATGACAGCATCAAACTCATCTGGAAATGTTTGCGCTACCATAAAGGAAGGTCCCCCTCAGCAATAAGTCTTGCTCCTCAACTTAGCCTTTTGAAGGACAGACAGGGCAGTATTTGGTGAATTGTGCTTTGCGGAATTAAAGCAAACCTAAAGAAAACTGCTCCAGTATCTGTCTTCTCTCAAGCGAGTTGTCAGCAAGAGGAAGGGGCAAGAGAAGACGGGGAGTCTTTGCAAGGATGTTTTAAAGCCTCCAGATAAACTGTCGCTTTGAGCCTTGACAGCCCAAGGAGGTGACATGCGCTTGCCCTCCCCGGGGCCGTAGCCTCCAGGCTCAGCAAGCCGAGCACGGCCGCTGAGCTGTGACACCAGCGCTTGCCTGACCCCTCGTAATGGGCAGCTACTTATCGCAAACAAGGTAGATGGAAGAACATAGACTGAAAYGATGTTTCGGTGTAAGAAGAAATCCACTAGGGCACCCAGCAAACCAGTCAATCTTCAGGGTTTTTTTTTATCGTAACGCCTCTGGCCACTTTTTCTCAGATTGCTTCTTTCTTTCTCCCAGGAGCTGGTGACTGTGGCACGGCATCAAGCCGCACGACTTAGATCAATAGAGTGGGTTAGGTAAGCAACTGGAGGAAAATAAACAGAAAGAGAAAATGAACTTTGGGTAACTTGCACCAACAGTTTGCTCTGATCATTTTTTTTTATCTATTACTGTGAAAAGTGAAAACACAAGTTCCCAGAGAGCCTGCAAGAACGCTGTCAGCAGCATTCTATCGTGTAAGTGCAATCACACTTTATTTGTGGAAAGCACAGGCCAAAAACAAGAGTGAATCTTGCAGATGTGGTTCCATTACATGAATCCAACTGCATCTGTGGTCAAATACTTCCCCTACACACTGCACTTTAATCACCCTGTAAACATGTTAAGAGGGACTTGCCCATGGTTTTTCCTTATCACTATTGTAAGAAAGATACTGAATGCAAGAGAATTCWGCGTTTTATACTTAGCATGCTGGCTGCATCATACAGGAGGCATTCTCCACTGATGTAAAACACTAACAACATTGATCCAAAAAGCTGGTATAAATCAGCTGAAAAAGTCACCCTACTTACGTAATGCAAGCAAACACAAATATTGTGATTAAACAAAGTTTAGATCTAAATGACATTTTCATAGTTTCTATCTGAACTTACAGAAAAAAAAGTGCAAGATAGCCCACTTAAAAGCTCAGTTTTGTTATATATTACCTAACTCTTCTCTGTTTATAGTACTAAACTTCACTGATCTGCTTGAATGCTTTTGATTTTTGAAATAAGTTTAATGAAAAAGCGTTGGGAAATCCAAACAAAACTCTACACTACATAAAGTTCTGATTTTATGATTAATTCTGGCAACTGTTTACATTCATATGAGGTTCATTAATATTCTTGCATATACATCCAAGTACCTGCTTATCTGAGTTAAAAAAAAAATGAAGTGTTCTAAGTATCTGAAGTTTTTAACAGAGAAAAGCAGAGAATTTTATGCTGGAGGTGTACTGATTTCAGAACATTTAATGTGAGGCAGTGTCAAAAGTAATGCATCGCCATTTTTCCCATATGCACATAATGTGCAATACATGCTGCTTGCTAAAGTATTTTTRTTTCCTTGATGCACACTTCCTTGATGCAAAGACTTGGGTGTTTTGAAACCTTATTAAAAATTTGAGTTAATTTGAGCATAATTTAGATACTGCTTGCAAAATGTGAAAGACTACTGCTTCTTGATAAACTCTATCAGATAAACCTAACTACACAGGCTTCCCAGTAGTGAGTATGCCAGCTCCWATACTATTTAATGGAAGAGAGAAAGTGTAAGACTGGATTCAGCTGTGCTGTGGACAGGAAATGGAAAAGGTGATACACTGAGGGCTTCATAATGTAACCTGCAAATATGCCATGCAGTGCTAACAGTCTGGCAGCTAAAGTACAGTTGCTCCAACCTTCTCTGTCTTCACACAAACCCACTGCTTGCACTACATGATTACTTTCAATGGGCCTGGACMGCCATCCTCTTATATCTTACAACAAATTTACTTTTCAAAAGCCTGGAAATACTGTCATAGACTACCATGAACTCTTTTGGCAGAGACATATAGATTTGGTGTGTCTGTGTGAATGGAGAAGCTGGTCTCTTCATGCACAAGAGCACACTACAACCCCATCAAATTCCTCTGAAAGCCAGCTACACCTTTACCATTCCTGTATGGTCTGGCTAGGGCATAGATGGATGAATCTGGCTTTGCACAAACACTGCCATGCACTTGTATGCATTGTATATAAGTAAGTTGAAACACAATGGCAAGTAGTTTTTTAGGCATCTAACATGCATCAACATCCATTAGCATGTTGTTGTGATATGGGTGTAACAAGCATCCAAAACATGCTCTCAAAGAGCATGCAAACACAGATTTCACATTGAGAAATGATTAGCCAGTTGGAAGCTATAGCATACACACACACACCCTGCTATATATATTTTCACATTGAGTGAGATCCATTGCCATCTCATTTTCTTCCCGTATTTATTGTGATAAAGCTAAAGTATAAACTGAAAGCCCCTTGAATAAGACTCATGTTTGCCCATGCCTTTTTTGAAATAATCAGTATACTTCAAGAAGAATAATAAATAACAGTGCATGGATTTTTTTCAATAGATAATGGATGGTAAATTGAATGATGAGCTGTGTCATGCATAAGTGAGCTTTCCTAAAGGTATCACAGTCCCTGCAGATGATTGATTACGGAATAATTTAGATGAAATCTTGCTTTGAATGAATTCAGTTTTCTTTCCACTTTTTAGCATAAGTATTTAGCGTTTCAATTGTTTTTTTCTTATGGACATAACTAATTACCACGCAAACAAGAAATATGTAAGTGAAAAAAAATACTGTAATGGAGTTCAAGTTAGAAAGTATGTAATCTCAGCAAGAATTACCACTATTCATATTCAGTTTTCTTTTTTTTTGACTGATAATAAATCCCATTTCACTGTGAAGAGATAGTAGATTCTACAGGCACAGCTCCTAAATTATATTAGATTTTTTTTCCAATTGTTTTCAACTTTGTAATGAAGTACAAAATGTTGAGTACAAACTTGCCCATCGTTACCAATCTTTTGCACATTTTCATCACTACACTTAGAGAATTAACTTGAATATTAAAACCATCGTCGGGGGAAGTGTCTGTGCATTTGTTTGTTGCTAATTGTCCTGACACTTCAGAGTTGTTTCTATTTCAGGAATGTCTGAAAATAAGTATATTTGTCCGTTCAATAATTATATAGTACTACCATTAAAAATGTGAAAAAACCCACAAGCATTCACTGATACAATTTTTCGGTCAAGCTATGCTTCACTGAAAGTAAGAAAGGCTTTTTACTTGATGCAATGACAAAATACAATAAAAATATCGTGTGAAAAGTATAATCCCAGAACAATCATTCTTCTGAAGGATACTGGCATTAACAAGGACAACCCCAGAGTGACAAAATACTTCCATATTGGACCTAATGGATATAAAAAGTCTTTCGCTCTGAAGTCAGGTTTGCTTGTGCATGCCCAAATTGCTTTTTTATGTTGGTCCTTTTCTTTGGCRGATCTATACTGCTGGACTTCTGAAGGACTTCAACCCTGTCTTACAATGTTTTATTCCATTCTGTAAGACATCTTGAAACCCAACTATTTCCTACTTTGTTTCTTGCTTTTTTGACAGCAAAAATTTATTGGTTTTACTGACACATTTTAGATGCCACAAACCAAATTACTAAGATAGTAATAAACTTACTAATGGTTTTCCACTGGCCAGGTTAGCCAATCAAGTGGCAGTGGGTTTTAAGGACAAAGTATTCTGCTATTTCCACAAGTTCTTGATTTAATTCAGCAATTTACATTTTATCTTAAGCAAATTACTTAACTTCTTTGTGTCATACTTTGTCTGAATATGGATTCAACCACATCCCTGTGTGACAACTTCCTTGTCATCAAACAAGGCTAGGAACATAATAAACAACATTATCCTTCAGCAAAGTATAAAACTCACACCTCTTCCTCCAGTAGCAACTCAGTATTCTTCAAGGAGAAATGTATCTCTCACTAAATCTGTATTTCCTGTCTGCTGATACCCTAAAAATACAAAGGACAAKCATCAACATCGTGCAGCTGTTTGCAGTTGGTTACTGGCTTCTCACTGAGAATAGGCGAAATGATAATTAAATGTTTGAGAGTGAAGAAGGGTCTGGATGGTGGAACTCCACCTTTCTCCTAGGTGAACTGCAACAATAAGTATCAATAAAAAAAAAAGAACTRTTTATTGTTTGACTAAGTTATTCCTGCATTGACATCATTCGCCCTGCTTTAGTATCTGTGCTAGATTATTGACCACTTCATTTACAAATGTTTCTACTTTTCTTCTAAAAATATTGACGAGATATCTGTCAGTTCCTGATGTTACAAACTACACGCTATGATTGCGCATGCCCAGGCATCTAAAGAAGAAAATCTGAAATGCTTGAAATCAGAGGGAAATATAGCTCTGAATAAAATAATTGCTTTTTGTTGAATTTTTTTCCCTAGGAATCTATGAAAATACACATGAACTAATTTTGCAGTTTACAAATACAAAAACAAACAAAACAACATGTCATCTGTATGCTAATTTATTATATTTACATTCAGGAAAATTAAGGATATCAAAATAGTTCTCAATGAAACTGTGATAAAGATCATTCAGTTTTTTTCAGCACTTGTAGAGCTGCCTCTTTAAATTTTATGTATACAGTAAGAATATTATGCATATACACTAGCATACTCTTAGAATTATGCTTCTGTAAATAAGAATCGTCTCTGAATTAAAAGAATTAAAGATTTTTCTTCTTGCTAGACCTTGGTTAGAATGTAAGTATTGAATACGTTGTAAGCTGTCTATGACCTTATAGACTGAGGAAGAAACAGTATTTCTTTATACCTATTCTTCAATGCATTTCTTGCATTCTTTCTCGCTATTTGCTGAGGAAAGTATGCTTTTTTTTTTCTCTTCAGTATGCTTATTGTTCTTTCCTTCTTTGTTTTATTGCGTTATTGTAATGGACTTGGATGATTTTTCCATCTTGCTCGTAAAACTAACTCTGAAAATTGATCTGTTTCTATTTTAAAACAAAACAAAACACTGTTTTATACTCTCCTCTTCCTAGTGGTCATGAATGAAGGAAAAAATGGAATAAATACAATTTTTAAATATTGCTAGGTATTTTCTTGGTAGTCAGTTAATGAGATAAAATAACAGAAACATGGTAATAAATATGTAGATAAGGATGCAGGAACAGATTCTAACTGAAGAAATAATTCTACAAAATGAATGATATGACTGATAGAAAGAGCTGTTAGAAGACTGCTATTCTATTTGKAAGGGAATAATTTTCCCTAGCAGATATGATTTATTCATTAAATGATATCTGTAGCCTTTTAACATTCCAAACATAGAAAAAGTCCTTTKTTGAAAATTATTTTTATTCCAAGAAGCTCCTCGGAAAAGACTAACATATTCCAAAAGCTTATAATTCAAATCAGCACACAAGGAAAGTTGTGAGAAAGGCACACAATTCAAATTAGATGGGGATTTGAAGCATGGAGAAATTAGGATAAGATCTAAAATAGTGAGGTTTTTTTTTTTTTTTTTTTTTTAGAATTCCAGTCCAGCCTATCTAAGGGTCCAGCAAAATCTTTAAACACTCTGCTCTACCTAGAAGCCAAGTTCTCCAGCCTCTCATGCTCTCATGTTTCACCAGTAAAGCTCTTTCCCACCTTTTCTGTTGCACAACCAGGTAAATCCTGGAACCAAACTGTCCATTAGTCACAGAGAGGAAGCATGACTTCTSATTGCAAGCAGCAGCAAAAGTAAGATGCTAAATCCTTTGTGGCTCTTGCCCTAAATTGCTACAGTCCTACACAATGTCAGTGATAGAGGTGGAAATTCAGGTCACTTAACTATAAACATAATTGTTTCCTTTCAATTTGCTACAGCAAATATTTATGGAACAGACTAATCAGTAGGTATATGTCTTTATGGAAAGAAAAGCCTTGATTTTGCTCTTTCCAAAAGAAAGATAAGGATCTGAATAAGATCTTGAGGCTGAATTTTCTCTAAGCAATGTTACTTTTATCTGCAGCTCTTAAACCAGCAGGAGGTAACAGGACCGAGAAGACTGTGAAATGTTTAAATCCATTTATAAATTAGATWAGCACATGAAATTCACTCCAGCTTCAGTGAACATAGTAAGCATGGTTGTATATCCTGATTAAATAGAAGAATATAATAGTTCAATATTCGGTTTGTGTGATCAGAGATGAACTGTACACTTCCCCTAACATTGATTCACAAATGTACTTCTACTTCTGCAACAGGCCTAGGATTTTCTCCTTTAAAAGTTTTAACCCTTGCAAGCTCCATTTTTAGTCACCTCTTTTGACTGAAGTCATGAAGCAAGGAGTTGACATCATCATTTTTCCAGGAGAAATTAATATTAGGATTTCACTGTTCATATATTGTGCAAACTCTTGAGATGATGTCTTTCAGGAAACCAACTGACCGATGTCTGT
This sequence comes from Nothoprocta perdicaria, assembly GCF_003342845.1. Lineage (NCBI taxonomy): Eukaryota > Metazoa > Chordata > Aves > Tinamiformes > Tinamidae > Nothoprocta > Nothoprocta perdicaria. Next base: position 356,910 of record NW_020455699.1, on the reverse strand, counting down.
ACTAACCCACGTTAAGCATCTGTATTCTATGTCAAAGTTACATTTATGTTATCATGCTCTTGCTGCCTCTGCATCCACATGTTTAGGGGGCAACTCCTTTGTGCTGGAGACAACAATGTCCTATGCAAGAAGTTGGGAGGCAGCATGGTAAATGTGGGAATTATTTTGTCAGCATTCTTACAGASAGGCATTCTGAATCTGGGGGTCATGCACAGGGCTGTACTCTGTGGAGCTGGAAGTCAGACACTGAGTTAAAAAAAAAAAAACTGTAGGAATCCAAATGTACACATATCCTAATCACCTCATTTGGACAATAAAACTTCAAGCTTAAATTTGATTATCCAAATCTAGGCTAAAGTCTAGGGAAGAGCCCGAGAAGCTGTAATCAAATGCRCTCTTTGAGTTGACACAAATATCTATAACAATATACGGGTTGCCAAAGCACGGAAAGACATGGAAGGAAAAAGTCAAACCAGGCATAAGAATGTTGTGAATAAAAGGACAGGGGGCTAGGGTGTCATATCCTAAGGCAATATCTCTTTCTCATTTTGTAGTAATAACCAGCAATGACATATACTCTGTGTGCAGCTCCTTAAACCTTCACCTTACAGTCCCACTGGCTGTATTCCTACTCCTGGCACAAAAACAGAGTTTATGTTAATGCCCGGTTAAAAAAAAAAAAAAAATGTAGTGATCAGTATCCATCATCTTTCCAACTGCCTTGTCACTACATCAATTAATACAATTGAGCAAAAAATGTCACAAGCCCGGTGGAAAAACCTTTACACAGCCTTTCAGGGGGAAGTTTACTTCCAGCTTTTTTCCCTTGCATTAGCTCTTGTCATCCACAAAACAACAGAACCCAGCGGTGTCAATTATATTTGATTGACTGAGTAAAGCACCCACACAAATAAGCGAAAACAATGGACACAAAAATCTATATATGACTCCCCTTGTCAGTGAGAATGCCTGTCTTCTCCATTTTCATGCTGCACGGTGTCCTGCTGCTACAGGCTTAAATGTTTCCTTCAGCCCCCAAACTATCACCAATTAAGTTAGCAGGGTCTTCAAAGGTGTCAAATGACTCCCTGGGCAATTGGCTGTTTCTGCTGTTCAATAAATGAGGTCTAATTTATCAGTTTAACTTCACTTTTAAAAACCTAATGTCTCCGGGTACTGTGTGCCATTTGACCAATGTGTGAAGGGATGTCTGCCACATAGCATTTTGAAAGTTATGCGAGCTCTTGTTAGCAATGAAACATTTTTGTCTGTCATACCTTTTCTCCTCTTTTGAAAGGTGCATTTTAATAAAATATACTTGAACAGTAAGGACTTGTGTATCATACTACCTCAATGAAGCCTTCTTAAGAAAAACAAGTAAAAGGAACTAAACATATCTCGGTGCTGGATTTGATGTGAGAAGGTTTAAGGACACCTTAGAGCCCCTTAGCTCTTTCATTGATGCTTTTGCTCAGTTCCTGAGCTGAAATACAATGGAAATGGAATTACTGTTTTTATTTAATTTTTTTTTTTTTTTTTTTTTTTTTTTTTTTTTTTTTAGGTGTTGGAAATCTAGGAAGTCAGATTGGGAAAGAGGACACAATGACAGAGGACACATTTAAAGAAATAAAGTACAGAACAGGGTTATAACTTTCATTAAAGACTTTATCATGCTAATGGTATCAGGAAAACCCAGATGATCAGAAGGTAGGATATCAGTTTAGAAGATCTTGATGAAAACACATAAGAAGGAAAACTGTGTGTGCAATATATTCATAATTAAAGAGTTATTCTTCTATATAAGACAATCCAATTTGTGCACACTTTGGAAACTAAGTGGATGAAATATGCTACAATATGCTTTAGATAAAAATAAAACTAAGTCTAAGAACTTTAATTTAAAATTGAGGTTCTCAAAATGATTTATTGAGTTTTACAGGACTTGCTTCATATCCAAACTTCCATACCAGAAAGTCCAGGAAAAAACTAAAAACAGTGCATTTCCACATTCAGGAAGAGATAGCTCTCAGAAAAGAGCTCTGAAAGAAATATCCTAGAAATAAGAACATTTGAAAAGATATTGAAAGGTAAATGAAAGTGAAAGGATAGTAATCAACCTACAACATCTGTGAACTATTAAAATTCACCTGTAAAGAAGCCGTCTTCTGTAACATCAAACTACGGAAAAGAATACCGAAACACTCTTCATCTCCAGTTCATGTAGACATAATAGAGAGGAATCACTTTATCATCGTCTCTTCTTCCCCAAAGATCTTTCTCAATGCCAGAAAACATCATCATGTTTAACAGAAACCCAGATGTGTCACATGTACCTCCATGAAACTTCAGCAAGTCTTTGTACGATGCTGTCAACATTTCTGGCCTATTATATCACCATTACTTTTTCTTTCTCATTTATAATTTTTGGTTATSCTATGACCAATGAATACTTTTCTTCTCTCCCTCTCTCATTTCCAAGTGCAGAGGACCTTACCTAGAGTGATTTTTTTTTCCTGCAGAACATTCACATTGACTATTCCTCCCATCTCTTCATCTTGGACAAATAACATAACTGTACTCTTGCACATTTTATGCAAAGATTTATGTAAAGATTTTTTCACTCCCTGGACCAGTTTTGCAGAAASTCTGCCTGTAACCTCATATCAACCTCATATCATATATAGCTCGCCTTTTCAACATAACTTACTGCTATCTCATTTTCAGGCAATTTCTTACCAGTTTCACAGTCCTTACATTTCCAACTTAACTTACAGTTTTCCATAGCAAAGTATGTCAAATGCTTTATTGAATTTCAGATAGCTTAAATCATTTTTGGTRCTTTACAAAATCAGTTATTGAAGAAATATATCAGATCGGTCTGTCATGAGCTACCCTAGATTAAGTCAGCAAGGTATTTTATCTATTTATTATTCACCTATCTTAAGTTTAATTATTGCTTCCTACAAAAAATTGTTCTAGACTCTGGAATGAGAGTAAGTTGATTAGATAGCTTGTTATCTCTAAAACATAAAGTGCTATTGACAAACATATGGTACTCATACCCAATTTCATAGTCATGTTTAAAAGCACACATCAGCTGACTTGGTATCTCATAGGCCAGAGCTTTAATGGGATGTAGTTATTCATTCCATTTTAAACTCAGTCTGAACAGAGAGAGCTAAATGCAAATTTGAACTTCACTCCTGTTTTGGATATGATCATTTCTGTTTTGGTCAATAGGTATCATAGAATCACAGTGTCGCTGTGGTTGGAAAAGACCTTCAAGATCACATCCCCTCCACCTCAAACTTTAAAAGAAAGAATAAGACCAAAACTCCCCTTAGCTTCTCATAAATGGTTAGTAGTTTATTAGATCACTTAGTAGTTGCAATGCAACTGTCAGGCAAGGTTATCTCTGGGGAAAGATATATGACCCTCAGGTCATATTTCTAAGTATGTAAGTAAATTTAGGACTTTCAGCATAAAGACATTCTTATTTAGTTACAAGCAAATATGGCAGTATGAAAGTCTATGTAATATAAACCTGACTTACCAAGAAGCTAAGTCAATTTGCTTTGTGGCAGATAGTGATCTGTTATAGAAATAATAGCTTATAATACATCCTGGAATCACAAACCCACGATTACTGCAGCCACTTCTGTGGTTAGCAGGATAGGTAGAAATTTTCTGGTTTCACATTGACTGCCTCTACGATTATGTGATCATCCAATAGCTTTGTGGACTGTAAAGCACCAGTGCAGCTGGTCTAATTAACAACCCACAGAAAGAAACCCTAAGCCTTAGGTGTTTTAAAAAGAACACTGAAAGGAAAGAAAGGACTTCATTTATCTCAAACTTGCCTATGTTCATCCTGAATTAGGCTCAACTTCCAACTAGCTAGTGAGCAGCAGAGAGAATGCTATTTATGTTTGATGTGAAGGCAGATTATAGAGTTTATACCCATGCTGCCTCTGTAAAACTACAACAAGCTACACAGTATCCACTCTAGAAAATACCAAGGGAGGGCAACACCCACAAAAATTTTWAAAAATAAAGTAAAATTGCCAGTCATGTAGAAAACACAAACCATTTAGCCATAACATCTAGAGTATATAGTATAAGGATAAAAAATATATGATGTTCAGAAGTATCTATCTAGAAGGATTTCCTCGCTCCTTACCTCTCTGAAACCTTGCTAGTGACTGACTTCTTACTGCCTGCTGAAAAGCTTTTCTTTCTCTGAGCAAAGTTTTAGTAAGCAGGTATAGCTCTTTCCAAGGACAAGTAACGCATGTGATAGCAAATAATGCAAACTCATTAAGTCCTTACATGAAAAAGATGGCTCTTGGCAGTGCAAAATAACATCATGAAATGCAACAACTTCTGATCAGCTTCTTTATTTTTTTTTTTTAATCTGCCTGCTGTCTGTTTAGGTTCTCTTTGTAGTCTGCATTGCCGAGCCCATGACTAAACCTACAATGATGCCCAGATTTTGCTTGTGGCCAGAGGGGAACAGGGAGAACACCTCTCTTCAGTGCAGGCATCAGAAGTACCGTGGTGGTGGGATGAGTAGGGGAGGTGTCAGAGAGGGATTAAAACAATTCATAGACTCCAAGGAGTGGCAAAAGCCACCACAGCAGGGACATTCAGAGAACAGTTTGAGTAGTCTTTCTGTGCTTACAATGTCTGATGTTTTCTCACCTGCTTGTGCCACCTGTTTTCACTCTTCTGCTTCTTCTGTGTGTTTTTGCTTCTGTATCTCCCTTCACATCTACTTCCATTTACTTTTCTGAATTCGAGTAATCTGTAAAATAAAAAGTGTGATGTTGTGTCCCACCACCTCTTGCCTACCTCAGCTTCTCTTTGGACTCACTTTAGACTCAGTTTACAGYCAGGCTCCCAACTGCTTGGTGCCCGCAGAGAAGGCTGGACTACTGGGCCTAGTTCTTGGATGAGCTAAGTGTGAGAAAAACAAAGTACGATAATGAACTAACAGACTGGWAGGGGTTTCTCTCTTGATTTAAATCATTAGAGAACTGTGTGTTTCAGCTGAGGTTATTTTCTCTAATTGTACATCCATTGTCATTATAAACATGTTGCTTACTGGCATTATCAATTACAACCAAAATCAGGTTACTGTATTGTAAAGATTCTATGGGGTGCAGCACTTTTAAAAAAGCAGATTAAACATTTTGTGGTATTAAGGTACTTCTTGACAAACAAAGAGTGAAATTGTTGCACTGAGTGCTGTGCAAGAATATTTGCAACTTTAATGATACCTGCAAGAACTCCTGTGCTTCTGACATGTGAAAATTGCAAGTTTCAAAATATAATCATAATTAATAATGGTAAAGTTCTATACCTCTGTCAGGCTTAGGTTAAAAATCAGTTTTCATAGAATCATARATTCATAGAATCCTTAAGGTCGGAAGGGACTTTCAGAGATCATCTAGTCCAACCCCCCCTGCTCACGCAGGGTCACCCAGAGCACGGGGCACAGGGCTGCGTCCAGGCGGGTTTGGAAGATCTCCAGAGAAGGAGACTCCACAGCCTCCCTGGGCAGCCTGTGCCAGGGCTCTGTCACCCTCACTGTCAAGRAATTTKTCCTTAAGTTCTTGTGGAACTTTTGGTGCTTCAGTTTGTGGCCGTTTCCTCTAGTCCTATTGCTGGCCACCACTGAAAAGAGGCCGCCCCCTCCTCCTCACTGCCTCCCYTGAGGTATTTATACACACTGATCAGGTCCCCCCTCAGCCTCCTCTTCTCCAGGCTCAACAGGCCCAGCTCCCTCAGCCTTTGCTCACAGGGCAGATGTTCCAGTATCAGCTGGGTATCAGCTGCTCCTCCCAGTTTGGTATCATCAGCAAACTTGCTGAGGGAGCACTCCAGCCCTTCATCCAGGTTGTTAATGAATAAGTTGAACAGCACCGGACCGAGGACCGACCCCTGAGGGACACCRCTAACYACAGGCCYCCAASTGGACTCTGCATCGCTGACTACCACTTTCTGCACCCTGCCACTGAGCCAATTCCTAATCCACCTCCCTGTCCACTCATCTATCCCACAGCTCTGCAGCTTGCCCAGGAGGATGCTGTCAAGGGACAGTGTGGAGGGACAGTGTCAAACGCTTTGCTCAAGTCCAGAGACATGACATCTACTGCTCTGCCCTCACCTATCCAGCTAGTCATTCCATTATAGAAGGCTTGTTGTCTTGTCTAGGGTCTGGGATTCCAGAGGGCTGCCCTTGGTAAACACTGAAGCAAAGAATGCATTCGGCAACTGCTTTTTCTGTAAATCTTGTAACCAGGGAACCCACTCCGTTCACCAGCAGACCCGCGTTCTCCCTGATTTTCCTGTTGCCATTGATATACTTGAAGAAGTTCTTATCATTATTTTTAACATCCTTTGCCAGATTTTGTTGCAAGTGAGCCCTAGCTTTCCTCGTCGCATTTCCTTGTTTTATCCAAACTAGTTTTATGTAAACTACATGATATTTCTGATATGTCTCCGTAACATTCCTTCCATACTCCTTCTTTGTTAACCTACTTTCCCTCCAGCCTGCTTCTGAACTTCCATTTGACTCTTTGCTGTATTAAGACAGCATTAAGGTTGTATCAAGTCTCTCTCTCTCTTTTTATTTTATTTTATTTTATTTTATTTTGTTTTGTTTTGTTTTGTTTTGTTTTTGATTTGTTTTGTTTTTTTTTATCCTAATAGCCTCAAACTTGGTTACCAGTTGTGGTTTTGATCCTGGTCACAGATTCTGTAGCCACCATTTTTATCTATATATTGGTATGACCACAATACTGCTGCAAGTACTGTTTTCTTTCTTTCTTTCTTTCTTTCTTTTTTTTTTTTTTTTTTTTAAATACAAACAAATCCTTAGCTACCCGTCCTGCTGTGGGATATTGCCCTCTGGAGTTCAAATCTGGGATGAGCATTTTCTCCCTTAACATAAAAGATCTTTTCTGCTCAGGCTAAAGACTTGGCATTATTTGTCTCCCAGTCTGAATTTACAGTTGAGCAGGAATTTTTCTGGCTTCTACTCAGCACCCTGCTCCCTGGCCTACCTGTACAGAAAGTACTGAAATGCTTGCTTCTTAAAAATGTGGTACTTGCTCTGGGACCAAGCCAGCAGTGGAGCTAATCTTGGTTTGTTACATTATTAGCACTGGTCTTTATAACTATTTCAAAATTTAGAAGTCTTTAGCATTTTGGGGCACATGTTCTTTCTTGTTCCCACAAATTTTCATTAATCATGGGAATTATTGTTCCTGCTCTAACAGCCAGCTTCAACTATCACAGAGGAAAATAAACAGACAAAAAACCCCAAAGCCAGAAAAAGTCACTCACTTATCTTTTTGCATCATTTTTCTATTCTTTTAAGAAAAATTATAGGAAGCGAACTTAAAAAAAGAAAAGGTAGTAGGCCCTTTGGCTCTGTTGCCTTCTGTCATAGATAATTTGTCTATTCCAAATCACAAGTTCTTGTTTGTGTTTAACAGAACCTGATTGGTAAAAGCCATTCTAAACTGCCAAACTGCCCTGGTCCAGAAATGCAGTAGTAATTCAAACGGGAACAGTGTTTTAGTTACTTCTACTTTCTGATGAAAGGGAAGGACTGAAGGAAAGAGTGAAAACGGAGGAAGAAAAACAGAGGTAGTAGTGTTTATTTTGAGGCTTGCGTTCACCCTGTATACAACAGCAGTGATTTGCAGGTACTGCAGGGTACCACTGTGCTTCACAAGGTTATGCCCTTCCTGCACTGCCACCTACAAAGGATGTCCCCGTGAAATCGATAAAGCATTAAGTTCTCTACACATTTCTCAATGAGATATGCATATCTATGATGTGTGTGTTATGTTAAGCAGCAGTGAAGTAATGAAATGACACGTTTTTCTGCCATATTTTCCTTTCATCGACTTCAGCATGAAATTAAGTAGCGTACAAATCTAAAGACTGATAACTGCGACGCTTATCATGGTAAGCTACATACCTGCAAAGCTTAAAGTTTCCATTTAAAATATTTACTGATATATCTTGTTTTCATGTATTTTCCTAAGGCTTACGCAAACATGCTCTGCATGTGCATAGTGCTTGTATTCCCTCATAATAATGTTTGAACCCTTGAGTAACTGGAGTCATGGTAGATGGGGAGAGAAAGTGATCTAAGAGAGAACTAAGCTCCTAAATGTTTCATGAAAACAGATGCCAAAGATGAGCAGAGAGACCTATGAATAACGTGACACAGAAAATTGCTGTGCCAGGCATTCTCCTTGGATTCTGAAGGAGACTGACCAGGAAAGCCAAATCCCTGGGAAAGCAGGCTCCATCACTTCTGGTGATCCTAGAACTACTTATTTTTAAGTAAAGGGTTTGTAGGAAACATCACCCTTAACTTGAATTCAGAAATAAAAAGSAAAATTTCACAATCTGTTTAACCTGATCTAGCTACAGGCTGTCCTCCCAAAACCAGAGACAGATTCTCTCCCATTCCCTCCTTTCACTCAATGGAGGAGCCAGAAGCTCATCATGTCTCCTTTTGTTTTTGGCAGGTTTGCTGGCTGGCAGTGGAATCAGACAATGTGTGGGCTGCAGCGTAAGGAGTCCTGGGAGTGCAGGCACACGGGAGGCCAAGTATCTGGCCCAGATTCTTTGGGGGAACGGTTTAGATTGGTGATTCTGTGGCCACTGCCGTAGCAAGGCGCTCCCTGGAGTCAAATTCACAAACAGGATGGTCAGCAGGACATTGACATGTACAAAGCAATAGATATCTGTCCCTTAAAGTCACTGATAAGGAATATTTCATTTGACAAGAACAACATAATATAATCTTTGCTTTACTGTGGCTTCTGAATAAAATTGCAGGCAAATGGTGTTGTTAATGTAGTTCCTAATGAAGATATACAGAGCTCTATTTTCGGAGAGTCTATAACAGGCCTAGTGACAGCCCATGGAGATTTATACTGCAGGATGTCCTCAGATATCTACTGGATTCCCTTCCACAAAGGTATTCCACAGTCTCACAAGCTTCATTCTGATGTATCTCAGGAGAGAAGGCTGCTTATTAACTGGTCTAGTGTGAAGTACTAACTGATGGTCTTGCATTATGTTTTGTCATGAATTAAGCTTTATATGGTCAGTTAAAAAAATCAAATCCATGCCCATATATTCAGAATTCTTAATAGTTATTTTAGCAACAATAACAGGAGCTTTTCTTGGCTTGCTATCAAAAAATAAGATTTTTAAGGAAGCTGGAACACTAATCAATGATTATATAGGTTTGCTTGTTTTTAATACATTAAAAAAGTTCAGTAAATGCTTGAATCCCCCAAAGTCTATGGAAAAAAATGAAATCTTCTTCTCCCAGACCACAGTGTGGTGAAATAAATTAGTATAATGATTTATGTTTACGGTTTTAGTCAATTCTGATAGAGATTATAGAGACAAAATGACAAACTGCCTTAGCGGTAAACTTAAATCATGTCAGCCAATCTTTAGTTTTTCCTTACTCTAATTGCTCCTCTTGTTCATTTATCTTCCTAGGCAATCTTTAGAAGAAATACTAGTTCAATCAGTGCATGTGCAAACCACCAGAGATAAAAAGTTTAGCCTAATTTGTCTCACTAAATTGTAATGCCTCTAGTAAACAAATGTTAGTTTGAAAGGAAACCAAGGAAATCTAAATAAACTCTCCACAAAATGTTTCTCTTCTGCTTGCTACACAAAGTGTTGTTCACGCTTTATATATATTTTATCTTTAGATACATAGAAAAATGTGCACAATATTTTTTGCAATTATCTGCAGTATTTGYATTCAACTATTTTTGTTTGTTTTTCAGCACAAGTAATTTGGTATTATCACAGAAAAAATAATGCAAATAACTAAACACCAGAATAAAATACTTTAATACTGAAGTTGTATAGCATTTAATTAAGAGATGCATTTAATTTATCCATCTATAATTTTGGAGCCAATACTATTTTGATACTTACAGTTTGTAGAATTTCTTAATTTAGTGTAGCTTTACTGCTGCTAATTTTGTCTTCTTCCCACTGAAGTCAATAATTCTGCCATACATCTTGGGAGAAGTTGGTTGAGTCCATTAGGCTTTCCACAAATGTATTTACTTTCTCTTTCTAAAAATACATAACATGAAAAATATGGAAGTGTGTGTGAATCTTTGCAGAAYAGAGGCATAAGGCAATGAATCATCACTGAATTGAAAGCATCCTTGGTATAAATTAATTAAGATCATTCATTTGATTTCTGTGAGGTTAAGGACCCTGAATGTAGACTGTATTTGCTTAAAAAAAAATCCATATACATAATTTTCCAAGAGCATGAAATGAGGAGCATTTTTAGAGGAATATCTCAATGGCTCTGATTTTGTTTCCTTCCTGCAGCTAGATTGCTATCAATAGGAGAAATCTCATCAAAAGGAATTTTGCCCATATAAGGCTTTCAGGATCTAGACTTTGTGGGGATCTCAGATTAGAATCTGATCTGCATTGCTAGGTTTTCAAAATACATGTGTGTGTAATTACTCATGTAACTAATCCCATCAAGTTGAACCAGACCATATATGTGAGTAAATGTGCATATACTTTCAAGAGCTTGCAGCAATGAGTCCTAATCCTTTTTTYCCCCTTTCTTTCATTTTTTCTTTTTTTCTATTTTTTTTTCAAATCATCAGTATCCCATCAGATTTTATATCTAGTAATTTTTTTAATACATTATTGCATAAAGCTTGGTTTTGTGGCTTGTGCTCTACAGGGAGGGGAGACATTTTTAAACAAAAAAATTACAGCAGTATCTATAATAAGGTCATTGGCTAAGATATCCAGTTATTAGGAAACATGCTTGCCAAATACATAGGCACTGCATGGAAAATATGCTTTCTTTCTAATTAAGAAATTAGAGAGTTAAGATAAAAGCAGAGCATCGCTATTTCTGGACAACAGAGACATAACTCATGTCAGATGCTGGAATTCTTATCACTTTCTCATTACGCACATTTATCACGGTCATTCATCTACTTATCAGGTCTGCATGATGGTACAAACATCAAAAAAGTACAAACAGCCATAAGACCTCTAAGGGAGCATGACTTTGGGCCTGATCTTTCAAAATGTATCAAAACTTTAAAGATTAAAGTCAAACTCTCAAAATATATATACATATAAAACTATATTATCAACATAATTTTAATGGCTTGTGCCTCTTTTTGGCTGTCCTGCATTTCTCCCTGCTCTGATTGTGCAGCCAGATCCTCAACTGTTTTAAATTGCCATAATTCCCTACCAAAAGCAAGTGGGACTTGTGCCAGTTCACACAAAGTGAGGATCAAGCCCATCAGGATCAAACTCACTTGAACTTGAATGGCAGCAAAGGTGTAAATGTCAATGRCCATTTTTGCTAAGGTGGTGTTTGAGTATTAGAACCAGGCTGTGACTGGATTTACAAGATTTACAGCTTTACTACAGGTTAAGCAATTCAAATAAGTACACCTCTGAAACTATCCAAACAAAAATAAATCAACAGTCACAAACAGATAAATTGTGTATTTGTGAGAAGATGATACTGAAGTTACTAAAACTAGAGTTGTAGGTGTAGCATCACCACACACAAAGTTAAAATTCTGCAACTACTAATACACACAGCAGATGCAAATGCAAACTGACAGAGGCCTGGTTTACCACCTGGTTTCACCACAGCTGAGCAAATGGTTAAAGCTCTGATCCTTTTCTGTTGCTTCAGATGGGCTTATGATCAGCATGAAACCCTAGCCTAGGKAGGAAAAGAAAACAACTTTCCACAGATCTAATTATATTACAGTTGGTTTTCTTCTTCCCCTGTGTTTGTCAGGTTTTGGTTATACTGCCAGATAATATCACACTCCGTCAATGACATTTTACAGAAAACACTCTGAACAAGTCAACCTAAAGGTCCAACAAATTACACCCAGCCTACCTGAAGAGGTTTGATGAGGAAAAGTTTAATTCATAGCAGTTCTCTAAGGCAAGACTTGCCTACTCAATTGCCTTTGAGATGATGCTTCAAACTTCAGAATGAGAGATGCAAAGCAACATAATGGCATAATCCAGTTCCAGGACCAGTGTTAAGGAGACTGTCTGGCTCTAAATATGAAGCCATTTGTGAATCTCAAATTTAATTTTTTGCCTTCTTTTACTACAATWTTTGCAATACTGCAAGACAAAAGGCTTCACTGCATAGTTTGTTAGTCTTAGAAGATTTAGCTTTCTTGAAGATTAGCCCTGTTTATCATCTAACTTGTAATTAAGAAAATTATCGTATAATTAAGCATTTTAAAAACAAAAACAATGAAATCTCTCTTGTAATAGATCTGTTTTACAGAGATGCAAACTGTGTCAATCAATATAAACTGGTAAGCCCTGTAGTTTTATACAGCAATTAAACAAACTGTAAAAGAAAATGCACATATGGAGAAAAGATTCACAAAGATGATTTTGGGCAATATTTAAGCAATCAAAAACAGACCTGTGTAAGTATGAAATTTTAAACACAGAGAATTAATACCTAGAGATTGCTCCAGGAATATATAAAACATAGAATTTAAAAATAAATGCTGTTTTGGTCAGTGACTGAAGCCCTCAGTTGTTGCGGGCGGCAAAATGGCATAAACAGTATAGACAAAACATGATGGGGCAATAGATCACAGTAATAACATTTGCAATAAACAATAACAGAACAAAGCAGACATCTAAAAAAATCCCATGAGAAATTTGCCTTATCCATAATTTTTCTTTACATTTGAGAAACTGTGTCAGGAAAGGCCATTACAGCCAATGGCACCAATTAATTTCTGCAACTTTTAATGACATGTTTCTGGCTAAAAACCTCAGATAATACCCCAAGCGCGTGATTGATAGAAACCTGTGTTTGATTTGTACTAGATTCTTGATTTTTTAGTATTTTTAAGGAGTCCCAGTGCAGCCAATCAAGCAATCAACAAGAAATACTCAGATCTTCTTCCATAAAAGAGAAGAAAACAGAAAGACAATGGGACTTTCTTAGCAGGGTTGACAGACTATTGGTGATTTTATTTAGGTAGCTTTCTAGATGATGGATTACAGGAATTTTTATTCCAAAGAAAATGATAGCCAAAAGGAAATCTTCGATTCTCATTCCAATCTGGATATTATTATACCCTTACAATGGCTGCTGAAATGCAGAGGAGATAAAAGTAATTGATTCTGAGAGGTGAAACATGTAATAATAAACTGTTCTCACATTTGTTTTTCTGGTCTTCAGCTAACCAACGTGTTGCAAGCATCTGGYAAAATTCAGACTGGGATTTTTTTATACATAAATCTCTTGAGAATTTAGAAAATGTAAACATGATTCTACTTTTTTTTTTTTTTTTTTTAAGAGACAACATCATTATTGTGAACTTTGAGATCAGAGTCTGAAAACAGAGGAGGGTAGTTGTTCTTCGCTGTCTTGGTGAGCTTACTACATTTATCAGAATAAATCATGATGTGCACACCTCAACAGCAATTAGACATATGTATCCACCATAATATTTTAAAAATATCCCTTCCTGAGATCAGGGAAAATAATATATTTGTGAATTTATTCTGTAGTGTACCTTACCCTCAAGGTATCTGTTTCRGCATGTAAGGGGGCAGATTACAAGGAGCGTGATAGAGCTGCTTTTGGTGAGAACAACCATACAACAGGAAAAGTGACAGGAGCTGCTTTGCTTAGCTACCTGTTTTGTATGCAAGAGCTGTAATCATTTAGCAAGTTCTCATGGATAGCTGGCCAGGCCTACGAGTAGTAAAAAGATATGAAGAACAGTCCTGTGACTTCTGTTTTATTGCACTGGCATAAACATTTAAGTGTGGTAAAGGGGCACTGGGGGGAGAAGTTACATAGTTACAGATCTCATACATGATGATAGTAAAAATYGATAATTAAAGAGAGTAGAAACAGTCCTGCTGTTGCTTATGAATGCTACAAGGTCCCTGAGAAAAAGGCAAGAGAGAAATATCTCAAGTGCTAGTAGAACGGACAGATAGCCCTTTTCTGCTTCTTACCAGCCCCTGATCCTGCAAATCCTCTGAAACTAAATGGTCTTTACATATACCACTTACCCTTTCTGAGCTTGCAGTGACAAGTGACTCGGGCTCTGGATACCGGATTCACAAACTAGGTGACTGTCAAAAGATACAGACAGAAAAGATTCATAAATGTGCCCATGGAAAGCAGGTTTCTGATCTCTAAGTCGTTGGACGGAGGTTTTAGGTGCCTGTTCTGCATAACTATTTAGTACTTTTCTGAGTCTCTGTCATCCATCTCTTTTAGTGCCCGTCTCTGCAGGCATTTTTAATCGCTGTAGGTGGGATAAGTGTCTTCCTAGAAGCTGTACCGTAGCACTGTTTCTCTGAGGGTAAGCACAAGTGTAGCCCCAAAACAGGTTTTCTAATTGTGAATTTAAATCTATTTCTGAGATCCATGGTTTTTGACATTTGATGTTTGGTAATTGTGTTTGACATTTGATGTTTGGTAATTGTGTTTAAATATCCAGTGAGATAATGTAGCTTGTATATGAACTCCCTTAAAGGTTTCCATTAATATATATGTAATTATTTGAAGTGTTTTCTATATGCTAAATAGTGTGGGAATGTTACAKATGACAAGAAATGTACCATCTATATTTCATCTTCTAATGAGCAGTAAATGAAGGCCATAMTAATGATACTTGGGGCATTAGTTTTCTCAAGGTTAATATTGCTGCCTTGAATAAAATATCTACTTAGCTATTCTCTCACTGATGATTAGGAAGCACTTGAACCGCAGGTGCAGATGGTAACATACTGTTTAGCTGAGGGCTCTCACCTGCAGTGCCAGCACATCTCATGGAACGGGGCTAATSCTAGCCAAATTAGTACATTCTGAAGAGGTTCAGAGCTGTATATCCTAGAAAGGCAATACCTTTCACACCTTCCTAGTTCTTTATACACAGTATGTGTTAAAATTATTCCTTTTCAAGAGGCCTTTCAGTTACCTAATACAGYTTTTAATTAGTATTCTGAACCTCTTACAAATGGAAATTTCTACCCCAAACCTATTTTGTTGTTACTATACTAGTTAATTACAAAACCCACAGTTGTTTCACTGTGTTCCTGCCTGTCCTAAAAATTAAGTTACTCTCCACCCTTCTGCAAACAAGCAAACATATTTCTATTTCCCTCAAGAAAAGATTCCTTCATGACAGTTTTACAGTTAATTCTCTTTCATTACAGAAAGTTCTTGTTAAGAGACATGTTATTTGTTACTGGGGTCACATCTACCACCATTGCCTACTATACAGATATCATATAACTGTGATTGCAGTAAAGGCCAAAGCTTTGCTCCCATATATTCTGCCTGCACTTTTTATCCCAAGAATTACCCCTCTAAATTCCTTCATGCCATCTCTTTGAAGAATAATTATCTATCATAGAAAAACAGTATTTGCCCTCMAGTATATCAGATACGACAAATTCAAAGACTGAGAGTATTAAAAATAATTATGTTTACTTTTATTGGCAGAGTTACTCAGAAGAATAGCTTAATAAGTGCAGCACAGATATTAACAATCAAGAAGAAGACTTTGGGGAAATGCTGCCAGTTTTGAATACAAATGTCCTCCTTTTTCTTGCGCTTTTTGTGAACTACTGGAAATACTCAAACTAAAAAGTGAATTATGTCACAGATGACTCATGTAAGCATGTGTTTGTTTTGTGAAAAGACAGGTTTTTCATCCCAGATCCTAATTCAGTGGATTTATCTGCTGCAATTACAGTGCTTTGATCACTCCAGAATAGGTGGTGTAGTGCGGGGTGTAGCTGTCCTTTTCCAATTCACTCTCCTTATCAGGATACATGTCTGTTGATTTGTGGGAAGCAGGCTGTTTTTCGTTCCTGACAAACTCCAGTGATTAAAATGTAGTGGCTTGCTCTTGTTCCCCTGATAAAGGTGACAGCTGCAGAGTTTCCAGTGTTAGTGGATATGGTCCATGCAGATTGCTTTTTAATGAAAGCAATATATTATCTTACCTAGAGACCCTGCAGCCTTACCTTGTTAATGTATTCTGGCTTGGCACCACATTCATCTATAAATTAGTTGTATTAAACATGCTTCTTACTATTTATCCAGTCTCTAAAGAGTTTTTTTTTAAGCTTATTTGGTTTGTAGCTCTGCTTCATACCACCTCCAGTAGCAAAATTAAATGCAAAAATGAACAATAGCGTAGATTTCCTATAAAAATATCTAGCATAAAAGAATGTAATCATAGACACATCCACACTCGATGACTTGATAATCCTGCACATTCAACCATTAAAATACACACTAAGGGATGTGCAGCCAACACTTGATTATACAAGTCATATCTACAAAGGTTTTCCCCTTCACTGCAAACCTACAATCAAAAAGATGCAAGTAAGAAAACTAAATGAAAACAACAATTAAACTAACTAGTCAAAACTATCCTCCATTTTGTAGCCATGCCTCTTTTCAAATGTCAGAAATAAACATTTAACATTAAGCAGGCTGAAAATTTCAGTTGCACTCTATTCTTTAACAAAAACTTTTAAGTCTCTTGCACACTCAAATGTCAAATTCATTATGATTATGAATGGCTTGTTCTTCAAATATTAGCAGTGCACTCTCTGTCAATAATTCAAATTATTTTTGCCAATCCTCATCTTCGACTAAACTCCAGAAATGGTCTGGAATATCATTTAGGGAACTGCTAGTCTTCTGCTGGAATATTTTATAGTAAAAGTAAATATTTTATTTCAATGTCTCTCATAAGAGATATGTGGAAGCAGATGGAAGTTCAATTAAATTATTATTATTTTCCAAAGGTATAATAAGAAATTACTAGACTGGTATACAAAATTCAAAAGTGATCATTGCACTTTCTTTAAAATCATCCCTAAATACCAAAATAAATAAAAAAAAACATTTTAATAGTACTGAAATATGAATATGGAGCTACTAACAGCTTAGAAAATATTTGATAAATCTCAAAAACCAAAATATCTTACAGCCATGGGGTGGATTCTGCATTTTGTGCTTGAAATAGTGGAATACAACTCSTTCAGAGTGCCTGCATGTCTGTGCTCCATTTGTATCTTTGTTAACAATGCACATACAATAGGAGAGATAAGTAAAGGATTAGTAAAGGATTAAAGGAAAGCCTTTGGTTTACATATACTGTGAGTACTGGCTCTTCACTTAATTTTTTGAATTTTTACATTTTCTAAGAGAGATAACGAAATACCATACCTGTTTATTTCCTACACCTAAGCCAGCACCCTAATTGTCTTTCAATATCCTTCAGGAATGATCTTACAGATCTTAGATTTTTTTTTTTTCCAGTAAACATAAGAATACTCTTGATTTTCTCTTAGCAGCATCTTTGGTGTTACAGAATTAGGCTTGTTTACTTTTTCTTTTGCATTTGTTTGTGTTGAAAGTTTTAAAGTCACTTTGACCTGTGAAGTTTCATTGTGTCATAGGAAAAAATAGGTTTCTTTCAGTTATATGTCTAGTGCCCAGGGACTTTTTAAATGCAGAGATAATGACAGAGCTAAAAAACATGGAAACATAATTTTGGCTAGAAATAGCATCTGGGCCATCAAGCTTTCTAGTCTCTTAGCCCGGAAATGCCACTTCACAGCTTAGCTGGGAACTGCACTTTCTCATGCTCTCTTTTCTCCAGTAAAGTTTGTTTCTAAAAATAGTAGCACTTTTTCCTCTTTGATAAATGTGTGAGACCTATTAAAGGTGTAAGGATACCTCATGAAATATTGTACTAAATATGTTCCTTTCAAAGCTCTTTGAAATCAATAAAAAGGCTCCAGCTGACTGTAACTGAAGTTATTTCAAACACATATATTTGCTTTGTTAGTAGTGGAAAATTTCTCTTTATTCTTCCTTTCTTTTCCTTACATACATCTAAAGCCAATTATATCATGCTGACATCTGAGTCATATTTACAGTAAGTAATTGAGATTGTAACTAGGGACTTAAAGCTTCAGCTGATAAATGAGTATTGAAGGCTAGTTTGTCTCCCTACAGAAGCTAACTTGAATTTTGCTATTGCCAGAAACAGGACCATGAATTCATGCAGGTACAAAACTGAAAAAACACTGATGTAATGTTATGCTTATGCCCTCTGTAGTGATCTAAGAGGACCGCCTGCAGGCCTGCATCATCCATCAAGTGCTTGGGACTCAAGGGAATTACCTGAGTGGGTCCCTCTCTCAGCAGAATTTGTTCTAATAAAATGGAAAACATTCAGTATGAAGCTTGCTTTTAAGCACACGGTTCCTTTAGGACATTGTAAACGAGACTGTAGCTGGATTGAGCTACATTGTTGTGTTTTGTGGAGAGATCATAGCTAACCATGTGTAGCCAGTTTTATACTTATATTTATATTTATATTTATATTTATATTTATATTTATATTTATATTTATATTTATATTTATATTTATATTTATTTATATTTATATTACTGTAGTAATGTATGTATGTTATTTTATTATATTAATATTTATATTATTGTACTAATAATATATTTCTTGTTATATTTCAGTAAAGGCTTGTGTTTTGTTTCTAAATAAAATCTCAGTAAGTGGTTGGTAGAAAGAGTTTGTAAAGTTTCCCATTATGAAATGCAAAATTTGATAGCCATGTAGAAAGAAATCAAATAGAGCAATCCCATCTCATCAGGACATGTTAAGACCTAGGCTTTTGTACACATATGTAGCTTATGCGCAGGATACATTCCATCCCTTTGCTTTCCTCAGCTACTGCTCAGTAGCACAAAGCAATACAATCACACAAAAATCCTTCATTTCCCCCAGCCAGCTTGTGCAGCCAGGCCCTGTCATCTCCTTACAAGACCAGGCTGGGAAGGTGAGGAAGAAATGTGATGCATCAAAGACAGGGGATGACTCCACCATCAGGTGAAGGAAGGGACAAGCACAAAGGCTCAAGGGAAAGCAAGAGATTTTACACTTTGTGTTCATTCTTCCTTCAGGCAATTACACAGATCCACAAGCACTGACCACAGCTTTTGTTCTTTGCGTATAAGCAGCTATTGCTCTCCAGATTGGTTCCTCTTGTGTGTTTCTCCGTAAATAATACAATTCAATCAAATATCTAGAAATACTTTATGGGTTGTCCTCCACTACCTTTTTTTGTATATCTCTTCTGCATAAACATATTGTTACCGACAAAATAGCGGCTGATATAAAACCAGCAGAAATTTCACCTCATAAATCACTAAAGAAAGAAAAGAGATTATCAAATGACTAAATAATGCAACCCACAGCAAAATATACCAGTAAATCATACAAAGCAGGGTAAATTAGATAACACTGTCCATATACAATTACACTGGTTGGCTCCCACAGCAGCTTTTAAAGGTGACACGTTATTTGACATGCACGCAATTAGGCCTTAAAATCTTTTTTTTTCCTATTCTATTTAAAATAAAAAATGCACCATTTCCAAATCAAACACTACCTCTTTATTCAAGGTGAACAAAAAGTAGCTTCAGGTTAGCAGCACCATCTCAGCAGTATAATGTGGACAAAAAGCAGTATCAGGTTAGCTGCATCATCTCAGCAGTGTAATGCAAACCAGTAAGCACTGGTTTTCTTGGACTCTATGAAAGACTATGAATGCCAGGGAAAAAAAATCATTACAGTATTTTTGCTCATTTATTATTCTAACTAATTTCTCACAGGACCTTTTGTAAAGCCAAGATCCAACAAAAAACAAAGATTCTAATGCCCAATAATATTGATGATATAGTCAATATCAAAGAGGATTTAGCTCTTTCCAGGTACCAATGTACTATAGAAAGGAACAGCTTGGCTCAGTGTGGAGCACAGGACGGAGAGGAGGGGCACTGCTGACTGATGCTTGAGGTTATAGGAATCACTAACGTACTCTATTGCTGTTCTTTCATTAGGGAATTAGGATAACAGTCCTTCCTTAGCCATCGCAGAAAAGCATTAGAAACCACAACTAATTTCTGTGAATGCCTGAACACTAAGCTCCCGCAAGTGTGTTCCCTATCACTAGGTGAGAAATGCCAGTCTGAGCCCCAGCCTCCTTGCACTTGTTGGCCATGTACTGTCACCAGGGTACACCAAGCAGCTCCAACGGAGGAATAGGAAGCATAGCTTCTGTTTAATATGTCACATTGTCTTCTGAGTGTTCTGTGCCGCGATCTTTACAGGGGAAATCTSCATGTCTCCATCTTGTGCAGTGTTTATTTTGCAAGTAATGGTTTTCTGATCAGATAAATCAGCTGGATGGACCGAAATGATAGTTTAAGAGATACAAACTTGACTTTAATTAGAAAAGGCAGAGGAGGCTTCAAAGGTAGAATGAAGGCAGTTCATAGGTAGTTCTTGGTAGAGATGTAAAGAGAGACAATCCAAAATATCACTTTTTGCAAGTCTCTTGGTTTTTTTTTCTCTTAAGTTCCTGTGTTAACACTAGGGAAACCTGCTTGTTAGGCTGATGGTCAGCAAATAACTTCTTCATATTTGCATAGCCTTTCATTACAGCACGATAACCCTTTTTCACTCTTCTGGCTCGCTTTGCATTGTTCCTGTGCTTTACACAAATAAAAAGTCCTGTAGGGTAGAAATTGCTTGGATTTTAGTGTAGTACTAYATTGCTTTATGAATTACACTGATTTCTGCCTGGATGTTCCTGCCATAGCTGCACAAGATTAAAAAGTACCTTTATTTCTTTTTCTTCAGGTGTTCTTTTTTTTGCCCTAAAAAATAGAGTGGAAATTTCAGTCTTGCTAGATTTCTCTTCTTTTCTTGTTGAGAGCTGCCCATTGTAAACAAATGCAAATGTAAACTGGGCTTTAGTAAAGGGAACAAAGGCATGAGATAGCTATGTCTGTACTAATAGCTGGGGCATGACGAGAAAGATCATCTTCCCAAATTGCCTGTTGTGAGGAAAGTGGTTTAAAGCAGAACACAGACCCAGCTGCTCAGSCTGAGGCCTCTCTAGGTGGGCTAACATTAGATTTAATGTCTTGCAAGGGAAGACACTGTCAGGAGTCTGGGAAGAACCATTTCCCACATTATGGAAAAATCCCCATGCCCTTGTGCATTCCAACCCAGAGGCAGTACCTGACAAATTTTATTTCCTCCTTCCTCACTTTTACTAGAWCCACTCCCGCAGACGATAAAACCTATCGGTTAGGGACCATAAATAGGTAAAGCGAGGAGCTGGTTYGACCAGCAAAGGTCAAAGTGGGGGATGCCAAATCTCGAGCTTTGCGGTTCCTCTTGTCACCCCGCCAGGCTGGGCGGCCGCATCCGCGGCGCAGCCAGAGGCCGCACAGGCCAAGGCGGCCTGGTGGCCCCGTCTCCTGGCCATTCCTGTCCTGTCGCCCCATCCGCTTAGCACTTTGGATATATATCTCTTGAGCGCAGCCTTATGACAGGGTTCAGAGTGTTCCCAAGCAGAGCGGAGCGCCTACTCCAGCCTCCAGCCTCCAGCCTGCGCTCGATCCCGTTCAGCGGAAAGCGGGAGCCGGCAGGCGCCGCCGGAMTCGGGGAATCCTCGAAACGGGACAGCAGCTCCCTCTGCTGTCTTCCTAGCAGAAACGAGTCTCCTGAGAAAACAGCRCTTGGCAGCTGAGACTAGCCCTCTTGCACACAATGGCATTGTCCTAGAGGGACGGCTAAATATCTAAAATCTGGAAGTCTGTAAAAAGAAAGAATTGATATCTCTTCTTTTCATACGAGTAAGTGATTAGGTCACTTTATGAGCTCCTTTTCCTTTTCCTTTTCCTTTTCCTTTTCCTTTTCCTTTTCCTTTTCCTTTTCCTTTTCCTTTTCCTTTTCTTTTTTTTTTTTTTTTTTCCACGGTGCCCTCTGCTGCCTGGACATGTCATAATCTCCCAGTTTGTAACTCAAGTCATCTGGTCCCATCCCATTTTTTCCAACTCCTTGCTGCTGCTCCTGGTGTGTATATGGGGAAACACAGTAGGGCACTCATCCTGTGCAGTCTCTTAACTAATCCAGGGCTGCTGGACAAGTGGGCAGATTTACAACCCTTCTTTAACATGTTAGCAGTAACATACAATCAATATACAATCAATTTTCATATCTGGAGGCAGACAGAAGGCCAAAACTCAGCAGTAATCTTCCCAACCCTACAATGCAATAGACTGTGTGATGGTTCTGCTTATAAACCCATCTCGGTTGATAATYTAAAAGAATGGGTCACATGCTTCGTGCGTGAGAGCAGACACCTTCCAGCAGTGAGGCAAGACTGCCTTCCCCGGAGCAACTCCTGCTGCATTTACTCTCTGGCTAACACCATTTCTCAGCCCTCCTTGATTTGCTATTTTCCTTTGACAAGATTCAAGCTTCTCCGTTTCCATTCTCTGTGTATTTCATTTCTGCATTCGAGAAACCTGAGGAAAACAATGTAGCAGCTCGGATAAGCCCTTGCCAGCTATTGGAAACACATCCATTTCTCACTTTTGCTCCTTGAATTTGCCAAACTGATGGACAGCTGCAGACAGCCTCTACTGCAGAAAGGGTTGTGCTCAGGGACTGGCAGGAAGCAAAGGGCTGTGACTGCAAAGAAGGAAAAGCAGGCAGAATCCAAACTCAGAAAAAGTAACTGTTGCCATCCTACAAACTATTCTCACCTTCCTGTCTCACAGGTTCTGCTTGAAGTATTTTCCTTTTTCATGTGATGCATTTAAGCTTGATGCACCTGTACAACTYGTGTAACAAACATCTTGGAGAGATAGCCTCATCTGAACACATRTAAGCTAAATGAGCTTGTAAAGACGACAGTAAGACACAGGCAGCAGAACTGAGGAGCTGTTGTGAGGGAATCCTTTGCTTTTTCTAGGTAGTAATGAGGAATATAAGYATATTTAGCTCAGATCAGCTGTGGTAAATGCTTGGATTATAATGTCTTCCTCTAGAAGCTCAGTATTGTAAAATTCAGTCCCAAGAACACCACGTACCCCAAAGTGACTGCTCACAAGTATTCTCTGGTCATAAGCTAATTATGCTGGCTAGCAGCAGAAATGAAGCCAAGACACAAACATTCTTTCTGACTAGTTAAGCAAGCTGCAGTCCTGCCATGAGGGAGAAACAGTCCTTTCCAATGACTGGATTTTATCAGTCCTTTCCCATGAGTGGATTCTATCACAAACAACAAAATTAAGCTGTTCTGAAGAGGGCAGGGGGCGATATTGAGCTCCTTTTGTGCTTTTCATAACAGTTTTGGTTTTGTACTTCAAAGTGCTTCCATAAAAGTGACAGATTTGGGTGGCCTTTGCCCCGAAAAAGCCTGAAAGCAGAAAAGCAAGTGTATCCCCAGCAGAGACCAGTATTATTTTTCAAAATAAAACTGCTTATCAAAGATATGTTCCAAAAGGCGCATATTCAGAGACCCTTGTAGTCTTTCTCCTAGGAACCCTTTCAACTCATGCTTACAGGGATGCTAACATGAGCATGTGCTATCACCTCTTACTCCTTGTCATTGTTCACTATTTCATGGCCTTCTCTTTTCACTCAGTTTTACTCTGCACTTTCTTTTTTTTTTTTCTTTTTCTGACAGAGAGTTTTCTATTTGTCAGTGCATAAATAGAACCAGGACTGTAAAAATATTCTACTTGGCAACCAGTACTTGGCAGTTCCAATCAATTAGGACTATTAGTCATGACTGGATGAAGAAGGCAGCATAGGCCTAGGGTGTATAAATGTTCTCAGGGCCCAAAAATTTTCTTGGCAGCCTGAGCTCCAAGCATTTCAGTCTCTTTAAATTACTCTCTTTTCCAATATGCCTGTGCTAGTCTAGTGTGGTTTTGCCTCATATTTCTAGGGCGAGTGAGACCTTTTGAGTCATTTCTGTGATGCTGACAAGGCACCTACTTACCTCAGGACAGGAGGAGTGAAAGGGCGAGGAGCAGGGCCAGCATCTCGTGGAGAGAGCAGGGGCTCCTAAGCTCTCTGGTGAGCAGCGTCCAAGCAGTCTGGGTCATGATGAGAGAGCAACCCAACCACCTGCACCCACACTGTGTTTTATTCAATCCTGACAAGGGTCACAAAGGTGACACTTTTAGTTCAGCTTTGTTTGAGACCCACTCAGCTTCTACAGCAAGGCATGGTCTGGCCTAGTCAGGTCCCAGATGACAAAAAAAAAAAAAAAAAAAAGCAGGAAATACAGTAACACACTGTCCAGACAGCAGTTTACCCTCCACCTCCGACTGATTATTAAACACTGGTTTTAGGGGAATGCAGTGTGTCAGTGCAACTTGCACTAAATAACTGTTGGCTGTTTGTGGAGTTCTGCTGACATCTAGCTAGCGGCTAGATTACAGTTGGGGCAACTTACTGCTTATTTACATTATTTATATGCCTTTTATAGATTCGGACAAAATTTAAAAAATGTACTGTATTACCAATGAACTGTCTCCTGCTGGTGCAGCACATACCTATATAGCAATACTGTGCTATGGTATTTCATCTCAGCTATTGCATGGTGCACAGGCAGAGAATAATACACCAAAATTAACTCTCTTTTGAAAATCCAGATTTTTTACATAGGTGCACCAAAGCCTTGATTTCTCTTGTCAGCAGATGATGTTTGTAAAACATAGGTTCAGTTTCTTTTAAGTGAACTCCTTAACCTGATATCAGCTCTAGCGCCCAGTATACAGAAATAGTTCTGGGTACTGTAGACTGTGGCAAGAACAGGACACCTCAAATTTATCAGGCAGCTTAACAAAGGGCATAAATTTTAATTTCACTGCAGTCAGTGAGAAAAAAAAGGCATTCTTTCCCCCAATTCTGTCTATATTGCAGTCAGTGAGTATCCTTGCAGCACAGATTGCATACTGCACATGCAGATCTGCGACACACACATATTAATATATATTTACTTCTATCAGATCTTAAAATGTATGTGTTAGAAAACCATTTTGCTGAAAATGTGCTATTGTTCCAGCTTCTTGCTCAAATCTGCTTTTTGATCAACAAAGAAACATAACATAAACAAACAATTCTTTGCCACTCTATGACTTATTTGGCCTACTCTTTCTTCTTTCCTAGGGACAAGGAATTCTAATTGTGTTCCTGTACTATGCGTATTCGTATTTTTCCTCAGCTCTTTCTTAAACTTCACCAAACCCTGGCTTGCTTACTTGCCTAAGAAATATATGGGTCTAATTCATCGTTTAGAGTAATCAAAATTGAAATTATTGATTACCTGCTTCCTTCAGGGCACATAGGTAAACTGTTTCACCTCCAAACCAGAGAACCTGTACAGAGCAGAAAATCCCCTGAAAATATAGAAAGGTCAATGGTGCATTTCATGACATGCATGCTTATGAAGCCACATAATTCATCATTTGTTACTACAGAACTCATTCCTGTGGGGATTAGCATGTGCCAATAAATATACCATATGCTGGATTCTATACGGAGATTTTTTTAGGTTACCTTACTCAGTCATTAAGGATCTCCCATGACAACTATGAYTAAAATGGGCCAAACCCTCCAGGGTTCCCTAGACCTGTGAAGCATGTGGGTTAAAGGATGAAGTCATGTCTCAGTCGTGTACCAATTCTTCAGTGAGACGTTTACGATTAAATAGTTTGCTTGTGACTTGTCTTTCGGAAAGAACTATTACTCCTCAGTGAGGACATCAAACTTAACCCCTCCTTCCCTCCAGAAAGAGGAAGAAGGAAAAAGAACATAGAAGAAGATGAAGAAGGATCTGAACTACAATTCACCAGTTATCACTCAAACAGATTCTAGTAAGAACTCTGAAAAGTTAAGGAAGATTATTAGCAGCATGTAATTTAAGTTCTGAATCCAAAGACTGAATAAACTGCAAAAAAGTTATTTTCTGAAGATGCCTTCTCACAGGAATGGCTCACAAGTTTCACTTTCATGTTGTCAGAGGTCTTTTTATTTGCAACATTGCCTGAAAGTGTAGAGAGAGAAAACAGCCTTTCCACATGCTGTAACAGGATGGTCTGTGTGATGGCTATAAGCACGAGCTCATTCGGCATCTATGATGATCCATCAAAGAAATGGGTCCACTCGTGAAAATACCCCCCTTTCTGAGAAAATCTTTTTGCCAATTATGGGAAAACATCAGATTGCTGCTTTGGTCTGTCCCTGCCAGACAGACATGTCTGGATACAACTATTCTTCTAACTCCTAGTTCAAAATAGTGAAGTATTTGAGTTCCTTAGATCTCTTCAGTTAGTTGCTTCTGTGTTACACCTTGACAGTAAATGAAATGGGCTCCTTAAATAACATAGCTGATGTTTATACATATACAGACTCAAATCCTCACACAAAATTTGCTTTGCATAAAACAACAACAACATTTAAACCCACCACATACAACCCATGCACTGAAGAAAAACCTAAAGCTTGTAACTGGAAAAAATTCTTTGAAAAACTAAGAATACTGAGGTCTGGTCTACAGCATGTAAAAAAACTTGGAGGAGAGTTCACTGGAGATGAAAGACATTATTTAATTGTAAAATACTGGGAAAAACTCCCAGTATAGCTGAAAATTAATAACAGAATTCCCATGAACTTCATTAGAAGGAATATTTGRCTCATTTCACATAGAACAGATGGTGAGATTTTATAGAGATGGAAACAGTGTAAATCACTAAATAAAAGAAATAGAATATGAAAAAAAAAAGAAATAAAAGCAATAATGTTGTATGTTCTCCAGAGCTCTCTTAGGAAGGATGCTTAAAATAGGTAATGCAGTTATGTTTTTGCCTTCGAGGAAAAACTTTGTGTCCTCAGTTTAACTTCCTGTTTGTACTACCAAGAGATTTCCCAAAGCAAACTACGCCAGCATTAACGCAGAAACCTCCAGCCTAATTTCATCCTGAGAGTTGAATACTTGTATTATCCCCTAAAAATATGTGGCCTTTCTATACCACTATGTAGCACTAATATAAGAACTAGCAGAAACTTTGCAGATCTGGGAAGTAGAAGAGCAGGCATGTGCCTGCTTAACTGTTCAAGTTTATTCTTTAATGTGAGAAAACTTCCAAGACAGCCAAAACCAAGCAATTAACAACCAGGTAATACTGTTGGCCTCAAAAAATACAGAAACGGCATTCATTTAAATGCTGCAAAAGAAATGATTCATAAAAGCAGCATATGGAAGAGTTTTTCCAAACTGAAACTATTGTGATAGCCAAAGTGAATTAAGATCAGAGCCATATACAGGAAATCTTTCCTGAAAGGAGCAAAATGAGCATCTCTTTGAAATAAAGATGTTTTTTCAGTCTTAGAGAAAAACTTCATGACATGGAAGGTTTTTTTTTTCTTCTCTATATTAAAAACTAAAAACTAAAAACTTTTTATATATTTTTATTTTTATATTTATGTTACTTATATTTATATTTATATTTATATTTATATTTATATTTATATTTATATTTGAATAGGTGAAAATTGTAGTGTCTATTCACTGTGCAAGCAGTCTACTCCTCTCACATTCATGGGTAGACAAATACATTTTCTGCATGTGTTTCCAAAAAGCAAGTAGTGCAGACTCCACATTATCTTGACCATTAAAGAATGATTTTGCTCTGAGACATCAGTGAAAAATACTGGATCAACTTTCAGTGAAAAAGAGTGTCTGATGGCCCAAGCAGGCACAGGTCAATAAAACGTCATTTTCCTCCTCATCATCAATCAGATTAGAAAAGACAGGAAGTGAAAAGGTGTCCAGACAAACAAGTAATCTTACTTCTTGAGTGTAGAGTATATTCATTAGCTTTGGTAGATGTAAGAAGCCAACTCATCTAGGAAATTAGGATGCCTCTGAGATTTATAGGTCTACTAGCTAAGGCAGGAAGTGAGCTGGAATGTTCCTAGAATTGTTCTGGTTCTGTTTCTGTTCTGCTRGAAAAACATCCAGGGTTTTCCTTCTCCTAAAATAAAAGAAAGCAGACTAAACTTGCACTCCTGGTAGCAAGAATTCCCCAAAATTTACAGTTCTCTATCCTTCTTCATCCTCTAAGATTTACCAGCTAATCAAATAAAGGTAACAGATTACAATGTGTATTTGGACTTTCTGGTTCTGAGATCAGATTAGAATTTAAGGAAAAAAGTTAGACTGACTTCCTCACAGAGTATTATACATATTACGTGTACATTTTATGCACCTTATGCACTCTAGTCTGCAAATAGTACTAGCTTATAGTGACATGTGGTGTGTGTAATGTAGGCTCTTGATCAAAAGATATTTTGACATCCGCACATGTAGGCATGCTTCTATCTCATTGCCCTTTTCTTTCACTTTAAGCAAGAGATGAGCACACCTTTCCAGATAGAAAACAGCACCTTTTAACATGATTTTCAGTTGCCATTTTTTTCTCCAGTCATCATTGTTACAGCTGCTGTGCACTGCTATATCATTATTTTGGCTGAATGAAACAGGGAAGGCTTGTGGTCTAAATTCACAGCCTGATCTCACTGCTCTGCAGGTGTCAGACACTGGGGCTCAGCCAGAGGCTGTCTCTACTGCCGCTGCAGTCATTTTCCAACAAATGGGTGATTATAAAACAGAATGCACATGTTTTTCCTTCATATTCTGTCAACYGTAAAATTAACACTGTCATTAGTTACTTACTGAAACAGTTAAATACTTGTCTATGCATGTCCTTGTTAACAACAACTTTTCTTCCACTTGAAGATGAGATCTCTAATATCAAATTTAGTTCCATCTTGTTAAGGCTTTACCTCAAAAAAGAATATAGAGTGCTTTAAGTGTAAGACTTTAAGTGTATGCCTAAGTATTTTACTACCGAAGAAAGTTTCTAGCAGTGGGTCCTCTTGTGYTCAGAAACATTCTCTCCCCAGTTCATACACGGTTATCCCTTGTCACATGCACTCCCACTCCGAGGAAAGCAGAATGAAGGGGTGACCTCTGGTTATCATGCATTTCCATGAGTTTCTTGGAAGCTGTCACAGCCAGAGGCTGCCTCCATCCCGCGCCCTGCTTGCGAGCTCTGTCCTGCAGCGCTGCAGCTCTGTCTCCCTCTTGCGATCGGCGAGGCCGCACGGCAGCAGCACCTCTGCTCTGCGCGGGGCCTGCGGCTTCTCTGCGGCTCGTGTTCTGCAAGCAGGATGCAGCCCATTTTACGCTTAACGAATAAATGGCCAAATGAAAGCAATGTCTGCGTTCTTCTCCGCAAACCTTGTTTTATAAAAGTTCCGTAACAATTTGTAACAAATTCCTGTAATAAACATTATGTCAATAGTTTGCTGAAATATGTTCCTATAATACTTCAATGCCAGAAGCAGGAGATCATATTAAAGAGCTATGCTCTAAYAGTTGGAGCACATTGCACTTGTGGCACACAAAGAGCATCTGGAATATAAAACACTTATGATTTTGCAAGTACCGAGTTTCACAAGTATGAACTTACGTTTTGCACAGTTTATAAGCAAAACATTTCCAAAATTATGTTAAATAAAATCATATACATACATATGTCATTAGGAATAAAATGGCTCCTACGAGATATTTATTTATTTATTTATTTATTTATTTATTTATTTATTTATTTATTTATTTATTTATGTAGTACTTATACAGGTCCCTGGAGGCCTCCCTGATTTGAAGCCAGCTACCACTATTCAGAACATTCCATGTTTGACTGATATCTGCTAGAAAAATGCATATGAAGAGTATAAAATGTAAAAGGAAACTTGTTAATTTAACAGATAAATGCCATGTTATCTTACACCTATTTTACATCTTAAAATCTTTTGATAGGCATATACTTATATATAAATATACATATATATATAAAAGACATCTAAGTTCACTGTAAGGATAGACACGTAAGTTCATGGTAAGGATAGAAGTGCAAAATCAATTACAGTTAAAAATCAAGTTCTCCTTTTTCTGGACTTTTGTGCTATCTCTGCTCTCAAAATAAGTCCATTGTGTTCATATTTAAGAGTTTGGGAGATGGTGTCTTCCAACAGTTTGAAAAGGAGGTATTACAGCGGGAGCATAAAGTGGCCTCTTGAGGGCCAAGAACTTCTTTAAGAGATGGAGATCCCCAATGGGCTTAGCTTCTTTGCTTTAAATTTGCAACAAGTTCTTGTCTGCTCTCTGTTGGATGTGGCCTGGTCCCTATTGTACAAAGCCTGTTCAGAGCAGAAAGCACGTATGTTAAGTACACTTGATTTCTGGTCTAAAATTTTTGTGCTGTAGCAGAGATCTCCCCACTTTTATTATGAAAAAATCTAGAAGGGGGCAATACTCCCTAAACACAACTACTATTTTTCCCACAGCACGACAACTCTTTACACCCAGAAWATCAGAAATTCAGAATTTCTACAGAAGTATAATGTAGAAATACAGAAATTGTGTGTAGAAAAACAAGTTTTCTGGTAGCAGAAAGTTGTATATAGTTGGACTATATAAAAAATCTCAAATTAAACTGGAATATGTATATGAACCTTTGATTGCCATTTTGTCTATTTAATACTGTCTTATGAAGTGTCTGCATATTTTATGTGTGTTATAAGAGTATAATGAAAAGAAAAAGAATATTTGCATTTGAATTACTGCACATGAAAAAGAATTTCTGCTTCTTTTATTTTTATCTCTGKTACTGTAGCTATATGCTATTGGCTTACTTTTTTTCATGTGAATATAGCAGAAGTGTTCGATGTGGATTTCTTTGGACATTTTTTAGGTGATGTCTTTTAATGCTTTGCAGTACACTTTAAAGTAACTACCTTCAGCATCTATAAAGATACAGCAGACAGTTCTATTGAGAACTGGGGAAAATGATCTCCAGCGCTCTCACTGTGTTGACTGCAGTTTTCCATCACAGAATTACAGCTGACCATAAACATGGTTGACTGTTTCTGACTTCTTCTTAACATAGTGAAAAAATATCTTCACAGAAGAAGCTTAGGGAAGGATGCTGTGGAACAGAAACACGCAAATGCCTTTTAGTTGAGAACAGTCAGTACTTTGAACCCAGAAKAACTGGTAGTTTATTTAAATGCAGTCTGTTTAAAATGTTTTCCTACAAACTTATTCCCAGGAAAAAAAGAGGGATCCACAAAATGACAGGCCAATGGATTTTGAATGAATTTCTTCCTATTGTTATGATTTTATGAAGCTAAAACACAGTTGTGAACTGTAATATCATCTGCAAGAGGATTCTCTAAAGGAAACAAAAAGGTATTCTCATTATTGAGCATCTGAAAGAGTAATYCATGTAACTGCAGCAGCCTCAGCCATTTTCCTTTACTTACTGTTTGGAGGTGTCCATCTTCACTCTGAGACAAAGTCTATGTCACCCTAGGACAACTGTCAGGCATCATGCTGCAGAAAACAAGAGATCATGGCTGATACACCTTGTTCTGCCCAGGTAAACAAAGGACCTGGAGTGACAAGTGTGTAACCAGGAGTCTCTTGTGTATCRCTCCATGAAACCTTCCGGAGCAACATCTGGGAACCAGCCCCTGGCAGGAACAATGAACAGTGAGTGATGCAGCATTTGCGCCACAAAATAAGGTCCCAAGAGAGCTAGCAGTAACTYTAACAGATTTACCAGTTGTAACAACCTAACAAACATTTCCATCTGAAAAACAGAAAAGCCTTATCGATAGCCTGGCTTACCCATACACTTTCAGAGTGCAACTCTTTGACTACAGTACTGGTGAAGTGGGCCATTGCCGAGGGCAGTAGCCTAATAAGAGCAGCATGATCATTCTGTGATTCTGTTATCCTGTGACTGCAGGACAGCTGCTACTTAGTGAGTGATAGGGCAGTGGAAAGGATGGCTAGTGCGAAGGGAGAGGCAGAAGGGCTGAGGCGACCGATGTTGCTAAAGATGCAACTCTCCTGCCACCTCTTTCTCCTAAAATCTGGCAGAAGCAGCAGGGCTGGCTTTCAAGAGCCTTCCACCAAACTCAGACCCAGTATTGTCATTTCCTCTACCCTTTTTATGGTAAAAGCAACACATCCTTGTGTCACTGGCATGGCATTTTTCTTCCTGTGCTGGTGGGAGATACCACGTTCACCTTGCTGATATCCCTCCTTTTTTTTTTCCTGTGTTTCCAGCAGGGCAATGACAAAACTCACATTTCAGCAAATGATGAGAAAACTAAGGAGAAAGGGCTGACTACAGAATGAGGATCACTTCCAGGACTGCTACCCTCTCATCCTGCACTTGCCCTTACAGTTTGCATGGGCAATGACAGCTTCTCTTCATCAAAACAGGCAACTCAACTAGCTGCTGGATGCTCTTTCTTTTCACAAAATCTTAGTAAGCCCATATGTGGACGTTATTTGATCCGCCTACTCAGAGAAGAAATGCCTTATCATGGATCTYGGACAAAAAGACTTTAGCAGTTTCCTCATCCCTTATGTTGACTCTGCCACAATTGAATTACAGATGCTTTAGCAGACTACAGTCTGGAAAAGACCTCAGGAGATCAGCTAAGTTTAACTGCTTGCCCTATGGCATTTCTAACAGTTGTTTCTGGCATCTCCTTCCTGACAGTTTCCTCTCTTGACATGTTCTTACAACTCTCCACTTACAGCTCTTCCACATCATCCTCCTGGCTATTGATTCCCAAGCTATCATTACTTTAGAAAAGTTGTCCTAACATGTAACCTCCATTTCCTTTGTGGTCATTCTTTATTAATTGCTGGTTGTTCTACACACAGTAGACAATGTGTAGAGCCMCAGAGAAGGACAATTTATTCCCATCTTCCTTAGTTGTTTAAGTACAGGAAAGCAGTTACTCTGCCTTCCTCAATCTTCTCTTTCTTGCTGTAAAAGAATCATTCCTTTTTCCAATGCTTCCTTAAAGCTCTGAGGGACTTCTAGCACATTTTGTGCTTCACTGTTTAACATATTTCTCAAAGTCTGAAGTCCATAACCACAGCTGAGAAAAAAGTGTAAAGACTGTCTCACCTTACTAGTTACACTTCCCATTTAATTGGCTAGGGTGTCTACATATATTAAGASTTTGTATATATAAATACACAAATATATAAATACAAATATGGCAGGGCCATAGCTTTTATGTTGTAAAAATACTTGTTTCACYTGGGCAATTTATATTCAAAATAGCTTTTCCTCTGTGTGATACATTTTGGTTAAAGTACATTCATAATTTTCACTTATTTCTCATGCAACAWTTTGCACTTACCTGTCTCTTTAGCTTTACACCTCAAAATATACTTTATAAACAAATGCAAATGTTTCTGCACTGCACATGCAGGGTCTATACTGAACACTCCCTTTTGTCAAATTTCTGTCAAGTAGGTTCTTTAAAAGGTTAGGAAATACATTTTGGGTAAGCAGAGCTGCATCCTAGCCTACACATAGACAAGAGCTGCTTCAGCACTAAATCCATTCACTAATCTACTAATTCATTCTTCGTCATTACATGATGTAATGACATTTTTAGTTTACTTTCACCTGTTCTGCATGGCTGTGCCCGGTATTGCTGTAATGGTAAGTGATGAAACATGCTATGAATCAGCTCTCAGTGAACACATTCTGAGCTGATAACCATTTTGTTGCATGTAAGTGGATCCCAGAGTACACTTGTACTGTTGTACTGTCAATCATATTTTATTATGTCATTGATTTTCTGTCAGCTGGATGTTACAAGAAGGTTTCTAGATGACAGCTTTGATAGAATTAATATTAAATCTAAACTGCTTGTCTAACTGGTCTCCTTCAATTTGCTCATATACCCGCTATACTAAGTATACTGTATTTTCTTCATTAGTAACCTAGTAAACCAGGTTCAGTCTCTAGCTTTTTTTTTTTTTTTTGTCTGAGAGCAAATAAAATAAAATAAAATAAAATAAAATAAAATAAAATACTTACTAAAATGCTGGTTTATTACTGACATGTTAATGCAGGGCAAAGCACAGCCCAGCATCTTGCTGATGAAATAAAGAGCCATACTCAAAATATCCAAAGTACATCAAATCAACCCTCTCAAATACCTGGAACAAACAAACAAATACGCCAACCAAGAAATGCAGTGGCCTTGGAAAATTATTTTCATTTTTCAGAAAAGATAATGGATGGAGATCATCTGAAAATGGTAATTCACTAGTAAACTCTCAAATACTCCATTGGCTTTGGAAAGGCTTTGATATAGAACCACCGGACATATATATAAAGATCCACGGGACAGAGGGCCACCGAGAAATTCTTGAATTTTGGGGAGCGTAAACTGTAATTCTTTGTAAAAGTTGTGTCCATGAAAATACTTTCTGGATACTACCTGAAATGGATAGTTTCTAGATCCTGAGCAAGAACACAACATTCACTAACAAATAGCCTTACTGCTTCCTTTTGATCAGAAATTTCCCAGTGGACTAGAAATGATCCTTTTGGACCAGGACTGCAATCAAAATGTTTTTGTGTTCCTATAATTTAATCAATTTGCATTTTCTGTATGTTTGTTGAAAAATCACTGCTCAGCTCTCTGCCTCTGGGAAATGCTTTGTTGACAGAAGTCTGACTTAGATTCATGGATCTGCCTCAAGGATTATAAAGTAAACAGCTGCAGTTATGGCACCTGGGCACAAAAATAGACAGCACACATTTCAGACAGCTAAAGATCACAGAAACAGCATTCCCCTTACAGAAATCACATCAGAGAGATATCATCTCTGTGTAGGATTTGGGGTTGGGGGTAGGCTTTGGGGTAGGAAGCAAACTACAAATTAGGAATGATAAAATCAGTTTATTACATCTGAGTGAGTTCAGCCTCCCTAGAGATGAAATTCTCTGGCTTTTCATTTCATGTTTATATCAAGTTGGCCTTTCTTTGCCTTTTTCCAGTCCTGAAACTGTTTTTACCCCAGTGTGCTCAGAGCGGTGGATAAGCATACAAAGGCTATGTGAAGCTCTTCTGTGAGCATCCAGCTCCTTCCAGCTGTGTTGTATTATCCAATTATCCATGCTGGGAGTTTGTCACAACATTGATCACCTAGTGGATATCTCCAACCACAAACCTTGAACATCATCTGGCATCCCAATCCTACCTCATTTAGTAATATCCCATTCTCATATTTTGATTTACCATGTGCTGTAAGAGAACAGCTATACTCTGCCGAAACTGCAAGAGAGCAGGTGACTTTTAAATTCCCAATCTCCAAGAGAGGCAGTGTCCTTCTTCCAGAACCTGGTGATACTTACACCTTAGTCTGCAGCAAATCCTTTTGCAGAAGCTCACTTTTATCCTGCAGCAGGCTTTACACATATCCAGGCAGWCAAGGTTATGGCTTTTATCTTTTGCCAACTCAGTGACCTCTATGATTCGAACCGTCCTTCAAGCCTTTGTCCACTGTCTCACATGAGACAAAAAAAATTCACATCAGTCATTTTAACGGTGCAGTTAATAATTTAGCAACAGCAGAGAGTTAAGACGTTTCAAACATATTGCATATACGAGTTTTCAAAATTGGCTATGTTTTTCACAACGCGTATGTAACCCCCACCTCTGCCACTCACAAGGTCATAAGTCAACAGTCTTCACTTTCTCAAAAGCAGAAACTGCCCATTTGTTTTGAGCCTGTTCACAAGACAGAGGATCTCTCTCTCTTCATGTTCTCTTTCAACACTCTGGCAACTGCAGCACATGTRTCTCCCTTTGCTTTGCATTCAGATTTCTCATGTGCACGCAGATGAAGAGAGGCCCAGTTAGAGGTACTGCCCTTCCTGGCTGACAGATATTCTTGGAGGTTTCGTTGTTTCTTTAAACAACACAGCTCAGGTCAGCTAGAGTGCTAAGTTTATTACTTCTATCTCAAAAAACCACAGTATTGCCAAGTGCATAGATAAGAACCGTGGCTGCGGACAAAAACTCAGAATTTTATTTCTGTAAGAGCTTGCTTTTGTTTCCTTTTTTTCTTTTTCTTTTCCCAGACCCCTCAATTGCCTCCATTTTATCCAGCAGTATGTGGTGCTTATCTAGAGCCTGCAGGCAGGGTGCTGAGGGCATTGGTTTATGGCAGCTGCAAGGATAAACTTGACAACATTCTGCAGAGTGACCCAAAGAAAGCCAATCTTCTCATTTAGTTACCAGTATCCAAATGCTCAGTAAATCTTCCAAGTTAGCTACCTAGACTTCTCCAGTAGTCAGTGGGATTAGACCAGAATTTCTATAAATAAGGTATCTAAAAGAGGGAGGATGAATTGCATTCAAGAAATACCTCCTTCTCCCCAATGACTAGAGAAGAAACCAAATCATTAWGATTTACACAGTAAAAGTTAGGCAAGAGAACATTGAAAATGACACCATTGTATTTCATCAAAATCCTTCAGGGCTCTACATTATTTACAGCTASTTCTGTAACTGCGGGAATTCAATCTGTATAATTTCAGAATTGTGGAACATTTTATTTGGGATGAAAAAGTTCTTTGGCAAACCTCCTTTGATTTCCCTCTTTTTTATTAGAACATTGACTGAAATAAATTTTTGCGTCTTAGCATCTTTCTCACAAACCACGGCAGTCTTCAAATGGAAACAGATCAGCATTATCAAAATAAATCAATATTCGGTACAAATAAATATGTCACATAAGAATTGCCTAGTAGCCTGTTTTGGGATCTTGTGCTGTATGATAGATCTAACAAACATTGACATTTACAAGAAAAATAGTTAATTCTGTATGAGATCAGAGGTTCACTTTTTTTTCCAAAAGGTTCCAAGTGCATTCAATGAAAGGACCATGACAACTTCGAGCGAATCCAAGTGGGTCTTAATAGACCACAAAGCAATTTGAAAAGTGCTGAATACATTACCTAGGCTCAGCAAATAATAAAAAGTAGTAATTTAAAACTGCATTTATGCAGTTTAATTCTTCACATTTTAAAGCTGTAAAAGGAYCATTAAGCATTAAAGCAATTTTTGAAAAATCACCTGATTTTCTGTACTGAAATCTTGGTGCTGGACATTGCCTCATTATCACCCAAAAGAACACCAAAAAGACCAATAAACCATCTGAAGCTGAAAGGTAGAATGACTGAAATATGAGAAATATCTGCACACAAAATTTCCTATTAACACGGTCTTTATTTCCTTTATACAAAAAATAGAAACAACAAGAAACAAAACTTGAAAAAAGAAATCAATGCTTTTGCTATGGACTCATTGAGGAGCTGAGCAGGCAGAGTCCTAGCTGATACTTTTACAGTATATGTCACTGGGGAAGGGATATAAAGAAATATGACACTATATCCATGCAATAGATGAAGTAAAAAATGTGTTCCATGGCCAACAAACATTTTGGAGGGTTGCCTGTGTCGTAACAATTTTCAAACCATTACTCTTGTTCACACATGCCTTTACACAGTACAGCTTACAAACAAGTTACATATACACATATATCATAAAAAAAAGGTTTTGTATATGGTCTAACTGCTACAAATTAAGGCATTCTAACAGTTTGTTGTTTTGCTGGTGAGGGATATGTCTCCTATTAGTGTTTAAAGGATATATCTCAGGCATTTCAAATAAAGTGAGAGACATCATGAGATGTGGTTTAGAGGAAGAATTCCTGCAGCTCTGGTTCTTCAGTACTTTTGTGACTGTAAGATTTCTGGTTTTTCTTATTGATATCATCATGCCTGGAGAGAAAAAGAAGAAAATTACTCATGTTAACACTAACAATATAGATGGATTTGTATTGTCTTTGTTTACTATGTTTTATTCAGTTTTCCAATTTTGAACTTTGAATTAATCGTTCTCTCTGGGCTTACTTCTCTAGGCATGTACTACATACAATATTTCTCAATATCGCAGATTCTTACTAACTTTCTTTTAGCTACTATTCTGCATTGAAAACTGGAAATGGGAAAAGAAACCAAGAACTTTGTGAGTGAAATCATGAATTAGGGCATTGTCAAAATGTTTTTGTAATGAACAAAGTGTACAAAAACTAGATTTTTTTTTTGTGAAAAGTATCATAATGGTGAAGATCCATTACAATTGATTTGTAGGTGTAAGTGATGTAAATGAGTGATTTGTAGGCCTTACTTTATGTATCTGCTTAAGCAGAAGGTGGTAACTGAAGCAGTGGGAAAAAAAACAAGCAGTCATTCTCCTTAAATTTTTTCAACCATGCCCATATCTCTTTTAATGTAATATAAGCAAAATCCTAATTCAAATCATTAAAATTTAATTACATATTTATATTTAATTACATAAGGCTCCTTTCTCTGTAATTTATCCTCATTTTAACATCATGTTCATTTAAAAAAAATCTACTCTGTAACACAAAGATCAGCTTCCCAATAAGAACAGGAAAAAAAACATCTAATTTCCTTAGTTCCTTTCATAATGCGTAATTTGAATGCCCAACCTGTTCCTCATTCATGCCTTGAGGATTATCTCCTTGAGGTAGGGGATTTTGAATAAAACATCTAGGCCACAGCAACTTTCAAAAGGTTTAAATGTCTTATTTTTAGTTATTACTACCTAACAACAAAATTCCTACTATATAATCATGACTAACTGGTGGTTGTTACAAAGGACAGATCATGCAGGGAAGTTAAAAACCCACAGCAAAGGGCAAGGGAAATGTCTATAAAAAGCTTGCCTGAAGCTCATGTATTTGTGAGCCTGATTCTTGTAAAGCAGATTGCTTTAATTTATTCCAGCCTACATGCACCACAAAGAGCTCAAGACCCGCCAAAGACTGACACTTAGTATGCTTAAACAGACTTGTGGCTCCCACAGGGTTTATCAGGAGATGGCCTCCTCAGCGATCGTACTCGCACATCCGAATATGTGGGGATGAGGTGCCATTTTATTTTTAAGTCTTTTCCACTCATCTCGATTACAGCGGCCTGCACACCAAAAGTAAGTGCAAAAGACAAAGAATMGAGTGGGATGAAGTAGAACTGGTAGACACGAATTTGAGGAAGAAAAACAGTAACACTGAAGCTTTTGACACGTTTTTTTATCACTTACCATGAATTGCTGTTATTAACAGTACATATAAGTGTTAACTGTGGAGCTCTGTTAAAAGATGTCTCGCAAGACTGCGACAACTTCATTAACTATCCTGTTATCTTATTTTGCAGCACTGAAAGATGTTATGGGTGAGTCCCCACAGCTGCACTGTGTAAGCAGCAGAAGCTTGCACACATCCCACTCCACACATCCCACTTTGCAGCTCCACCACCATCTGCAAGTGCTTTTTCTCTAGCTACTGCAGGTATCTCTAGATGACAACGCAGATCAGACATGCCTTTTACAACTGTCTCCTCTGCCTGCTGACCGGAGGGAAATACACTAGTAATACTGTTAATAATTAACTAATTTTCTAGTATCTTCTGGTGCCTGCACCACCAGATGAATACTCACCACCCCCTTACACAACTGGCACTCTATGTAATCGTAGAAGTTCACAACAGAACTACCATTGAATGCCTGGAACAAGGTCTACATTATACTGGGATGTATTTACTATGCATTTTATACTATGAATTATTAAAATGTAATTATTATAAAGATCATATCTTTATTTTAATAATTTCTTTATATCTGAATATGTATATTCATACATATATAATAACATCTTWATATCTGAAGATAACATCTTTAATATTATGGGAAAGATAATAAAGATATAATGATAAACATCTTATTTTCTAGAACATAGATTTGGACCAACGCTGTAATTTATTCAGCRCTATATCAGGCAGTGTAAAATCTGCTACATTAGACCTATATATAATTTTAGAAGTGTCCAGACTATTACCTGACAGAACTCTGATGGTAAATTTTGCTGATATACCCTGAAGTATTAAATGAAGGCATCTTCAGATGTTGAGAGCTGCAGCTAATACAAAGCTTTGTACTGACAAGGTGAGTTAGTGCTCACTTTATTGTTCTGCATAGCTTAAATGATTTTAAGTGTGGGAAGGAAAAGGTCACTGTCCTTTCACTTACATGTAGGATGGAAATAACTACAGACATTTGCTTGGAATAGTAATCCAGAAGAAACTGGCAAATCCTTCCAAAAAGGGAAAAATATCTCAATCCATCCTCTACAATGCTCTCTTAGGCTCTTACAAGAAATAGGGTCTACCTAATCTTACACTAGAAAATTTAATATAATTTTTCATTGTTAAGCTATGAACAATCTGAACAAGCCAAGTACAAGACCTTAARTTAAGTGAATATTTTGAATGAAAACATAAAGCAAAAGCAAAAGAAGTTGAATAAAAAGCAGMTGTAATCTGGTAGACCAGAAGGCCACTTCATTCCAGACAGATTTCCTATAATGGAATTTCCTATAATGTCCAGTAATACAGCCTGCCAGTATAATCATCTACAAAGGTTTAAAACTACAAGACTGCACCATTTTGCAAAAAGGTTCATTCATAGAAAAATTTAGACTGTGTCCAGGGACACGTAGTGCACGATGGCAACGTTCTTCTAACAGTAAGCTGCACAGCCTACACGGCAACATSAAGTGGAGAAAGGGTAGCCACCCACTTTGCTCATCTAAAAAACATGAAATGGACTAAAAAATGTCACAAACACTGTGCTGGGAGTTCTGAGCTCTTTAAGGCTGGCATTCTGACTTTCGAGATGCAGAGGATGTTTTCCATTTTTATGTCAATTTTGGAAATTTCGCACCACATTTGCCCACTTTTGTCTAGTAAATGGGTGTGAGGAGAACCTCCTCAAGCTGCTCTTTCACTGCATGCAGCACCAGAAAGTGTTGCTCAAACCTTCTCCCTCTCCTTGAAACAAGAAAGAATGGCTCAGGCACACACTTGCTCTTGAGATGCTTTCTCTGTCCCCACCTACATCAGWCCTTCCACTTTGGGAATGGCTGGAAACTTTCCTTAAATTCATTCTTTGCTTTTCTGCACTGCCAAGGGAGCACTGCAAGGGGGAGCAGGCTGGGGCCATGGTGGCTCATATGTCTGCCAGGATGGGTAGAACCACGGGCTCAACTCTGAGCCTTGCTCTCCCAGCAGGCGACTCCAAAAGTTGCAGCCAGACTCCCAATATCTCTTACGTGAAAATAAAAGGAAATRCCATTTTGCTGGGGACTTCTCACACAGGACTATTTATGTGTGGCAAGACCCCATGACAAGAACAGGCTACATCTGTGTGATGGTTCTCACATATGTATAAGCTTATCTTGGATGTCCCCACTGTGCRGATGGAGAGCTGGGCATTTGACAGGAGGCCACTCACATATGTACATGGAACTGCGACAGGACAGGCAGCTTCTACACCAGAATTCTTCTGTATTTTCAGGAGAGAATGAATATTCTGAAATGAACTTTACAGTTGTATTTCTGACCTCACATATGCTATGTCAATGATTTTGGAAAAAGACTCCCTTTTGAATTATGAAAATTGTGCTTTTGAATAWAGGAAGTTTCTGGCATTAGAAAACAACTGAGTAAGGAAATCTCTTAGATATTTAGAGAAGAAAAACTTAGAAATAACTTAAGCACCTAAACTACAGAATGATTAATTTATAACTTTCCACAGAAGTGCCTGCGAATGTATACCTTTGGTAYGAACAATAATCGTTTCCAAGCTTCATGAAAGGATTTACATCTCAGTTTAAAAGAAAAAAACCCTATCATTATATAAATTCTGGAACTGTTATAGGAGCACAAGAGTGACAAGAAATATTATAAAGCATTTGCTTATAAAACAAACATACACTTATCAAGCAAAATTTTTTTCCAGTGCTTCCTTAATCTTGAAAGACTAGCCTCTATCTGCCTGATATTCCTCATGGCATACTCCTAAAAGTTATCAATATTTTAAAAAATTGATTTAACTTCAAAAGTATGAAGGAAAATGTGCAAAAATAAGAGAGCACTGTACTTCAGCATTATGCTTCAAGTTCTTTTCTGTACTCTATAGCTAGAGAACTGTGGTGTTTTTACTTTTTTCATGGGAGGAAATTTAATTTTCACTCTCATCTGGTATTTGACTTCCATTCAACAGAGGCTGAATACTCAGCCAAAGTGAGCTAAATTCCCTAGTGGATTTATARCTACTTTTTATACACACTTACAACTGAAATCTTCTGGCCACTTCATTGGTGAAAGCAGCAAAAATCCAACATAAATTTCTATTTTCCTAGGAATTTATGTATTTATCTATTCACTGATTTCCCTTCTTGTGCATCAATCAATCAATCCTACTATGTCGGTTATGAGTAATTTTAGCAAGCATGCAATTAGAGAAAACAAGTGACAAAAAAGCTGAACTTCCCCATGCATAAGCACATACCAAGCATAGTTACACAGATGTTCTTCATTCAGCGTGCTAGTGAAAAGACTGGTGTAGCTGAAGTAAGGATCCTAAGGAAGTACAACATACAAAACAGTTGAAAACATGCAATGAGCTTATCACATGCATAATGTGGAAACCTATCATGAATAAGATAACATGAATAGCAGAACATGAATGATACGGATCAAGACATGCAGTCAAATATCCACAGCAACTTTTTAACACTTTTGTTTGTTTAAGTTATAAAACAAGGCTAGATCTGTTACCTCTTCAAGGCATGTGCTGGGATTCTTTGAGCTGGTATGAAAGTTTATTTTTCCTATAGCTTGATGTTTGACCACAGAACATGCAAATGTGGCCCTTTCACAGGTAGCAGGCATTTTACAGTGTCTCAATACTGTTGAAATGCCCTCATCAAATTCTTCAAACTTCTTAGGTGAATATGAAAGCCACTCATGAAATTATTTCCTCTCAGAACATCTCTGAAGACAGATTGTCTTTTTTTTTTTTCTATCACTAAAAGAATACAATTTTCCCTTTCAAATTTATCATTATCAAAACACTTCTTTGTTAAGCTGGCAGTTCATCTATACAATTAGTTATTAAAGGCTCAGCTCAGCAGCCTACATTATGTTTTTTTGGTAAAATTTATTAAGTGCACTTCCAATATAACCTAGACTATTAGGTCTGCTTTGAAGTATTACTTTTATCTAGCATTGTAGTATGACACTTTCTATCCACAGTATCCACTAATATGGAGCATTTTCACTATTTTCTATTTTCTCTTTCTACTTTTTATTTTCTATGCTATTTTGCCTTCTCTATGCCTAAGATTATCCTGTGTTTTTCTCCTAATAACTTGCCATACTTTTTACAGTATATAATTTACTATTTCCCCTCCTCCTTCTCTTGACCTGCTTTTTATTTGTTTTTTATCTTCATCTTGAAATGACTTTATGTCTTTCTGTCCACCTCTTCCCTCCCACCATCACTTTCACAGAGGATTAAATGATGTAGCACTCCCTCTCACTCTGTTTTTATCTCCAGATATCCATGCTTCTCCTCTTTGCTCTACAGAAACACACTGTGCTCACTGTACTTCCCATCTCCATTTTCATTCAGATCTCTTGCAAGAGGTATTTGTTCAGAGTAATTTTTCTCCCTGCTTTGGACAAGAGAGTAAGTCTTCTGACTGGAGTAAACCCCCTTTCTACTGCCTGTGGTAAGGCGATGACCTGAATTCAATTGTGTTCAAGCCAGYCAAGAGGAGGTACTGTGAGGAGACAGGGGGCAAAAGACATTACAAGACATTAGGCACTCATAGCTTAGGCACCTAGGGCATGGCCGTACAACCAGTTTTGCTATATTTCCTATTTTTATGTGGTATCTGTTTTCATCCTGTTGCCCATATTGTTTGAGGCAATATAGGACTGGGCTTGTCATTACAAATCCCATGGATTCAAGCTTGACATTCTCACAAGACCAAATATCCATTCCTGATRAATCACATCTTTGTGGAGAGCTTTTGATGGAGAGTAAATGCCCTGTGYGCACAGACTGCGCATACAAGCAACACCTGACATTCCTTGAAAAAGCCTTCCAAAATTAAGACAGTGGATTAGTCAATCCACTTTGACTACTGGTCAAATACAGTAGGTTATTTGTGTGAGTTCTTTTGCTATAGCAAGGTAGTCTTTCTCAAAACTACTCATTACTATGAAAGAAGAGTAGAAAAGGCCCTTCCTCCTTTCAGTGCACTTACTGTCTTGTTTCTTCCTTTTGTGGGAGTTGCTGAATTTCCTTTGCCATCATTTGTCTTCTTTCCTAATGAGGTAAAAGGGAGCGTTGAGGTTTTGATCAGGTTTGCTGTTTGACAGTTGTTGTTGTTATTCTGGTTGCCACTCAGTGTCTCCATTATGGATCTAAAGGTTCCAAAGGGCCTTTTCAACAGGTCCCCAGCCGGCTCACCACTGCTGGGTGGAGTTCGCGAAAGTGCTTTGCCCCGCTCTTTATCCTTTTCCTCATTCAGTTCTGTCTCTGYTAGTTCCACCTGCACCACAGGCTCCTCAAAGGTTACTCTGAGTTTCAAATTTTGTGAAGTTCTGCGCTTTGAAGATGGAGACTTGAGAGCACTCTTGGGGCTTGTGGCAACCTTTTGAGCAGCAGCGCTGTCAGAGCTGGATGGACAGCTGTCTCCAGAAAACTGGCTCTGTGATACAGCACCAGACTGATACTGGGATTCATTGTCTGGATCGCTGCTCTCTGAAGTAGGCGAAGGACTGTGGCCATCCACAGACTTAGAAGCTCTCATACCGAAAGG
The DNA here is from genome assembly GCF_003342845.1 of Nothoprocta perdicaria. Taxonomy (NCBI): domain Eukaryota; kingdom Metazoa; phylum Chordata; class Aves; order Tinamiformes; family Tinamidae; genus Nothoprocta; species Nothoprocta perdicaria. Next base: position 312,195 of record NW_020455699.1, on the reverse strand, counting down.
GAAGCGGCGCCCTGCTGCTGCAGTGTGTTTCTTTATCATCAGATGCAGACTTTCTGTGCTCTCAACATTTTCCACTATGGGTTGAGGCCTTGGTTTGTCAGTTCTTTTCACAGGTGTGTTCTTATGGTCCTCAGAATTAGTTGAGTCTGTGTCAGACTCACTGAGAGATCTCTGCATAAGTTGCCTAAGTCTGGCTAACTTCAGCTCCCTTTTTTCTGGTAGAATCTTCTTCACATTCTTGGAGGAAGCATGAACATCCTGAAATTCCAAAGAAAGCTTTTCCTGCATACAGACATTTTCAGAGATTTCCTTTCCCAACAACTGGCGCAGGATTTTATCTGAGTCCTCATCTTTTATCTTGGCCCGAGTGCGGCTAGAAGTTCCCAAGCTGCCAAGAATCTGAATCCCATCTTGGGTGCTCAATTTGCTTTTTGGTAGACACAATTCATCTGCTTCAGAGGGTTTCCACTGGGGTTTGCCAGAAACAGGAGAAGATGGCGAGCTTAAAGAAAAAAAGAGAGAAGATTTCAGTACCAAGGCCAAATCAACGAATATACAAAATACGAAACTGCCATTCCCAGCATTYGAATCTGTCTCAGCTTATCATTACTTATCCTTTTCATTGTTACTCACATGGAATTCATTACTCTGATGCTGGAGTGAAGATTACACAGAGAAGGAGGTAAACTGTTTCCATTCCTAATTAGGTTCCTTTCATTTCAATATCAAAGATGACTTTCAGGGGATAGTTTTAGAAAATCTACTGTTTCTTATTTCTGTGGGCCTGACATGATTTACAAGGTAAATAAGTAAACAAATAAAACACACAAAACTAAAATGAGATGCTCTACTCTAGAAATCACATCATAAAATAAAAGTAGTCTATTCTAAATACAGCAAAAATACTGTCTCTCCGCATTGCAGTGATCTCATAAATCTTAAACTTCATCTGGTATTAATAACAGCCATAGAAGACTACATARAAAGACAGCCCATTCACACTTAGAACCTTTTCAGCTATGAAATACTAAAAGCATGAAAAAGGTGACATGAATTTATTTCAGTACTTAGAACAGTAAATTAAATTTAGGACTCCAGATGGTAAAAAGTGAGGAAACAGTAGTCTCAAGTTTGATTTGTAAAGAATGTAAGTTACAGAGACTATTTCTTTCCACATGACATAATGGAGAGCTCATGATATTCCACATTATTATTATAAACCACTGAGCAAGGGTGAAGTGACAAAATTAAGGTTGGTGTGAGCCACTAAATCCATGAATCACTTTTCCTCCCAATTCCAAGAAAATTCTGTTCTGATGAGTCCATACAGTTTACAAAACACTGTGTACAACCATGTATAAAATTCACATATATTACCAGCCACTTCATCCTCAATCCACTATGAACTATTTTTATGTTGGAAAGTATGCAAACTGACATAATATCACTAAAGAATATACATGTATCTAGAAGAGACATTTCTATTAAAAGGATTTCATTCTATTATATCTGCTACCGCCTCTTTAGAAGATGATCATATCCACATGTGAGCTCTAGCTGCAAAGAAAGGCAGCAATTAATTATGAAATCAAAGCTAAAATAATGCAGCACCATTTTTAGACTAACCCAGTTAATTAAAAAGGTGTTGAAAMCTATCCTTCTACAAAAATAACGAATGATGAGAGGTGTCCTCTCACCTGATCTTATTCAATACTGAAAGTGAAACAGTTCTGGTGCTCCCCACTACTCAGAACTGAAATCACTTGGAAATTGCAGCCAGCAAAAATCGCAGAAACCAAATGTACTGGAAGACAGTATTTGGTCCCATTGTCTCTGCTGAACTAGCAGACAGCGAAGACAAGGAACATGAGTCCATTTAAAAAGGATGGAACAATTCTTCCCAGGGTGGATTTCTATGTTAGCAATAGCTTGGATTTGCTAGTTTTCAGTCTTCTCCTAGCCCATACTCCTTTATGCGAATACATCTCCAAACACAATGCCTTTGTCATTTAGTTCCATAATGACTTGCATTTGCATGAAGCACTGACAAACTTAATTCAGAAACAAGGAGCTAARAAGAAAAACAAGTGTTTTTCTTAAATGTATGAGATTCATTAAAAATGGAAAAGAAAGCAGTCACTGTACCTACATCTTCACACTTGATGGTCCAAGGCTCAGACCATCAATGCCAACAGCAGTTTTTGTAGTGGCTTTGTACTTTAACTTATATTTAGTTTCCTAGAACTCTGAAATAAGGAAAAATGTATTTTCTATATAGAAATATATAGAAATAGTATATATTTCTAGATAGAAATACTGAMTTAGAAAATAACAATGAACTGAATCCTTCTTACACTTCAGTCACTTTTTCCCTTTTAGTATGTGCTTGAGATTGCTATGCATATGAAGTTGTGTGCTTACTTGACTTACACACATTACACTGGAAATTTATGCAGAATTGGGAGATTTCAGGCTCCAGTCCTGTGCCTTTATTTGAAAGGTCCCTCTTTTYTTCTTTCAGTCTTTTTTGTTTATTTCTGGGACTGAGACTGACAGAATATAAATGAAACATAAAATTTCTGGAGCTTTGACTTTTTACATAAGCTACTACAGGCAAAATTTCATGAGCATAAAGAGTCTTATTAATCTGAAAGCAGGTTTTGCTGGCAACTGGCTTTATAAATTACAGCTGCCAGGAACGTATGGTGGACCACCACAAGGTCAAACTTTACAACTTTCCTAGGGGTTTCTACAATTCTCTGCTATTCATCCAATACAAAATATATTCTGTTCCACCGTAAATCTGAGTTTTACTTTTCTGCAGAACAGAGACTATTAATTTCATACTCAAAATATCCAGTATTCACATAACTTCATGATGTAAAATTCTTGCAGCTCAGCTCTAAGCCCACAAGGTAGAAGAAACACATTTACTTTGACAGAAGCCATTTAATATTTAGGCAGGTCATAGCTTCTCTGCATAGCAGTTAGAGCACGAAACTTCTCAAATATAAGATACAGTAACATTTCAGTCATTTTACCTTGGAGTCATGGGCAGTGACTTGCCCTCTGGCCGCTGGGTTTCTAAAAGCTGCTGTAGTTGATTCTGTAACGTCACACGTTCCATTGTCTGCCTGCAAGAATATATAAAACTGTTTAACCTGTCAGCCTTAAAATTGTCAGCCTTAGTATAGCAAAGCACAACGATGTCACATGCTTAATTTTATACTCAGAAGTTCCATTCACCTATAATTTAAGTAGGAAACAAAGACATAGATTTTAAATATGAACATAAACAAAGGAGTTAGTTCTCCTGTAAGCTGTCTCTGAATCCCTGTGCATACTGGGCAATTACTGTACAGTATCATGAAAGAGATGCTTACTTACCAGGAATTATTTATTATATTATATACAAAGATGTGTGGGATCATAACTAGCAGTTTAAAGTCACATAATGATTCATTAAAAATAATATTCCAGAAATAAGTAATGTTAGAGCAAACTTCTCAAAACTGCTGTTCTCAAAACTGCTTTCTCCTCACTGCTAAGAAACTCTGAGAGGAGCTTTTGCCCACTGCATAGAGCTGGTCCAGCCTGCTTCTTCCTGCAGGACAGAGCTAAATATGTCCCTCTGTATTCCAGAAGAGCAGGAATAGCTTTAACTGCYTCCTGCACAAACTTCCCCAAGGTCCTACAAGTGCTCCACACCCACATAACCTCTGGTAAAATTGTGCTTCACAACAATTTYAGACAGCAACATTAAAAAAAAGAATAGAAGGTATTAACTGACACCAGAAAATAAACTCATCGAGGTTTTATCTACCTAGGAGAATGCTACCTTATCAAGGGTAACACACCTATAAACAAAGGTTTATTTGAAAAAAAAGTTCTCTCAGTTTAACAAAATTACCTTCTGCAAATCTTCAAGTACTTCTAATAAAATAAATGAATAAATCAATTTGCCTTTCTCCACCCCATCCAATATCGACCTTTCACTCTAACATGTAAACATCACTTTAAATTATGGAGTACAACAAGTAACATTTATTCATTTAGTGACATATTTTAAGTTCAAGCACCACTACAAACTGTATAAGTACTGGGAAAGAGAAATTTCCAGCTTCTTACTACTGTATATATCCTATCTTTTATCTGGAAGACAAATAGCACATTTGGTTTTAGTCTGTCTTCCATTCATGGATAAAGATATGTTATTTTGAGTGAGGCTCTAATTTTAAAAAATGATCATGTGAAAAAGACTTTTTACCTGTTTCTTTCAGTATCTGCTTCAGTTGCTGTACAGCTAACATGTTTTTAGTACTTTTAATCTTATTAGATCTCAAGAACTAATACAGTTCTTTGACAGTAAACTGGATTCTTTCCTAGTTCACATACCGTCAGCAGAACAGTTAACTACGTTCCAAATGCAGAGTCTTTATAGCTGGCAACGTCAACGCCAGAAAGAAGCCAGATGACTTTTTGGACTGTGCGTTGTACTCTCAGGGCTGACAAAAAATAAACATCTCTACTTGTAAAATATCAGAGTGGATCTGAAAAGTACTAAGGAAATAAAAGCTATGAGGTTGACATACTGCCTTGCCATCACATTTTTGAACAAAGTCCTGCTTTACATAGACCTTTTCTTCCTTTAATTTTCCTGCTTCCTTCCTCTCGCCTACACATTTCCTTTTACTATTTTAAAATCACTCCTACCATCTGTCAGCACTGGCTTATATTGCAGCTCCCCAGATACCCTCCTTTGAGAGCCAGGAAAATTTTAATTTGGGATTAGACTGTGATACTCTTTATCTGTTTTTTTTTTTTTACAATTTTCTCAATATCTATTTCTGAATATCTAGATAATTTTGAAGTCTAGTAAGAATTCAGTAAGAATTAATGGGAAAGAAATTTTTCCAGAGAGGTACATGATGGCTTCTTGTAACTTTAAATGTCTGACACTTCTTCTAATGAGCAACCACATTCTAGGTAAACATTTTAATATACTAAAATAATCAGTTCCCTTAATTTTGTCATTTGGTCTATACTGTACATGTTTTCCAGTATAGAAAGCCCCCTCACATCCTTCTAGCTATGTAAGCCAAATACACMTATAAATACACATACAGACACATTTTATACATTTTATAATATACAATGTATTTATATATAAAATAYATGAAATATATGCTATCTATATCTGCAATATGTATATGTAGTGTGTATACATTATATGTTATATATGTATTATATTACACACATGTCCTAAGCATGTATATACACACTGTACATTTTATATATATATAAATAAAAATACACGTATGTACRGAAATTAACATTGAAAACTGACAGATCACAACTTCTTGGATTTCTTAGCAATAGAGYTAAGTATTTAAAGTAGACACATTCAGGAGACAAGAAGATCACTTTAGCTTTAAGGGTCAATTTACTGTATAATATTTAATGTCAAAATTCTGAAGGTCTTATGTAGTTTAGATAACAGTCCCAAGCACTATATAAGGACATTGGTGTATTTCTTTATATAACTGTAGACTCAAGCTTGCTCCCAAAGAAGTCAGGGAGCTCAGCCACTGAACATGAACCATGCTGAGGCACTGGGCGCTAATGAAATGTCCTCCATGCTATTCTGACTGATTTCGTTTGTCAAGGACATTGACAAACAGTGAACACTCTACAGGACCAGAAAAGAGGGAAAAAAAAGTTCATCTAAGTAAACAGGAGATAAATTTTGTAAAATTTATACTGAGTTTAGTAGTATATTTTTATATAGCTCTCACTCTTGCCCATGCAAGCAAACAACACGCTTGTATCATATTTTAAATACATAAGCATTTTTATTTATTCAGCTATTTTTATAGCTATTCTATGAAGTTTGAGGAGAAGCATGGATTTTGTCTACAGAATATAGGAAAGTGGTTGCGACAGAGAATATTCAGTCATTTTCTGATCCTCGTCTTTTGCCTCAAGATTTGTTTTGACCATTGCCTTGCTAGAGATTTCAGCATGACTGATTATCATAAAGATCACTCAGTGGCTGGTTCATTGATTGGTTTGCACAATCAGCTGTAATCCTTTGGGAATGTGGGGAGGATGGTTTGCAATCAACTGGCCTTTGTAAAAGAACTGCAGAGAAGCATTATTTTATGTCACTGGTTCTGACTGTATGTTCAGGCCAGGAAAGTCTAAACAATAAATCACTTTTAATATTATCAGTGATAAAAAGTATTTGTGCGAATAGTGGTTTTCAGTTCTTGTCTGCTTTCTTGATAATAAATAAGCAAYTGATGAGATCAGTGAGGGAATAACTAAAATTGTAAGACCTACAGAGAACACAAGAAGCAAAATGGAAGCCAACAGTCTACTCAGGCTCTGGGAGAAACCTGTGTCTTGAGATATCCTCGTTAGCTGGAAAATCCTACTGAATTGACCATACTTGGCAAGAGAGGCAAATCAAAACTTCTATACTAAAGCAAGTAAACAGCTTTTGTGGACTATTTTTCTGCTTACCTATGGAGAAAATATCCTGGTTCACCTCCTCTTCTGAGGTAAGATCTCAGTTCATTCTCTTGTGGAGATTCAATGGAACTTTTCTAGCTATTGTGTTCTTCCCTCTCTCAAATAACAAACCTTTTCCTTCTTAGGGAAAGGAATTAGGAAAGTAGTACTTAGGTTCAACTCAGAAGGTTTTTCATGTCTTTTTATGTCATTGATGTGAGTTGCTTTGCATGAGGAGTTGCAAGATGTTAATAGTTTATCAAGTGTGATCTTACTGTTTTGCTTTTGTGGCTTTTTTTTTCAGTGTGCCAGTATCAAAATAGCTCTTTCTTCTTAGCTTTAGGACCTTTGAAAGTAGGTGTTGCTAGATCCAAATGCAAGGCAGTCTGTTCTAAAGAAAATTTTCATGTGGACTTTCCTTAGGGAAAGAGTTCTCAAGTGTGATGCTCTTCTGATGCTCTGGTGAACGGGGTGGGTATCCTGGTTACGGAAAACAGCGAGAAAGTAGAGCTGCTGAACACTAACTTTGCTTTGGTGTTTGTCAGGGGCAGCCCTCTAGAATCCCAGGCCCTARGRACACAAGAAGAGAGCTGGAGAGAGGAAGACTTGCTCTGGGTAGAGGAAGAGTGGGTCAGAGAGCACCTAAGGAAACTCGACACCCACAAATCCTGATGGGCCCTGACGGGATGCACCCCAGAGTGTTGCGGGAACTGGCGGATGTCATAGCYGAGCCGCTYGCCATCATCTTCGGGAGGTCCTGGAGAATGGGGGAGGTGCTGGAGGGCTGGAAGAAAGCCAACGTCACTCCAGTCTTCAAAAARGGCAAGAAGGAGGACCCGAGTAACTACAGGCCGGTGAGCCTCACCTCCATCCCCGGGAAAGTGCTGGAGCAGCTCATCCTGGCTGCTSTCTCCAGACACRTGGAGGAGAAGAAGGTGCTCAGGAGTAGCCAGCATGGATTCACCAAGGGGAAATCCTGCTTGACTAACCTGATCGCCTTCTATGAAGGAGTGACTAGCTGGATAGATGAGGGCAGAGTGGTAGATGTGGTCTATCTGGATTTGAGGAAGGCTTTTGACACC
>NW_020455699.1:289400-304455 GCF_003342845.1 Nothoprocta perdicaria | reverse complement strand
AGATTAGGGGTGGACCTGCTGGAGAGCAGCCCCACAGAGAGGGACCTGGGTGTCATGGTGGATGACAAGTTGACCATGAGGCAGCAGTGTGCCCTGGTGGCCAAGAAGGCCAACGGGATCCTGGGGTGCATTAAGAAAAGCATCTCCAGCAGGTCGAGGGAGGTGATTGTCTCCCTCTACTCAGCCCTGGTGAGGCCACATCTGGAGACTCTGTCCAGTTCTGGGCTCCCCGGTACAAGAGGGATGTGGAGCTGCTGGAGAGAGTCCAGCGCAGGGCTACCAGGATGATCAGAGGCCTGGAACATCTGCCCTGGGAGCAAAGGCTGAGGGAGCTGGGCGTGTTGAGCCTGGAGAAGAGGAGGCTGAGGGGGGACCTGATCAGTGTGTATAAATACCTCAAGGGAGGCAGTGAGGAGGAGGGGGAGGCCTCTTTTCAGTGGTGGCCAGCGACAGGACTAGAGGAAACGGCCACAAGCTGAGGCACCAAAGGTTCCACAGGAACTTGAGAAAACACTTCTTGACAGTGAGGGTGACAGAGCCCTGGCACAGGCTGCCCAGAGAGGTTGTGGAGTCTCCTTCTCCGGAGATCTTTAAAACCCGCTTGGACGCAGCCCTGCGCCTCGTGCTCTAGGTGACCCTGCATGAGCAGGGGGGTTGGACTGGATGACCTCTGAGGTCCCTTCCAACCTTAAGCATTCTAGTGTAACACAGATGATTACAACTTTTGTCTTGGGATTCTCACTCTTCTTACTAGCACAAGGAGCCTTATTCCTCCCTGATAAGGAACCCAGGAAAATTCCTATAGAAAAGTTTGCATGCTCAGACACTCTAGGGTTTTCTCATGTTTAAAAAAGCTGAAGAAGGGTTGGGGGATCAGGCCTTACTGAGCTATCGTGAAGAGTCATATAACCTGTCACAATACAGTCACAACTTCTCCTCCTCTAGAAAAAGATCTATTAACAGTGGCAGAAGTAGTTGTAGAAGACTCAGTAAGGTCAGCATTGTGGCCTGAACTAGAACCTTTCCAATGCAACAGCAACTTAAAATACCTCAGACTGCAGATTGGCCTTTTGCCATCTGATGCTTCTGGGATCTTCATAGGTGTTTGGACAGTTCTTTCTTACTAGCATGTGAGAGTAAGACTCTTCAAGAAACTGTGCCAAACACTTCCTCCAGGCCATAAATACATTCCTGAATTTTCATGTTGCYCCTTTGATGGTTCTATGAAACAGGTCAGGAACCCTCTTTCATAATGCCCTCTGACTCCTGAGCATAGGCCTCTGAGCACAGTGCACTCCTATCAGAGCCTATTTGGGGTCTGAGGCTGGTAGCCAAAACAGCCATGCAGAAGCTGCTCTTTCGAGYAGAAAATGGAATATTTCACTGCCTCAGTAAACTGCAGCAGGGTTGCCCAAGAGACTCACAACCCTTTGTAGGAGAGGAAGAAAAGGCAGCTGCTGCACCTCGTGGAGCTAAATCTAAAGCCTGAAAAAAYAGGAAGCTCAAGGGAAGCAGATTTAGTTTCAGATGAGACAAGCAAASGAACCCATCAGGCACCAAATAAGAATAATTTAAATGACTTCCTATGCTTCTAGCCTAAAGAGATGACAGAGGGGACTCTTGTCAGGAAAGTCTGAACTAAGCACTATGTCTACGGGAATAAACAGCCTGCTGACTGACAAAACAAATCTTTCTTCTACACAGGAGAGGTAACAGCTAAATCAAATATCAAAAGAGCACTGTGTAGAAATAAAGCTTGGAAAACTTACGGTTACCTTTCTATTTCTTGTTTTTATTTTTGCTAAATTATAGGGAATGTAAGTCTCATTAGATATTGAGATAAGTTAGGTGCTGATGCTGGAACTTAGGAAATGTTCTCTGCTCTGTGTGGGGGTTGTTTTTTTTAATAGTACCTGATTTGTGTATTTCAATGTGTTTTTTAGCAAATGAACCAACTACAAAGTAACTGGTGCTTTGAAATGTCAAGCGAACACTATCAGACTATAATTATCAAAACTGTGAAACTTACTTCCAGTTTCACCTTTTCGTATTTGTTAGACTGTAAGTGTAAAAGAAGAGTGAAACTTCGAGAAAATGCTTCTATACCATAACTGTTTAGAGGTACAAATAAAAACAGGCATACTTCAAATGAAGTAAGGTATTCTATAATGACAAAGGAAGTAGCTACATATTCCTTTAGGTGTAATGCAACATAAAATATCAGTGCTGAGTGCCCTCTTATGAGGTAACTGACATGGCTCAGTCACAGCAACTGCACTCAAAGACAGCAATTGTATATTTGTTTTTTTTTACATGTTCTTTACCATATTCTTTACAGATTCTGTATTAAAAATTGTAATAAAATACTTAACCCACCTCCTATGAGAAAAAAACATAAAAATGATAGAAAAAACACGCTACAGAATATTTCCTGAGAAGCTACTGTGGGCTTTGGGAACCTTCCAAATTCAAGAATAGCTTCCAACTGCTATTTTCATCATTCCTTCTAACACCAAGCCCAAATACTCTAACTGGGAAGAGTAATTCACTGTACCTAATATGTAAATGTATGCTATCTGAATAGAAAATATGATTAGCAAAGTTGTGATCCCCGGGTATTCAAAGGGAAAAGGCAGAGGACTGCTTACCTATACACATATAAATTGTCAGAATATTTCACACCTACCATTTTTTCACTCAAATACTCTTAATCTACATCCACAGCAAACTAACAACATGAAAATAGCCAAAAACCTGAACCTCTAAAGAGGTGAGGGGGCAAATGGTTGAAGATAGCAYGTAGTCAAGGAATAAGGGAGAAGTATGAATTGCAAATTGTCACACACAAGAGAAAGTATGCTGTTGATAAACTGGAGACAAACCAGAGTATTGTTTCCATGATKTCACAAAGATCTTTCTGTTAAGAATTAAACTTACTCCTTCAGTTGCTTCGTTAGCTTCACAACCTGAGAGGCCAGTGACATGCAGGTCTCCACAACCACTAAGTAGCGGGAACACAAGGTGTGCCCATGTCGCTCAGCACTTTGTGACGGTTTCTCTCCYGCGTGGTTTTGCATAGTGACGTTTGCCCCATATTCAACCAAGGTCTGTAGAGACACAGAAGGAAACACTGAGCGCTCTAGACATAAATCTCTGCTGCAAATTTTGTTCGTCAGTAAGAACTGCTAAGCTCAGGGCATTCCTGAGTAAAATATTTGAAAATATTGGTATAAGCTAACCTTTTTTAAAAACCTAGCACTTGGTAAGTCTGCACACAACCAGAACTCCCAACGTATATAGCCAAAATAAAATATTTATTCCACAGGTGAAAGGCTAACACAGAAGAACATGTGCTGTTCTTTCAGATGATTATTAGAAGACTACTTTTCCTTCCTCTGCCTCTTTATCTGTTCCACTTAGGGAATTAGGGCATTTTCTGCAATCTGGTTGTGTAGTACAGCTTGACTTGCACCTGTAATTTTTTTCTGTAATGGGGACTACTGAATGAAAACAGAACACTTGCATGTGGATACCTATGGATTCTTCTTTAAGCTACAAAAGCACATTTTCTTTTCAGGTGAGTTTATCTATGTATGATTGAATACTATGCTAACTTTGCACATGTTGATGCTAGCAGGGGAGATGCAAAAAAGTGCAATTCAGAGGACATCCACGCTAAATAGTATCAGGGCCCGGGCAGCACCAACATATTGCTAGCCAGTTTTGAGGGGCAGTGATGAGCTGTAAATACCTACAAGCTCTGATGCTGGCTATTCTGGAGGTTTCTGTTCCAGAGCAAATTATAGCACACACGAAGAATCTTAATTTAGGAATCCGTTTGCTGCAATATTTGCTGACTCCTTTTGTGGTTTAGCTCTCAGTTTCCTACCACAGCAGAATCCCTGTATTTAAAACAATCAGCATACCCGTCTCAATGTCCTGATTCTTCAGCCAAGGGACACTGGGRTATGAAAAATACGGCTCATACCTTCCAACTGCTCAAGTATAGTCAAAACCTCCTTTTTGTAAAAAGAAATCTGTACAATGACTTTTTCTGTCTTTTTTCTTTTTTGATGCTGAATGTCTCATTGCTTTGTATTTGCTTATTTTACCCTTTCCTCTTTTTAAAAGACCCTGAAGTATTCAGGTGAAATAAAAGCTTTCAGTCTAAAAAAGCTGCAAAAATAAAAGCCAAGGTTCTCAGGTGTCCACAGCTGCAGTGGAAAATGCCAGGTTACTTCTGTAAAACTGTTCAGGTTGTGAGTATGGCATTTGGGTGACCTCTCGCACTTGGACTCAGAACATGGTAAGGGAAAAAGAGTTCTGCCGGGCTGACCACAAACTTTTACACCAGACCTTCCTTCTTTCTGGTTTCTTTGTAATAATCACTGTTACATCCTATTTGCTTTATGATAGTGCCTAGATCTAACTGTAATCACTAATGTTCAAACACACACATTGTTCACAACATTTTGGAAAAAATCCTGAACAAAACCATAAGGTATCTGGAATCTACAGTTTCATTAATACACACATAGATACATGCAGAAGAGGAAAAGGATAGTTCAGCTCCTGATTGACTTATCCAGGCAGAACTAGGGATTTGGCAGTCTTCCTAGTTAAGTGTGGCTTTGTTGACTCAGAATAGCAGGCACAGAGACCATTACATCTTCTGACAGGAGAGAGGGGCGTTAGTCTTTCTTGCCTACTGACTCTGTACAGAAGGAAAACTTGTGAACAGTGTTGCACTGCAGCTCATGACAGCAATCTAAGATTACTTTGCTGGTAAAGAAAATCAAGAAGGGACAAGTTATGACCCTATGCAAAACAGCAGTATCATTTGGAAGAAGACAGAATTCACTTGCTCCAAAGAAAAGTCAGTAGGAAGTCCAAGGGATCACTGAAAGCATAACATACTTCATCCTCTATRTTACTACCTACACTCTTACCCCTTCTTATCATTTTCTTTTTATCAACTGTTCACTCTGCCTTGTTTTAAGCTAAATATTGAACTCACCACACTGTCAGCTTATTTTGTTTCATAACACAACAAAGTACTAGCATCGTGAAGCATTAAAGTGACATACATTAACTATATATTCTTCATGTGAATAGATATTTTCATGATTTATTTCCTTCACCAGCGCAAAATGCTTGTTGCTGATTTTCAAATTGAGCTACAATAAACAGTTTTACAAATTCTAAGCCATTTACTAAAGTTCTTCACCAGGAAAATTGGGATATTTTCTTTCAGATTTAGCTTTATCCATGAGAATAGTCTGCAAATGTCACCACTCTTCACTTATTTTTCCTTCAAATCTATCGTTCATCTTTAAGAGACACAGTAAAAAATTATTCTTAAATACAGATCTAACACAATAGCACTTTCAACTATTTCTTCCATCCATTTTTTTCCCAATTGATCATAGCAACTCTATGGAAAATAATTAAGAAAACAGTAAACCCACTAGCTTTAGCACAAACTTGCTGATCTGTTTATGATGATTCTCATAAGAGTTTGTTTTGGGTTTCCAATATTCCTGGCATCTTTAAAAGAAAGATGACACATCAGTTAAGAAAACGCAGAGATGGCCATGTCCTCCAAACCTACGCAACTGTTCTTTTCTGAGTCTATTCCTTCARCTAAGTTATCGCTCATTTTTCCCCTTTTAACTGTGTGAGACTCTCATATTTGTTTTCATATAGTTAGGTCTTCTCTGTGTGTCCAGGCATATAAATAAACTACCAGAGTAATAAGTAAGTAATAAGTAGACTCAATGTAACACTACAAAAACACTACTAGCTTTCTAAAGAGGTTAGCTAGCTAGACTTGGCAGCTGAGAATTGCTATCAATCAGCTATCGGTAGCAGTAAGTTTCTCTGAGCTCTCAGAGTCCCTGTATATATCTGAGGTGTCTGAGAATTACTATTGCTTCTTGGRCATTTTTCTTTCCCGTCCTGACTTTATGCCAACTTGAATTTTGTTTCTTGACTTCTCTAATGAATAGTTTGTTTCTTGGGAATCTTTCTGCAATCACCTAAGTTAATTTTATTYCTTCTTCAAAGACTTTTCAATCAAATTAATGACAACAACAAATTTTGAGAAGTATTCCTGTGAACAACGATTCTCAGGTGACTCTCAAGAAGAACAGGCACATTCTTGTTGTATGATTTAATGCAAAGTAGATGCTTGAACTACCCTTCCAATTCAACTCTGCAGCTTCTTCGATGTGCCTGCATTGAACACTGGTAGTATATAGAGGCATCCAAACTAGCTTTTTCAGATTGAACTCAAAAATACTATAGCTCTGATGGCCTTTTAAGCAGGGCGAATTAATCAATTCATCAGCTCTGTACAACAGAACTATTCTGCCCATATTGATCAAGGCTATTCATTGAGAAGTACTTGAAATCATTGTCACATTCACATTAAACAGAATATATCTGCTTAATATATTAGTATTAATATATTTGGAGGATAAGGATGGCTTGATCTAAGTGGAAATCTTAACATGGAATAAACCATAACTTAAATTGTCCATAAGCTCTTCAACTGCAATGATGCTTTCTTCCTGAAATACAAAGGTTACGTTAGATTTACAACAACAGCATACCTGACAACAGAATTCAAAATATGTATTTTTTTGGCGTTTCAGTCTGAGTTCTACTACTTTTTTTTTCTTCTAGCGAATTTTAAAGTAAGATCTTCCATATTCATTTCAAAGGTTGTTTGCATTCAAGTTTGACTTGAAGTAGATCTCTGATATAATTACAGCTATTACTCTACCTGTATGCATCCTAGGTAGCCATGCTGAGCAGCTACATGAACAGCAGTATTACCATCCTGGTCAACTTCATCCAATGAAATCCCTTGCTCTTGCATAAATTGAAGAAGCCACAGAAGAATTTTTTCCTAGAGAGATGGGAAGTAGAAAAGGCACAAAAGTAAGAAATAATGGAAAGTTAAATGTACTATAGGAACACCAGTAACAACACCTATTACTAAATTTGCCCCGTATTTCCTATTATAAAATCTTGCTTTCAATACCTCTTGATCTTGTCAGACTTAGTGCAGCATGACCCTAACTCTGACTGGATCTCTCAAGGAAACAAGCAAAAAATATTTCAATTTCTTTAAAATTTCAATTTCTTTAAAAAAAAAAGACTTAATAGGAAAAAAATATGTGCACTGTAACACCTTTTGACTATTGTACATTGAAAAGGAAGAGCGTCTACATATTGGAGATGATACCTGAGAAAAAATAGCCTGTAGGTCTGCCAAAATTTGGTGAAATTTCATAAGCCCCTTCAAACCCACACAGAGACCACAGAACTAAGCAGCAGCACCCTCCAAAGCTATTAGCACACCCCAGCATTGGGCTGCTATGTAGCAGGARAAGCAACAGTACTAAAAGCTGGGAATCTGCTTATCCTGCAATCACACTGTATTGACTAGATGATGATATGTATATGCCTGTGTACTGAAAAAGATGGGGAGAGCTAGACCACAAGCTTGCAGAGAGAAGTCTAGAGCCAAAACTGAGGTAAGAGAGAGGAAGTAAACTGGACAAGACACAGCAATATGGAAAAAGCACTAGTAGCTAGGAATGGAAGAAAGAATTAATTTAGATGATGATCTGGCAAGAATCTAATCATAATAGGGAAAGCAGGCTAGAACTATACTCCAGGAAAGAGGAAAATGAATTAGGAGGAAGAAGGAATTTATTTAGATGATGATCTGGCAAGAATCTAATTACAATAGGGAAAGCAGGCTAGAACTATACTCCAGGAAAGAGGAAAATGAATTAGGAGGAAGAAGACATGAAAATAAGCTGCTCATAGATAAGAATTATAATCAGCCACAAAAGGGACTGGGAACATATTACACATCCTCAATAAGGTTTTACTTTACTATCCTAATTGATTTTAACATTGCTTTATGTTTTGTGCACGTATGTGTAATACACAATTTATTAGGATGTTTTCCTTTATAATAACGGAGAGTTTATATATTTGCACTAAGATTTTTTTTCATGTTTTCCACAGTAGATGTTTTCAGAAAATATTTCTGCTACCTGTCCTAGCAAGATTCCATGCTTCTCTACATTAATTTTGATTGTGCCCTTGTAATACCTACTGAAAATCCATAATACTTTACATAAAAATGTGACCTCCCTTCGATGATAACTGACTGCAAGTGTGCTCCCAGTTTTTGCATTTTAGTAAAGAATTAAATCACTATCTCACTTGTTTTACCTAAGTATGTATTTTTTATTATTTTCAACTTATATCTTTTTACTATTTTATGCTATTTATATATTTATTTATATCCACCATGTGCAACATCGGCTAGGAGCTCTAGCTCCAAATAGCTTTGCAGATTCTGTCAAACATCAGTACAAATACTAATCTTATGCATTCAGCAGTTTTAATTTTAAGTCCATACTCACATATAGCCAAATGTGTGTGCAAGACTGAGGCACAGCTTAAATAAAACAGTGCTGAAACACAACATCTCTAGGATTCAGAATAGTAATCGAGCAGGAAAAAGAAACGGTAAACAAGGGAAAAGAAACTTTGCTCATGTATCTCGGGCACAGACCTCTTCTTGTATAAAAGGTGCCATGGAAATTTTAACACKTAGGAAATGAAGATGTGACCTCAGACTTCTTTGCTCTCCTCCAAATGATTCTGCACATAAAAACTTGATATCCATTCAGTAGATGGTTGTTCTCTGTGCAACTTATCTTTTTTTGTGTTTATTTCCCCTTTAACAGTAATTTTGTTTTTATTACAGGGTGAAGAGATAGATACTCATACTTCTTGGCTAAATGCCAAACACAGCTGAGAGCCAGCATAGGAAGATTACTTCAGATCACATATCCCTTTTAAAATACTTTTGAGCAATTTCTAGAGATGTCTGTTGCATTTGCCAACAGTGAGGAAGGATTCTGCTACTCCTGTGAATTGCTGTTTTGTTTCAAGTATTTTAGAGGAATATCTCTGTAGAATGAGAAGACAACAAAAGCTTTGAAATTATGTAATATATATTTGTTCAGAATTTAACAGAGATAAAATGTTGAGCATGATCTGTAATTTTATGACAGTCAGTATGGAAGAAATTATGCTTTCCTGTCATTTATCTTATCAGACATAGAAAGTAAGTGCCTGAATGTCTAAATGCAATGATCTATATTTGGAAATGCCTGTGCAACAATTCATCATAGGCATAATTTTAGGGTTCCATTAAAATAATTTGTGTTTCATGACACTGTTTTCCCACAGATGTATCCTTGACATACACAGTGAAAACTACCATTTTCTTTACTTAYACATGGGAAAAATGAAAAATTCCTACATCAAACGACTATTTCAGTAACACCACATTAAGTATTTGGAAAAAAAAATATTCTTAGATATATTATCACCAGCTCAATTTATCCAAACAAATTGAAAAATAGCAAGCAAATTTATTTACTAGATTAACATAATTGAAAAAAACCCATATACTTGCTAGACAACAGGAGTTGATAAATACTGACAAGTTTATATGCACTAATTTTCAAAACCTGCAGTTATCTTATATCGTAACATCCTCTGGCATATTTTGGACCTATGAGGCAAACGTCCCCACAGAGAATATTCTAGAAAAAATGTTGCTTTCTGTTTTGGGACAGTTTGCAGACTTCGGCAAGAACAGTTATCAAAAAGCATTAATTGGAGGAAAAGTAGAAGGATTAGTATGGTGAAAAGCAGTCATTCCACATCTAATTCTAGCCCCATTACTTGATATTGACTAAATTATCTCTCTTTCCCAGTAACCTTTCACAGCAGTTACCACGTTTTCTTAATAGAGAATCTACGGGGCGAATTAAAAAGTCACAAATTATCCCTACAAAAGTGACACTGGATAGGAAAAAGCAAACATCCTGAGGTGTGAAGGAGCGTGTTGTTAGGCATGTTGTTAGTGTGTGTGCTGACGATCACAGGCCTCTGGCCGTTGCAGCCCCCTGCCCTGCACCACCACGGGGCTCACAAGACCCCTCCTTAGCCCTCCGTCGAGCTGCACCTCTGGGCCCTTTTAGGGTTACTGCAGCTCCGGAGGTAACAAACCCTCAGCATCCACCACTCTCTCTCTTCCTCGCCTGTGTAGTCCCTGCTAGTGCTGTTTCTGTGTTGGAAAGAAACTGCATCCCTGCGAAGCTCTTAGTCTGCATCCCCAAAGCACACCTAGGACTGAAGCACCATGTCTCTCCTATAACATGGTGCATGCACCAGACATAGCTGGCCCATGATCTGCAATATATCAACAACGTACACCTAATATGGGGATTTCTGTCAACTGGGTTGCTTCTCTATACCCCTCCAAGGGTACAATTCCACACAACTCAAAAATAAAGAGGCTGCAGCTAGGAGGGATGCAGACAAAGCTGAAGGCTGCTACTAAGCTCTTTTCCTCCCCCAACACATGCACTTATACAGCCCCTTCTCATGGAACAAAAGCAGATGAGAGAGAGAAAAAGAACACAGAATTGTTGAGCTCTATTTGGAGTCCGGCCACAGCTGTGGTTTGACTATGATTAACACAGGAGCTTTGATATAAGCTCCCTTTTGCTGGCAATACTAAAGATATTTATTGAAGAAGAACATGGCATATATGCACAATGCCTGGGGAAATAATGGCTGGGTTTACTCTGTTAGAAAATGATTGAACAACAGGTCTTCCTTGTAAAAATAATACCGTTGTAATTGTGCCAAGATCAGTGTTTACATGGATTAGCTCTCATGTAAGTAATGGTAAAATAAATTAAACTTTCTAGGTTGGTGCCAACAATGCATTTGAAATTCTCAACARCTTTTTCTCAATATAGTTGGGTATGATAGCTTGGCTTCTTTTTAGCCTCAATATTTTTTTAAGTCTGCAAGATGGATTTATTATATAAAAGATAATTGACAATGTATGTGAACTTTCTTTAGCATTCAGTGAACTATGAAAATTTGTCAGCAATTTTTATATCACCTTTTTTTAAATTTCAGGGGTGGCTGATTGTAGCTGATGTTTCTTAATTGGTGGAGCTTCCTTCCTGGTCTGAGCAGAATATAGTTTCAAAGTGCCAGATCTGCTCCTGGCAGTAGACAGTGTAACTCTACTGAAGAAAATAGAGCTTCACTGGATTTAATCTGTGTAAACATCCTTAGAGATGAGGGAAAAAATAGGCTAGCTCAAATGAAGACATGAATTTAAGTTCATATTAAGCCTTTTCTTCCAAACTTTCTTCCCAGTTAAAAATGCTCCTTTCTCAAACCCAGTTCTGCCCAGATACCTGTCTATCTTACACTCAGTTTTAGCTTTACAGGTCAAACTTGTCATGGAAAGGACAGAATCAAGCAGGGATCTCATCTGCACCAGTGGGGTGGAAGAGCACATGAATGACGGTCTCTGTGTTGCCTGAGGAACCAGGAGAAGGGGAGGACATATATCTTTCCAGCTTTCCACATCTGCCTTGCTCTTCTTCCAGTAAAACTGTTGTTATTACCAATTAAAAGCAGAAACATGTTTTTTTTTTTTTTTTGAGCAGAAATATTTTTGAATGATATTCAATGGGACAGTCTTATGTGCACAGGAGGGTAAAGAAGTTAAATTTCTTAAGATAAGTGGTTACATTTTGTTTTTCTTCTCTTTACTGGTAAGAGAAAAAAACTACATCTAGTGAGAAAGTGGCTCATCCACCAAAGAGATTACAGGAAAAAAATGGATCATTATTCCTTCCATATGAGATTCTAGAGAAAGTTCTTTGAAGAGAGGTTATTGTAAGGTCTGTTTAGGAAAAAACGACTTCTTGTGATGAGAATGTGGTACGATTAAGTGGTGTATGTTTCCCAAGATATTAGCAGAGCACTGAAACACTGAACTTCTRAAGTCCCCCATCATTAGATTTACAGATAGGCTAGGCGTAGACTAGGACTGTTTTACAACACATCTTCATATGCAATTCTCAATAAAACTGACGAGATCTAGACAGATGTTCAAGTTTCACCACACTTCACTTCAGTGCCAATATACTGAATTCCTAAACTGTCACAATATGCCAAAATTATCTCAGGCAATTCTCTCCTGGAAAGGAAATGTAAACTATGCCAGAGTGCTGGATGATTTTTTCTATGGACCAGAATAAGATGATTAAACTCCCTCTGTTCTTCAATTGATAAGTTAGTCTAATATGCCATCTAATCTCCTTGCTGCTACTTTAAGTTTCAAAAAAATCACTTGAGAGAGAAAATACTGAAAAAATAAGCAGATTAAATGGGAAAGGATCTTTCTTTCTTTGAAGTCTTTGAAGTCCTACTTTGAGGTAATTATGAACACTTCCATTAAAAGCCACAGAAAGCTTGTTCAGTTATAATTGAAATTGATTTAATTGAAATTGTTGTGCATATCAATCTGTAAAAACTGAATGAAAACCATACCTGACCATAGCAACCTGCATAGTGAATAAGGCTTGGGTGATCTTTCGAGCAACTTAATTCTGCAATAGCTTCTGTTTCGCTCACCATCCACCGAACACACTCCAGCTGACCATTCTAAAAGAAGAAAAAGAATGTGAAAAAAAAATCAGTTCCAGATGCAACTAGTAACAGGCAAGATTTCATCAGAATCATTAATATATTACAATCCCATAGTTTATTTGAAAGTTTGTTCTTTTATCTGCTTTCAGATAATGCACTTGTTTATCCTGCTGTTTGAATCAAACATAGATTGACTATTGACACTACTTTGACAGTTTAAATTTGCCCTACATTTTCTATTACTTCGTTCCTAAAATTACAGTTGTATATCTATGTTGATAAAGAACGTGTGCTGAGAGGCACCACGGGAACATCAGTTCAAGAAGCAGTGAAAAGGTATTACATACTATCCGTTGTCTCCTACCCTCTGAAATAAACACATAGTTCTGCTTCCATCACTCATACAGCAAAGCTCAACAAGTAAACTAGTCCATTTGATGGATTAGAGTGAACAGGCTCTCTCCCTACACACTAAAATATTCACTATTCAGTAGTATTTTTTCCTGGGATAGGGTATATGAATGATAAATTAAACTAGTATCTAGCTGGTCTGCACTACCAAGCTGCTGCTATAAAATAAAGAACTTATTTTCAATGTTCCATTAATATTAATCCATATGGGAGAAAGAAAAATTGGTGTAGAATATGTTTGATATTTGTCTTATTCTTTGCCTTTCATATGTCTTATTCCTTGCCTATCTACCATGTACACAGACACACAGACACACACACACACACACACACACATATACACACACATATACACACCATCACTTTTACTCACTTTTCCACATTTTTTCTCTATTTCAAAAAAGAAGGAAAACAATGAAAACTACAGTTGTCTTTTAACCACTCCAGAAAAAAGCTCATACCTCAAATCAGGGTTCAAATATTAGTTAGTACTATTAACTTTACATGATTGTTGTGTTTCTCTTGTATCACAACTGAGTAAAGTCCTATGGTACTTTTAAAATAAAAGTAATTAATTTAGTAGGTATCTACTAAGTCACACAATTTTGCTAAATTGCAGAGCACTTTTCTACAGCTGCTTTAAATAAATAAAATGAATAAAACACTCTGTCAGTAAGGTAGTAAGACTGCCATAACATACTGCTTTATTTTCACTCTCTAGCTCATTACTCAAGCACAGAAAGAGGTTCTGAATTTGTAATTCATTCATTCCTTACTGGAAAAAGTTGCACATGATCAGTAAATTGCCTACTGGGACCCTTTTCCATGGAAATCTATGTTCCCGCATACAGATTTTCTTTCATTTTGATATTGATGACCCTTACAAAACATGGATGCATGTGCTACTATCAGCACTGCAGTTACAGCAGTATAATCTAAGAGCAAGAAAAATAAAGGCCCAAAACAATTCAGAAATAAGGAGCAAGAATTATGAAGTTTATTTATGCTGAATATTTTTAAGGTCCTGAGATAAAACTTGCAATGGCTGCTCACTGCAACTTCTGTAAGGATAACTCTGGCCATACAGATCATTGTTAGAAACACTTGTGATGAAGCACCACCACTTTCAGGGATAATTCCTATGATTCAACCATATGTACACAAATTTCTAGAAATGTGAAAGCATGGCCAAAATGTTACAGATTCTAAAGGAACCCTTTGACTTTGTTAAAAAGCCATCCTTTGAGGGGAAAAGACAAGATATCTAGATAGACTAGCTTATAAACACATCATCTATCTAAGTTAAAAAGGAAAAGAGAGAGAAAATCATTTCCAAATAAAATTGTAGAATTGTTCCAACTCTATAATGGCAGACTTTAACTCTTCAAATTGGACATGGGCCAGAACACTGAAGTTAAATGGCTCATTTTCTAACAGCAATTCAGTTATACAGACCAGCTAGATATCAGTTCAATTTATCATTCATATGGCCTTTCCCAGTCTCTGACTCCTGTCCTACTACATCACTGGAATGTTTTTCCAAATGTTGGTATCCACCAGCCCTGTATCATTTTGCTGAAGCCTTTCCAAAAAAATAAAAATTAAAAACCTAAAGAAAAAAAAAGGCCTGCCTTTTTTTTTTTTTTTTTTTTTTTTTTTTTTTTTTTCTCTGAGGGATAGCATTCAATCATTAAATCATTAAATCTTACTTGCTGAAGATCTGGAATTAGTTTGGGTAAAATGTCATCTTTCTGGTATATTACTGTATTTTATTATTGCACGGCAACACTATTCATTTTCCTGCTTTCCTACATAACAGGTTTCCCTGTAATCTGGGGCATCCATTTCTGCATTTTATGACAGGTTGTTCTGCAAGATGGATATTTTAATTTTGATGGGATTCCTCTAGATGAAATTGCTCTAGATTCCCAAGAAGTCTCACCTTCAGATGTGGCAAACTGACAAAAGCCATTACTAGAAGTCACCAAAATGATGATATTAAAATGGCACCAGACTTTGTAAATACATTCTTAACACAGTCTTTCAAGGTTATATATGTGCTTAAAAAGGAAAAAAA
>NW_020455699.1:234334-289387 GCF_003342845.1 Nothoprocta perdicaria | reverse complement strand
TCTAAAAAAACAATTATGCCTGAATTAATTAAGTTTCTGGGGGTGATTAACTGAATTAAAGGGGAATGTATATGCACTGACAAAAACGTATGAAGTGTCAATGGTATACGACAGACACTTTATCTTCCATAGTAAGGTATTTTTATTTGCTTATGTGGTATAGCCAATTGCAGAAATGTTCTTTCTGCTCTAATTTAATGCTTGAAAATCCTATTCTGTTCAATGTATTACTTACAGCCATCTCAGAAAGAGATTAAATCACCTTTATATCACATCAGAACAGAGAGAGGCTTAAATCACCTTTATTGCTAATCCAGCTGGAGTTAGTCGTTCAATGTTTCGTTCATTCAAACAGTCTTCTCCCATCAAGGAAGTGAGATGCTGCAGGCATTCTGCATGTCCCTGTGATGCTGCTATGTGTAACAGATTGTTGTCATAGTCATCGTGAATCTTATCCAGATTATCTGCTGCTAAATGTGGCTGTTAAAAAAAAAAACAAACTTAAAATTCATTTTATCAGTATTCTGTCAGTTACAATTAGGGTTAAAAACTTCAAGCCTCACAGTCCAAGATATGTCAAAGGTATTTTCCAAGAGACACATTCCTTTATAACTCTCAAAACTTCCCTTTTGGGGAAGTTTTCCCTTTCCCAAAACTTTTCATTTCCCTAGCTATCAGATACAAGACAGAGAGGAAGGATACCTACTGGCTTGATTCCCTGCATAGTTTCTCTTTTCCTAATGTAATTGACATGTAGCAATGCAAGATCTTGTTTAACTGTAGAAAGACTCACATTTTTGTACATTCTGCTTATTTTGCAGTTATTTCCTTTTCTGGGTATGTGTGTGTGTGTGTTGGGGGGAGCATTACATTAACAAATAATTGAACAGAAAATATCCATGACTCTTAAAAAAGTGTTATTTTGCACACCATAAAAATGGCAGATATATTAAGCACAATGTAAAGCACAGCTAAACAGGAGACAGAAGACTTTTATTTGGTAGTTTGTTTCCATAATAAAACTTCTATTATAGTACTCTTTTGGAATATTGACCAAAGTACTACACAATCATGACCTAATGTATTATTCCTGCCCAAATCTAATTTTAAGACAAAACAAGTGGATTGAGAAACTCCAGAAGGGAAATGGAAGAAGTAAGACAGAGTTAAGGAGTAACAGTGATAAGTTCCTAGAGTAGCTCAGACTTGCCAGCATACAACGCATTTAGTCTGCTTCCCTGAGATGTTATGGTATGTTCAGAAAAAAACACCCATATTATCTATCTACTTGCAACAACCTCTTTTTTTTTTTTTTTAATTCCCATTTTTAGGTGATTATTTTTTCTTTTCTTTTTTTCTTTTTTCTTACTGAGCACTCCAGTATACACTTCTGCCTCCATCTAGTCTTTGAATAAGTCCTCCTTTGTCTTTGCAGCTATGTTCATAACATGCCTTTGTGTCTGAGCTAGCTGTTAAACAGAGAAGCCAAAACAAAAATCTCAAAAAATCTGTTCTTGCGCATATACTGTGCATCTAACAGCCCTTCTGAGTGCGGATCACATGTTCTGCTAACTTACACCTAGTTACTTTGGAAACCATCATTGATAATGTCTGATCACAGCACTAGACCAAACTAAAAGTTTCATATGGGTCAGAGGCCGAGGAGGCTTTAGAGAGAGCGGCTGCCTGAGAATGCTGCTGCAATAYGCCAGCATCAGCACTCCTGAATAATAATCAGAATACAACAGAAGCCCCTCTGTTCCCATGGTCAGCCTCTAAATAGCAACTGGGGTAAACAACTGATAGCTGAAAAAAGTAATTCACAAATGTTGTGAAAGGCAGAACTCAAGATTTACATTTGATATTCAAATGATCTCACGCTTTTAAATCCTGCATTTTATGATACCAATTTACTGTATGACCTAGCAGCCTTATCCAAGTTTGCATAGAATAAATATATTGTTTTTTCTATGCATTAGATTTAAAGATGAAACCTTACTGTATGGAAACTGATATGCTTGTAAGGTGAATACAGGACAAATAGAGCAGCAGAATAAAATATGCACTTCATCAGCTTTGCTGGCTTATTAACTTCTTCACTGAAATCTCTCATTCTACATGGATTATGAAAAAGATAGTACTTACCAGTAATGATATTTGGCCTTCCTTTACAATGTTTAAGATGCTCTTAACTTTTTTCACCTCTTCATTCCTCTCCTCTGGGCCCCCTGTGCTGCTCCAGTTCATACTCAATTCCTCAAGTTGCTTGCTTTCTGCCACTGCAGTCTGCAGATGGAAAGTCCTCAGCTGACAGTTTGGCATACTCTTCTCAGCTTTATGAACCTGAGCATCAACAAATGCCCTGCTGAGGAAGCCCTTGCCCTGGGCTTCWGATTCATGGATGGAGCTACACTTAACTAAAGGCTGGGAAATCTCTGACTCTTCCGTTAGATGCTTGTGTTGGTCTAGGACAATGGGCTGCGTTTTTCTCAGCTGAGAGCCTTTCAGAGGGGACAGAACRCAGAACTGTGTCGCGCTGGCAGGCAAGTTTTCTGCGCTCCCTGCAGAGCAGCTCTTACCACTGAGACCATTCGCTGCTGAACATACACCCAGAAGTTTTTTCTCGGGAGCCACCTTTGTAAAAGGAACAAGCTGCTGGCTTGACTTAATGTAAGGCACATCCAAAATTTCATCCATATCCAGATCATAGTGCTCAAGCTCTCCAAGCAGAASAGCAGGCTCGATGTTTTTGCTTTTAAGGCTCTCTCCCTCTCCTGGGTTCTGGCCATCACTCGGAGGTGCAGGCTGAGGATCATTGCCTTTCTGGTATTCCCCTTTCTGGTTCTTCTGGTCATCGCTTTCATTGTTCTCAGAGCTCTCTGGCTGGTGCTTTAATGGGGAAACCCTCTTCACTGGTCTGAATTTATTGCATGTATCTGCAATGCCTGTTGGCTTCTGTGCATTTCCAATAAGAGTCGAGACCCCACAGTTCCAGTTCGTGCTGGAAACTAGAGAAAGAGCACTGGGATTAAGAACTGCTTATTACTACATGATATAGCATCTGTAAAGATATGCAAGTCCAAACACTATAAACAAGAATTACATAACACGCTGCATTCACACCTAAGCACATTTAATAACAACTCTATTACCACAGTTGAAGAACTTGACACTGCAGAAAAGAAACCTTCTTAAAAAGGAAGGTTTACTTGCAAACTAGGTTTTAATCAAGTCATGGACACCCATTCCATTCATGCTGCCTTGCTAGACTATGCCAGTTTGCCTTCTGCTATTTATATCTGATGGAGACACATCCACATCAGAATATTAAAATTATTTTTTGTCAACAACAGGATTGGTGAGAATTTTTTTGCCTTGAAATTTTTTAGTAGTTAACTTTTTTTTTTTTTAAGGCTCCTGAAGATGGATTTTCCTTATAAGAACTGGAAAAACTGTTTTCAACTGAAAATTAAGCCTATTTAGTCAGGTATGAGGTCTCATTTTCCACATTTCTACATCTTGGGTTTCTTAGTCAAAGTTTCCATCTCATAATATACACTTATATATTACACCCACACAGAACTCTGGAACTTCCAGTGCACACTGTGGGATCTAGAGTTCTACTAGTCAATCCAACCTGCAGAACTGGAGCTTGATGCACYTGAATGCACACTCCTTTTGAACAAYGGCTCTTTCACACAGCCCCACTTTATGATATTCATGATCTCCATGATCAGCAGCACACAAGCAAAGGAGTTTCATTTTGTTACTTTCAGTAGGGTGACTCCACTAAACCCACTGAAGTTTTAGCCTTTAAACCACCTTCAGATTCTTCTTCCTGTCTATAGCCCTCTTAATGTATACCTGGAGTTTACACATTCTCAGAGTCCAGATGACAGTTTAAACATAGCAGATTTATTACACATGTTAACTACATATCAATGGGATCTAATTTGTAGTCAAAAAGCACAATTTGCCATGAATACCTTTCTAAGGAAACATATACAGGCACTGTCAGTAAAGTATTAATGTTTGAAGAGAAAGATGAGTATAACTTAATAGTTACCCTGAAACTGCTCTGAAAATTACCTTACTATTTTGGAAGTGCTCAAAAGTATATTTCCCCAGAAAAAAAATTATAATAATAAAAGGCATGCAACTTAGTGGGCCAATACAAAGAACGCACTGTACTGATTTATTTATGCATTGTATAAGATTCTAGGTTCAAAGACCTACACTTTTATGTTGGTTTTATTTACATGTGAAATTTTTTCCAAGTGATACAGGGAAATGGATACCATATGTTTCCCAGCTGTTTTGTTCTGACAGGAACTATTAAGCACTCTGTATGGAAATGAATTCTGTCCGAGTTTTATGAAAACACTGCTTTCAACACAGGGGTGTTGAAGAAAAAGCCATCAACATTTTGTTTGTCGTCACTTTCTTTAAGCTTACATTTATTCTGTTGCTAGGCGAACAGGCTTTTTCCACTTTCAAACCTTAATAACTCATATTTACATAAACCACTGATGATAAAACTGTAAAATTTGACACTGCAAAGAAGCAATGACCTTTGTTACAAATCTGTCTTCGATCACAGCACAGTCATTCATTTCTCTTTTCTTTCATTACAATTAAAAGTGCAGCAAGGCACTGACATTTCTTTGTTGCTTTTCTCCCCAACACTTTGGTGGAGCAACTCTGYACAAATACTGGCTCTAGGAAAGCAAACTGGAATATAGAGAACAATTAGCAATATTTTTACATACTTAGGAACATATTCTTCACTTAATTAGGATGATAAATTTCCAATGCCTTTAGTAAAGGATTAGAATATGGCACTTAACCACATATGCAGTTGGGAGTAATGCAAATCAGATTGGTAGACTCAATCCTCCTTTGTGCTCTTTTCTGCTTCTTGAGAGCTCTTTTTGCTGCACTCAGGCCTAGGCAGTTTTAGCAGGGCTCATCCTAAGCATGGAACTGAGATCAAGGGCCAGAGCGGACTAAGGCATGTTTGAAATCCTGTATCTTCTCCACTCTGCTTATAGCTGCGTGCTCCTGATCAAGCAGTGCCTACATCCTCCACAGCACCAGTACGTCAGGGATTGCTACGACTGCAGTCGTTAACAGCTTCTCCAGGGAAAAAGACTCATACTCATCTGTCCACACATAAGAAGTCAGGCAGGGACCACTGGAAGTCTGGGTCAAATAAATACTGTTTGATTCCTTTATTCCTTTAAGTACAGGATGGTCTATGTTTAAGGCAGGGGACTGGATCCTAGAAGAGCTAACTTGATTCCAAAATCCCTCAAATAATACTGATACCATCTTCAATGAGTCACATTGCTTCTGTGTACCAATATCTCAACTATAAAAAGAGGAAAAAACTTATTTCCAAAAATGTTGTCAAAATTATGTCCCTAACTTTCATGCACTCATGAGGTGAGTCTTGGCTGACACAGCCAGTACAAACAAAAAGGTTTAGAAAAACTGATGACACTTTTCATTGATATTAATAAAGATATATAATGGTACTAGATGGAGCTGAGGTTACAAAGCACTTTCTCAACATGTAAGAAAATGACGTTTGATAAAAACCTGCAAGGGTCTAATTTGCAAAAGTAGTTCTGACCGTATATTGTGCTCTCTGTTCTTAAAGAAGACAAGATACAAAAAGAAAAAAAGAGGCCTGCATTCGTGTGTGTGTGTGTGTGTGTGTGTGTGTGTGTGTGCTGGAGTGGCTTTGAGGTGAATAGTGAGTTAAGAAGCAACTTCTTTTACAATTTAGTTATATTTGATTTTAGAAATCAAGATTTATCTATTTGGAACTTTATTATAAAGATGCTTGTAATATTTTCAATTGGAAAGATTTGCTGGCTTCGGAGCATTCTTCAATATCAACTTTCTATCCAGGTAGTGGAGGGATGTGAGGGAGAGTTTTACATGAGTGTACATAAGTGCATATTAGTGCCTTTATTATTGCCTGTGGGAATTTACATGAGTTTTGTCCCATTTGTGTAGTATGGCATCAAGGTTATCATAAGCAGATGAAGGCTCACCCCTGCGGCAGGCAGCTTYTGTGATGATTACAATCTAAATGCTAAAATGTTGCATTGTTTATAAAGTCTTCTAAGTATAAAGGAAGATACTGAAGGATTCAACTTTTACTCAGTTTAATAGGAATTGTATAATAAATTCTTTTCTCATGTGTGTATGAGAGGTCACCACCCCAGCAAAAGGGTGCAAAACAGGAGGTGACGAARGGCTGTACATCATCAATGCTACGATGGGATATTCCAAAGATACTGAAAAGTGGTACTGAAAAATATGCTACAAAGTAAGATCTTCACTGATCCACCTAGCAAGGAATTGAGAACTATTTCCAGTCGCTAATCAGTGCCTGATTGGTTCTGCAGAAACAGTCAAACTGCAGAGCCGCATTTCTGTCATTGCAGACCCACTGGACCAATATTCTCTAGCCATGACCACAGTTGCTCAACAACTAGACGACACAACTGGCAGTGGCGCGTGCTGTGCACTGGATACAGAGGCTGGAGACAGCTGCAGATCACCTGGTAATTCAGTAATGTTGTTCTTGTAAAGCACGTGACAGCCGCACAGTGATCTTTAATTGGAATGAAAATGGGCATTACTTTACTCCTGTGAGTCAGATATGGCTAACTACTGCTGTAGCCAGCACTGAAATCTTTCAGCCTTTTTAGCCTATTATCCCTGCTCCTTCTCAGGATAAACAGCAGTACCTCATGGGCAGCTGTAATGAACCAGGAACCATCACGACCAGGAAAAAAAAAAAAAAGATGACTTTACTTCAAGAGCTATCAGAATCAGCCATCAAAGCCATTAATGCTGCTTCTGCCCAGCAGCTGGAGTTGCCTCAAACTGTGCTAATTCTAAATTTTGTATTTCATTTTTTTTTTCTGCAAACTCCATACCTGAAGAGTCACCAAACAGAGGAAAACGGTGAGAAACGGAGAACAACATGCAGACTGGAGCTGACAGCTAATCACAGAATCACAGAATATGACAAAACTATCAGATCTTCAATAGATCTTCCTAGTATCTATGAATCTCTGAAGTTTGTGCTTATTTCTCTTTGACAAAGAATTAGAAGCACTATTGCTTCCCCCAACCTTCTCAAAGTAACTGGACTGATTTTTTTTTCATTGCAGCATTCATTAGGGTCCATAATGAGCCTGATGTAACCAGATAAAATGGCCTTCAAACATCTCATCTGAACTAAGTTATTCTATAATTGCAATGCAACTATCCCACAGGTGCACAACCAACTTGCAGAGAGGAGCAAGACTGAAAATCTGTGAAACTTGCAAAGCTAAAAGAGAAAAGACGGGTGAAGGCTTTTACTCTAAGAACTTGTCAACACGTATTCAGAAATCTTCTGGTACAAAATAGTCAGTGATACTCTCTGACCTTGCTGAGGATACAGTATTGAACTTCTTTACCACTTAACGCTTTTTTTTTTGTTCTTTTTTTTTGTATACAGACCAGAACAATCAGACCGACATCATTCCTACTGAAAGATGAATTGATTCAAATGACCCTCCTGTAACKGAAACATTTCATTCTTGCTTTAAAATTTCCATCACTGAGAAGCTTATTTTASTTTCCATTGCCATTAAAGAAGTCTGGATTTAGTATCACAGAATCACAGAATGATTGAGGTTGGAAGGGACCTCTAGAGAACATCTAGTCCAACCCCCTTGCTCAAGCAGGGACACCCAGAGCATGTGGCACAAAGTGGCATCCAGACAGGTTTAGAAGACCTGTTTGGAAGAGAAGGAAACTCCACAACCTCTCTGGGCAGCCTGTTCCAGGTCCTGCTCTGTCAACCCTCACAGGAAAGAAGTTCTTCCTCAAATGAGTTCTTCCTCATTTCCCACTGCACTCTTAGGCAAATTAATTTCTTTCCATCTCTCTTCCAGATGTCTACAAAATATTTTTTGAAAAACAGTAACTCATCATATAATCATTTGAGGACCTGCAGTTAAGAATATGCATAGTTTCACATGTTGAGTTTCACTGTCCTTAGAAGAAATGTGTGACCTTCTTTCTTGTAACAGGATTTTAGTAGAGCCTCTTGAACCAATTAAGACTTGYACTCATTCCAGGTCCATTTAGAGCATTGTGAATCTGACTTTGTTTACAGACACCAAGGTGTTGTCTGCACTAGGGAAATTTTCACAAAATTCCTCACACTTTTAAATACTGATTCATTTCCAACAATGGCAGCAGTACTGAATTTCCAAGGGATGAAGGAAGCAATTCCTTTAAACAGAAATAAGGTAATGAAAACCAGTTCTGATTATCCCTCTACTTACCATTTAATTAATATCACTGAAATAATTTTTAACAATTTTAACTGAAGGTGGCACTGTTTTACAGTTTTAATATATTAATAACTTCCTAGAGTTCTTCTCCTTTTTTTAATGTTAAGTTCTACAGCATGAGAATTTGAGAATGAAGAATGACCACGCACACAGAAGAGAATGCATGTGCTCCCTTTTTTAAGTGAAATTTGAAGCCATGATAGAGAAGAAAGGAAGAGTCAGAGAATATGCTGATATTAGCATTCAAACCAAAATTCATCCCATTTCCAYGATCTATGGATCATAGAAATCATTATGGATCATTAATACAAGCCTCAGCAAATGAACCATTTTTTTCTTAGCTTGGCTTGAGAAGGAACGCTATAAAAGCTGTCACTTTTATGCTATCAAATGCAGTAGAGGGAAATTTTCAAAATGGACAAGTTGAGGTCCTTCAGTTCCAAACTGGGTTTACCATTTTCCTGATTGATCTAGGGAAACATAAAGGAAGTTCTAATGAAAAATCAGAAGAGTTTGCTGTAGCACATAATGTGCAAAATGGAGCAAGGACATGAAAACAAGTTAGGAAAAGAGTCTGAAAAGCTATCACAAGTTTCTCAGCAAACTCATGATTTTAATTACTGTTGGCTTTTTTTTCTTTCCCCTTAAGAGAATCCTTTAGTTTTCTACAGTCTTTTCAGACTCTGGAAATACTGAACCAGTTTTGTATTGTTCCATACTTGTCTACCTGTGACATATTTGGAATACAACTCTCAGAAATCAATGCTATATAAATAATGCTGACTCAAAATTAAAGCTTTGCTTTAATTTAAGCTGTAGTTAAAAAACTACCATGAGTTTCAGACAGGAATTGTGTGCAATATGAAATACRGGCAAACAGACAGTTACCATATTCACAGATTAATTTTCCCAAATAGGAAGGCAACTTTTGGAGTACTTCTGTAAACCATAATTAATTCAGCAATTAACAAAGCGGTGTAGAGCAGCGTAGCAGGATACCTTCTAAAGACCAAAAGTCTCTAGAAGTCTCTAGTCTCCCATCAGAGACAACAGGAAGGGCTTCTATAAATACACCASCAACAAGAGGAAGACTAGGGAAAATGTTAGTCTGCTGCTGAAAGGGGAGGATGCCTTGCTGATGGAAGATGTAGAGAAGGCAGATGTCTTCTTTGCTACTGTCTTTACTGCTAAGGCCAGTCCCCAAGAACTACAGAGCCCAGGTAAATGAGAGATAAATGGGGGAGAGGAAGACCTTACACTGGTCAAGAAGGATTGGATTTGGCATTAGGAAAAGTGGTCACACCTAAATCTATGGGCCTAGATGAGCTGCACCCAAGAGTGCTGAGGGAACTGGTGGGGGTTCTTCCTCAGCCGCTCTCCATCATCTTGGAGAGGTCGTGGAGACCTCTTGGAGAGCAGGGGAGGTGCCGGGGAACTGGAAGAAACCAAGGTAACTGCAGTCTTTAGAAAGGGCAAGAGGGAGGAGTTGGGAAAGTACAGGCTGGGCAGCCTCACCTTCATGTCTCGAAAGGTGATGGAGCAGCTCATCCTAGGGAGCATGTGAAGGAGAAGAAGGCAGGTCCTCAGGAGTAGTTAGCATGAATTCACCAATGGGAAGTCATGTTTGATCAACCTGATAGCCTTCTATGATGGGATGACTGGCTGGCTGGCTGGTGGGAGAGCCGTGGATGTTGTCTACCTTGACTTCAGCAAGGCTTTTGACACCGTCTCCCATAATATCCTCATAGGAAAGATGCAGAAGTGTGGACTGGACAGGTAGACAGGTGGATTGAGAACTGGCTGGATAGCAGAGCTCAGAGGGTGGTGATAAACGGGGCTGAGTCCAGTTGGTGTCCCCCAGGGGTCAGTACTGGGCCCGGTGCTGTTCAATTTGTTCATCAGTGACTTGGACGAGGACACAGAGGGCACCCTGAGCAAGTTTGTGGATGATACCAAGCTGAGTGGAGTGGCCRACACTCCGGAGGGCTGTGCTGCCATCCAGAGGGACCTGGACAGGCTGGAGAGTTGCACAAAGAGGAACCTCCTGAGGTTCAACAAGGACAAGTGCAGGGTCATGCACATGGGAAGGAATAACCTCAGGCACTAGGACAGACTAGGAGTTGACCTGCTGGGGAGCAGCTCCATGGAGAGGGACCTGGGAGTCCTGGTGGACACCAAGTTASCCATGAGGCMGCAGTGCCCTCGTGGCCAAGAAGGCCAATGGGATCCTGGCTGCATCAGCAGGATGTTGCCAGCAGGTGGAGGGAGGGGATCCTGCCCCTCTGCTCAGCTCTGGTGAGGCCGCACCTGGAGTATTGGGGGCAGTTCTGGGCTCTGCAGGAAAGAGGGACGTGGAGCTTCTAGAGAGGGTCCAGCAGAGGGCAATCAAGATGATAAAGGGACTGGAGCATCTATTGAACGAGGACAGAGTGAGTTGGGCGTGGGGATCTGATTAATATATATAAATACCTAAAGGGAGGAAGGGGCCAAGCTCTTCTCAGTGGGGGGCAGTGATAGGACAAGGGGTAATGGACATAAGTTGAAATGCAGGAAGCTACTTTACTGTGAGAGTGACAGAACTGCCCAGGGAGGTTGTGGAGTCTCCTTCTCTGGAGGTCTTCAAAATCTGCCTGGATGCCACCCTGTGCCCCGTGCTCTGGGTGTCCCTGCTGCAGCAGGAGGGTTGGACTACATGATCTCTAGAGGCCCCTTCCAACCTTAATGATTCTGTGATTCTGTGTGAAAAGTGAACTTCAATATGTGAATAAAGTTTTGAAGTAGAATATTGTCCTCATTTGAGGCATACATTTAAATGACAACCAAAATTCATTCCAACTGACAGAATATACCTTAACATAATAATATGGTTCAGTGAACCTTGTTGAACACAGATGTCCTGAAACATTTGTTCAAGTGCCCTTAGAAAATCTACCCAGAAAGTAAATAACCAATTTCATGCTTAGTAAGAAAAGCACAAAGCACTGATCTCTGCTTATACTCATCATTCTGTGTTACACAATACTGGAAATCAACACAGAGGTCATTTTGGTTTGGAAAAAAAAAGAAGTAGACCCATATTTAATTCTTATTTAATCTGTTTTGTGATTGTTCTTAACTACACATTATGGCCAGTGTGAGGGGGATAAACCAGAACAAATCTTATATTCAAGGAAGATCATGGCTAAGTCAGTACTGAGAATATACTAAAGCAAATCTTGTAAAACATGAGGAAGAAAATACACTTCCCTACTGGCACAGATCCTCAGCCTGCTCAGTCCAGTAAAAGGAGACAATCATTTGAAGCTGATTGATATAAGTAGGAAACAGGGATATGAGGGAAGTCATCTCTCAGACTTTCTAATCTCTTCTTGTCCAAAAGAATAAGTAATTTGACCAAAAATTACAGGCAGAAACAAAAAGGATAGAAAAAAATGTCTTGGAAAGCCTATGTGAAATTCATGAGAAAATGCACGGACTGGGTAAGCACTGGTATGTTTGGCTAGGATTAAAGGAGCTCAGAGCAATCTGAAAACAATGTAACACAACATTTTCCTTTGTTACAAACCTATTAATCAACATTTAGATGAAACGGAGGAAGCAAATGGTGTCTCAGAGCTACTTTTTACCAGAGAGGCTATTAAGATCTCAACTTGGGTAGTCCTACTATAGTGACTTATACTTAACTGCTATAGTTTTTAGTTCATCTACAAAATAATTCTTGGATATTTCCATATTCTTCTCTATTTTAAAGAAAATACAACCTCCAACTAAAACAGGAGAGAGTGTGAAGAAAGGGCTGGACCTGGTATGCACTAAAACTTCTGAGTTACTCTATATGTAATCATTTAAATGGTCAACGTAATATAAATATGCAGTTGCAGGTCTGCCAAGCATATTGAGGATTTATGTTAAAATTTATCTTGATCAAAACTAGCATATAGCAACAATAGCTTTGGGAATGTGTTTGATTTTTTTTAATGGTCCATGAAATGCCTCATCTTGACTGCATCAGAATCMACTATGAAAAACAAAAGATAGGAACCTTACATAGAGTTCATTAATGCAACTCAACTGAAATTTCAATGAAGTCTAGGGCAGGGATGTAAAGTGATATCTTTCTTTTCAACAGTGTTTGTGTTTATTCAGTGATAAGTAGAATGGAAAAAAAAAACTTTTTGGTATGATTTTCAGTTCCTTAAAATGGGTCAGTTATAAATGAAATGGAAAAAAATATACAGCAGATTTTATGACTCTTTTCAGTCTGCCAAAGGTATTACCAGTGCTAAAAACTCCCTTTGTGATTCAAGAACTTTTAACAAAGCTCTGAATTAAGTTTCATTGGCAGACTGCTTGGTGCTACTACTGTCTTCCAGCAATGCCTGTAGTTATTTCTCTCAACTGCTCTTCAAAGCAACAGATGAATGCAGATATAATTAAAATCATCACTGGAAAATATCTGACTTCAGAGGATATCATGAAACAATTGAGCAACTGACAGTAAGTTGTCAATGTCCTTTTGGAAAACCTCACAACCAGTGCTCCATCCTTGTTCTTGGCTTGCATTTTAATGTAAGGATGACCTCTGTATTTTAAATAACAATTCCTCAAAAGTGTAAATTTTGTTAAGCTGGTACTCTGGCCAAGCAGTATTCATGAGTAAAAAATACCACCAGTAAAAAAACAACTTTGTGGCTATTCTTCCCCTCCTTTGTCACTTYACCTTGCTCTTAGAGTAACTGAGCAAATCCATTGCTTTCTCTGTTTCAGTGGAAACTACATGATCAGCTTTTCCTACAGATATGCAGACAACACCAGTGAGAGTGTAAGCAAGAGAGAGAGAGCATGCAAAGAAAGAGAGCAATGGAAGAGAACAAAAGGAAAAATTAAGGGGTCTTTGCTGCTATGCTCGCAGCAGGTAGCACTGTGTGAGTCATTACTGACCGCCATGAGCGGGCAGTAACAGGCGGCGTGCACAGGTCAAGGAAGGCTTCACTTCCCTTTATTCCCCAGGGCAGTGGCATAGAGCTGTGAGGACTTGGCCTTTAATGACTCTGGCAGAAAAAGTAGCTCTCAGAAACTTTCAACTTAGTTACAAACCTTGGTAATTTACAACTCCCTGAAAGGATATATAGAAATAAAAGTTGCCAAAATACTGCACAGCTCTTATAGCCTTCTACCTTCCCATGAATTTCAGGTCTCAGGTTTCCATTATAAAAGTCTCAGATTCAGCAACATTAATGAAGTGCAATTAAAGCATCAGAAGAAAGCACAATAAACTTTTCATAGCTCACCAAAAAAGTGTCCCTCTCACCAATTCATTTTAGTCCATCAGGAAGAGAAAAACAAAAGAGGATTAATCTGATTTACAGAGAGAAAAACAACACTGAATGCACTTTTTTGTCAGTTGGGGGGGGAGTGAGGGGAGGGGAAGAAAGGTCCCCAGCTGGTTCTCATCTATATGCCATGATTCTTCATTTAGTTTACACTATTAAACTCAAAAAGTCTGCTTTAATCTTAACTATTACAGTATGCCTTAGAGTAGATTCTAACATGTAGCATCCTTGATAGAGTTTCAGACTCTGGCAAAACATCATCCCTCAAACTAGTCGTGGCCATATGGGTAGTAAATGCATCCAACATTTTTTCATTGGCGCCTACATTATTACGTCTTGTCACCAATGGTTTCTCGGGTTTTCAAGTAAATTGTTGCATATACTGTGGTTTGGAGCTGCTGAGATGAAGCCCTACATTTATCTGCGTAAAGCCAAATCCTTTTTTGGAACTTATTTTCCTTCTAATGAAGGAAAGTAACATCTGTTGAAAAAAAAAGAAGTCATATTTGCAGAAAGCTGCTCGAAAAATGAAAGAAAACAAAACAACAGAACATTGCCAAGAAGCAAATGTTGCCAAGTTGAACGTGGTCAAAAGCAGCTTAGAAAAYGAAGAATAGACAGAAGTGGGCATCATACCTGATCTGTCTTCATTTTGTGAATCACACCGTCTACATAATTCTGGAATGGTCTTGAGAGAAGTTATGGAATACTGAAAAAAAGGCAAAAAATGTATATGAAGTAATCCATTTAAAAAGGTAAAATGTAAGACTTTACAAGTTTTCTCTTGGATCACCAAGCTGAGGGTACTTTTGTCAGCCTGATATTATTCTCAAATAGGACAAAGGAAATCAGTGGCACTGGTCTATACAGCCAACTTTGTCCTACCTCAAAGAATATAGAACAGATTGTCAAAGCTGTGGTAAAGCACCCTACCACCTCAGATTTCTCTTTCCTATAGCCTATCATTGACCAAGTCATAAATATCCTTAACATACCCATTTTGTCCATGGGATGCACAGATACCTCAAAGGTGAGAATAACTCACTAGAAAGTAAACTAGAAAGTAAACAGCAAAGGCCTCACTTCTCTCATAAGGGGCATTTGTTATAACACAGCATTTATTTTGCACAAATACTGCATGCTGAACTGACTTGGAATTCAAGCGTTCACAAAGCAATACAGAAAAGTAATGCATAATATTTTCACCTCAGAGAAAGGATTTCAGAGTGTGATGCATGTACACATACATATCATGCCACAGGCTCCTTTCTCTATTTCAGGTTTTATTAAAGAAAACATGTATTACTTAT
The DNA here is from genome assembly GCF_003342845.1 of Nothoprocta perdicaria. Classification (NCBI taxonomy): domain Eukaryota; kingdom Metazoa; phylum Chordata; class Aves; order Tinamiformes; family Tinamidae; genus Nothoprocta; species Nothoprocta perdicaria. The sequence goes on along the minus strand of NW_020455699.1, from coordinate 274,375 downwards.
TTGATATGACAGATACACCTAACTAACTGATATGTTACTTTCTGAAATCAGTCTTAAAAAGGTAAATAAGGAGGACAGCAAATGTTTATACATTCTAATCAGTATTTTTTTCTTTTAAAACTTGTGAAATAACCTGAATAAGACACATTAACCAGTGTTATAAAACACAAATTCTGACATACAGAAATTAAGTTACTTAATACTAAATCTTAACCTAATGCTTTAGTCTTACAGAAATCTTCGCTTAAGCAAATGAAAATTATCATGTGTGCAAAATATCAAAGGCTTTGTAAATAAAAATAACAAAAACGTATTTTAGAAATGAAAATAGAAAAAAAAAGCATTTAGAATTAGCACAACTGAAAATTTTTGAAGAATATATAAACACCACATGGCTTCAAATAAATGGATATTTTAAGCTGGAGTGCAATTGAACAGTGAAGCAACACATAAAAACATCAGCTTTACGGACGAAAACACTTCCCTGGCTTTTTGTTGACAGTTCATCATTGGAAGTTTAATTCGCTCCTAACACACAGTTGACAATTTATTTCAAATAACATAATGTAAAGCTCATCTAACTGCAGAAATAATTTCTCTCTTTCAAGTGAGTTTAAGAAAGACTGTTGCCCTATGGATCAAAAWTTTTTTATGCAGCCTCAGAAACTTCCAATGTCTTGTCTTTGACAGCCTGTTCCAGAGAGATATAAAGAAAATTCAGCCGAGACAGTAAGAATCTCTCATAAGCATTCCCAATATCTAACAATGAATTTATTTATTAAAATACATGGCAGCACTCCACAGAACTACCCAGTATCTCCAATCCACGTTAAACATGGGGATCAATATAAGGCTGCAATGGCTGCTCTAAAATCTGACAGACTAAGGCAGCAGATGGCAGATGAAGGGAGACMGGGAGAAAGATGCTACTAAACACAAATTAACACAAGTTAAACACACACATACACAAACACCATGTGCTTTGCTTCAGAGTAGCTATTGTTTAATAAAGCCTGAGCTGTTAAGCTATATATCTAGCTGTTTCAGCACAACAAATTAGAAGGCATTGCTGAACTGGTCTAGCAAGATTCTTACAAGAATCCAAGGAACACGTCTCCAAGGAATATAGTAGCTTCACAAGACCAGCTGGTGCAGTTTAAACCATTACACAGTCTGTAATTCAATTAGAATTAGGCCTTTTGTACTCCATCACTGTGTGTTTTGTCAGGCACCCTCAAAAGCAAAGAGCCATTTTTCTTACTGTCTTTTTTTCTATATTTTCCAGGAAGAACAAATTTTCTTTCGGCTTCAACATGGCACTAACAGGTGTTCAACTACTAATACCACCACCAAAAATACCCACTATTAAATAGGTTATAAACTTGATAATGCATGTTAGTCATACTGATTTGATTTCCTTACAGACTTCCTCCTACTCACCTCTGTGCTCAAAAGGACTTTTGCACATTTACATTTTTCCCATCTGCATTTTGTAGTCAAGACAGACAACTGGCTTTCACTGGACACACTACAAGGATTCCAGGAAGCAAATGAAATTACTTGTTAAAATGGACCTTTACCATCCATAGACACAATTATTCCTAGCTAGTCTGTGGTGGACAGAGAAATTCATTAACAGAAACAAGAGCTTCTTACAAGGCTAATGCTTGTAATAGCATTTTGATTGATGATAGGGAGTTTGGTTTATTTGTTTGCATTTCTCTTGTCTGTTGTGATGGCTTTTTTTGTTTTGCTTTTAAAGCATGCCTCCAACCTCAGATAGTGAATTTCTGTAAAATCCTTGGGAACTTTGTAAGGTGGAGGAATAATAGCTGCAGGTGGAAGGCAGGTGGAAGAGAAATAACAGCAAAAAAGAGAAGGTGACAAGTATTTGATGCAAATGCAGATAATTCTGTTTTTCTTCAACAGACACTATCACTTCCGGGGAGAACTGAACCTCTCTCTTCAAACAAAGCATTGCTAGTCATGCAAAACGGACTACAGATTTTGAGTTGATAAAAATGTCAGACTTTTAAATGAAATATGTTTCTCAGATTTTAACACATTGAACACATGTAACACAACGTAAGACATGATAAAGCAAACATCAGTTTCTAGCAAGACCATTCTAGGCAGTGCTGCTTGAGTACAAGATGCTCTTGTATCCAAGAATTACTAGAAACTTTCAAGTTTGGTCCAGTTCTGCACTGTCATCACAGATCAGTCTGTCATTTGGTCAAAGCTATTTGAATAATCAAACCTATGAACTTTTCCCCCCCTAGTTCACAAATACCTTGCACCTGAAGGTGCATTATAGGTCATTTGGTACTACTTCTGCAAAACAATAAACATTTTAATTTGCAGTGAAGTTAAGATCCTGTTCTTTAGCAAAAGGACTAKGGAACCTTCAAGTAACTGCAGCACGACCATACAGCTTACAAGCAGAGATAATTTTATGTACAAAATCAGAGTAGTAATGGGGAAAATTGGGTAGGTTTAAAATACATTTTTATTTTAAGATGTACCTAATATTTAATGCAACTTACAGGTCCTAATTTTTGTGTTTACCAACACAAAAGTTACCAACAACTTATAAAGAAATTAACAAAAATATTCAACTTGTTGCTTACCATCACTGTGAATAGAGTATTATCACTGCGTAATGCAAGCAAGAGTCCCATAAACCTATTCTGTCTACACTACATTCAGATCAGCTGTATCTAATTCATCTGCAACATATCAATTTGCAAAATAAAAATCTTATTTTGAGAAATGTGCCGTTTCATCTACTTATGTACAAATGCAATATTAATCAAAAACAAACCACAAAACATTTAAGTCTCTATTTGCTTTTTAAAGCAGATCTTGGCGTATTTTCTGCAGTTACTATATTCTGGTTCTTTTGGCTTAAATAGTTTACAAGAATCAGGGCTAAGAGAGTGGCTTTCTAATGCATGTACTTTCTCAGATACATCATTATAGCAGTTTTTTTTATATCATTATTTTTAGTCAATACTTTTTTTTTYCAGTGGATTAGAATAAAGTGGCTTTTAAGAACAATTTCAGTTGCTAATACCAATGTGCTGCAGTTGCTCATTCCATGCCTCCTTAATGGTAAAACATAGAGGTCAGGTAACTGCATATTATATATAAACTGAGAGATGAGTACAGCACTAGAATAACCCGGAATTCCCTTTTTATGTTGTTTCTGGCAAAAACCCTTCATTTTCCCTGCTTGCTAAAGGYGGAGAGTAAAAATGCTCCCTCTATAATTTGTGCTAGTTTTTAATTCAAGACTCAGCATCACATCAGAGAACAGACTGTTAAAAGGCAGTCTGAGTCACTCGTTGGAAAAGTAAGTAACCTAACCCACCAGTATGCAGCAACAGCCACAATGGGAGAGACATGGAGAGGTTACATCTAATATGTTTTAGAGTTTTACAAAATTGAGTATATAAACAGATACCAAGACATGATCTACCATATAAATGTGATAAAAAGAAACTGCCCAGAGTACGGTATCCTCTCGGACTGGCTCATTGTCTTGTAATATCTTGGGCATTTGCTCTCTTCTGCATACGGAGAAAACCAATGCTACAATAGGTAAAAGCRAAATCCTCTCCAAAAGGAAACCATCTGCAAATAAGGCATCTGGAATGTTTTAAAATGAATCAGGACTCTCAAATGCTGAAGGAAAAACAAGGCTCTTTGTTTWAAAAAAAAAAWATATATAATATCATATACTTATATGTATATAAAGAATGTGGGGGGAGATAAACTTTGATAGTAAATGAGCCCTGAAGAGTAAATTAATAAACTCTGACAATGGTGGATTTTATTTACGTATTCAGGTCCCTTGTTAACTAAACATTTAGCGTATTAGCAGGCCTGTTACAAACAAAGCAGGAACATCGACAGAAGTATTACTAAGGAAATATACTATATCAGGGCTTCCTATAAGAAACACTAACTACTACCTTAAAAAAGCAGTATTTTTTTCTTACAGTTATGGTTGCTACTAGGATTAGTGCTGTCTCAGAAACCCTTAAAGTCCTTCTGCCTTTTGCTGCACTTGACAATGCCACAAGTAGCTACATCACACCTACTTAAAAAACTGCTGGATTTTAAGATGGCTGCTGTGGAAAAGAGTGCAGTTGCAAATCATGTGAAGGGGGAGCAAATCTGAGATTAGAGAGGCAGGTAAGTTTTTACTTTTGGGAACTCTTTGTAATTAAAAAAGTGGACAAACTATCATRTCAAGGACTAAGGCTTTAATGAGTAACTTATTCAAGACTCTCTAGAGTCTTATGTACTCTTATATAAGCAATCCAGAAATAATATAAATTTATTAATTTGATTTGCAAGTAATTTTCACAAATTGAAGTAGAGGACTCAAACCCTTTCAAAAGACTACCATTACAAAATAATATATTTTTATACTAGACTCAAACTATTTAAACTTTCCTATATTTAAGGTAAAAAAGGAAATCTAGCTTATAACAAGTGTTCTGCATTGTATCATGACTGAGATAGAGCTAAGATTGTCTCAACTTGAATAAATAAAGACTTGAACTTACCGATATATCATCACTAAAATCTATTTCATCCAAATCAAGGTATTCAGGGGCTTCCATTATTCTTCTCTGGACATTTTGGGTGAGCCAGAACAGTAGYAAAGACCTAATTCAGAAAAGAGAAAAGGATTATCTACTAAAAAATCAAAAGCATACACAAATATTGTAACGGAGTTAGTAGAATATTGAAAACATTTACATAGTAAATTTTTTCATAACTTTATCTTAAAAGCTAAACTTATCTCCTATTACCTGCACAACTGAAGAAGTTGTTCTAACTATTAGGGAAGGATAACTATGTGGTAATTAAACTGGAAGTCATGCAGATTTTAATCTGCATCACTCAGTCCTTCCACAACTTCAATGTTCAAAGACGTTGTTTTACTTATAGATAGTTTCTCTCTTCTTTGTCTGCATGCTCTCTAAAACAATGCAAAAGGAAAAAGCAGAAGTCTAGCTGTGAGCGCGGACTCTGAGGACTCTTCAACATTTCCTCACAGCAGGGGGAAAAAGAAGAGAAGATTCTACCTGGGAACAAAGCAAGCAATTTCACTGGAAAATTCAATACAGTGCTCTAAATAAATCTGAGCTTAAAAATTTGGAAGATGAAGAACGATAAAACATTCAACTTTCTTAATCCTAATCAGAATGAAGGCAGACATCATCTCTAAAGACTAGCAATACAGAATTAAAGCTGTAAAGGAAGCTATTTTAAAGTTATCTGATAAAGGGTGATAATGCATTTTTAAATGATGTGCAAAGTATTAAGTATTTTTATGGAAGCAAGATAATACTTCCAGTACTTGTACATAACAAAAGGAAGTGCCTGAAGGAGAAAAAAAAAAAAAAAAGTGACAAAAAATATGCTTATGAATAATACAAATTCAGTCTTGTGTATATAAACAAAATCATRGTATGAATCTCTAATATTTGGTTAAGTATTGCCTAACATAAAAGTTTTGAAGTAAACTCTTTCCTGCAGGTGTTATACTCATTGCAAGACAAAAAACCTCAATCATTAATCTCCTTCATAATACCTCCCCAACCACAAAACTGCTCTTAAGATATATGTTCTTGAAAAGCTATTAAAGGAGGAATTGAGAAGTGCATTCTGTGCTGCAAAACTGCAAAAGCTGGAAAATTATTTCTCATCAAACTACTGAAGATAAAAGATTGTTCACTATTGCTTTCCATTTAAATGAAATAAAAACATGATGTTTCTTTAGCTGCAGAGAAAGAACATTACCTAATTTTTGGCTCTCAACATGGTTTTTATATATGAGTGAAGCACACAGAAAGGAGATTGCTGAAAAAAGAAAAAATAAGAACAAGTAAAATCTTTGCTCCAATCTTACATGATAAAACAAACGTGGCTATAATGTGATCCTTTGATCAGAACCTGTTTCTTCTGAAGAATCCCCAAATACCAATTTATTCTCAGAGAAGATTTCTAGAATCAAGACAAAATCTTTGCAGTGAAAGGAATCAGCTGTTTTGCTTTATGAAGAGAAACATACAATTTCTRGATATTTTAAACTTTGTACTTTAACATACTGTATTTGGGTGATATTATCACTAATTTGTGAAAAAATGTTGTCACATATCAAAAATAACAACCAAGTTGCTTTTGCAAGCACAGGAAACAGTAAAAAAATAGTTTTGCTTTGTTTGTATTTAGTCATGTATCTACTCTGTGTTCATCATGCAAAACCTCTATCACTATTTGCAGACCAGCTAACATCTTCTTGACACTGCAGATAAGCAGATTAGGACAAAAGATTGCAGAGACAGAGACAACTGGTATGGTACAAAACTGCAAAGATACTTACTGGTATCTGCAGAGCACAAAACACATTTCCCTAAAACCTAGCCAAGTTTATATTCCAGAGAGCAGCGAGAAATAGGAAATGAGACTTTGATAKGTTGAGTGATAACCTTGCAAAGTGCGTGAAGTGGAAAGTGAAGGCATGATCTCTGAACAGAGGCTAACTCAAGGACATGGAGGGTGCTGTATATGAGAGTGACCAGATTGGACTAACAGGGATAAAAAAAGATGCACAACATGCAACTTCATTCCCCTGTGGTTAATTATGTCACAACTAAAGTAACCAACAGGTTTTTAGGGAACCTATACAAGGAAAATTTCTGAAATATCTTAGCTATGGTCATTTTTATCACAAGAGAATATGAATAAAAAATAACAGTTTAGAAAAATGGTTTGAAGAAAACTATTTTTAAGAATTTGCTTTTCTACTTCATAAAAAACATGCAGTTATTTAAGTTTATGCCCTTTCATCCACAACTACCAGAAACATCACTCTTTTGGAAAAGGAATGATCCCAGTAATGGGATGGAATGGGATGGAATGATTCCCAGTGATGACAGAAGGAACTTCATTCTTGTTTCAGGGATGTTGCAGGGATCACCTGCATTCAAGTATGTGGTTCAGAGATCCCTAATTTCAGATCTCAGTCATTTCAAGGAACACTAATTTAAGATTTGTCATTTTAGACTTCTGTATGCCTCCTACCATAAGAATTGGGATGATTTTCACCAGACAGTAATTTTGTGTAAGAAAAGCTTTAAGTTCACTTGCTTACCACAGTCTCACTGTTCAAAAAATGAATACACAGTATTATCCAATGAACTAAAACACACTGAGACATAGACTTTCTGCAAAAATGAAGCACATTTGTCAGAACATGCTCCCACAATAAACTGCCTGGGCAAAAATGTTTGCCTGTCATTGCCAAATAAGTCAGTTTCAGAAGTAAAATAAATGCCAGCTACCTGTGTGCTGTCTTACACAAATTACAGGATTTCAGAATCTACTCTTTGTCATTTCCCAAGGTGGTATGTATATCAAGAATGAGAATCAAAATACCACAGTTGAAAGGTAAAAAGACTGCTGACCCACGGTTAACATATTGTCAACTAGACACCCAGATTCCTCTCCATGGAGCTGCTCTCCAGCAGGTCGACCTAGTCTGTCCTAGTGCCTGGGGTTATCCCTCCCCAGGGGCAGAACCCTGCACTTGTCCTGGTTGAACCGCAGGAGGTTGCTCTCTGCCCAGCTCTCCAGCCTGTCCAGGTCCCTCTRGATGGCAGCACAGCCCTCCGGAGTGTCGGCCACTCCACCCAGCTTGGTATCGTCCACAAACTTGCTCAGGGTGCCCTCTGTGCCCTCGTCAGAGTCAATGATGAACAGGTTGAACACCAGGCCCAGTACTGACCCCTGGGAGACACCACTGGCCACAGGCCTCCAACTGGACTCGGCCCCATTTATCACCACCCTCTGAGCTCTGCCATCCAGCCAGCCCTCGATCCACCGCACCGTGCACTCATCCAGTCCACACTTCCGCAGCTTTCCTATGAGGATAGTATGGGAGACGGTGTCAAAAGCCTTCCTGAAGTCAGGTAGACAACATCCATGACTCTCTCATCATCTGGGCAGCCAGTCTTTCCATCATAGAAGGCTATCAGGTTGATCAAACATGACTTCCCCTTGGTGAATCCATGTTGACTACTCTTGATCACCTCCTTCTTCTTCACATGCCTAGAGATGCTCTCTAGGATGACCTGTTCCATCACCTTTGTAGGGACAGAGGTGAGGCTATCTGGCCTGTAGTTTCCCGGCTTCTCCCACTTGCCCTTTCTAAAGACTGGAGTCATGCTGGTTTCTTCCAGTCCCCTGGCACATCCCTTGCTCTCCATAACCTATGATGGAGATCAGAGGAGCAGGGATGATGGAGAGCGGCTGAGCAACAACCCCTGCCTGTTCCCTCAGCACTCTTGGATGCACCCCATTCGGGCCCATAGATTTATAGGTGGCCCGTTTTCCTAAGTAATACCTAATCCAATCCTCCTAGACCAGTGGAAAGTCTTCCTCTCTTTCAGTTTTCCCTCTTGTCTGTGAGCCCTGTAGTTCATCTCCAGTTCTTGTAATTCACTGTGTCCGTAAGGCTTTCAGGGAATAGGAAAAAATATTCTCGTAAAAAGGGTCAGCAGTAAACACACAGAACAATTAATACTGTCCTTTTCATTTGATGGTGAGAAGCAAGTCATCTCTCATTTCCTTACTGCTTATCTAAAAGTCAAACCTGGCAAAACAGTCACCAGTAACCAACTAAGGTCAGTTAAGGTATGGTAAAAGGCAGAAATGCTCTATAGAGCTTACACCTTCTGCAACAACCTTCCCACTGACAAGAGTATTTCCCATAGCTATTAAGTTTGCATTTTTTTTGTATGAAGAAAGACAAGTGAGCTGGGCCGATTTAGCTTAGAGAACAGAAATCTGAAAGAGGATCCGATCAATATGTTTAAGTACCTGAGGGGAAAATGCAAAGAAGATGGGGACAAACTTTTCTTGGTGGTGGCCAGTGATAGGACAAGGAGTAATGGGTACAAGTTGAAACACTGGAGGTTCCATCTCCACGTGAGGAAGAACTTCTTCACTGTGAGAGTGACAGGGCCCTGGAACAGGCTGCCCAGGGAGGTTGTGGAGTCTCCTTCTCTGGAGGTCTTCAAAATCTGTCTGGATGCATGGATTCCAGACTCACCCTGTGCCCCATGCTCTAGGTGTCCCTGCTGGAACAGGGAGTTTGGACTAGATGATCTCTAGAGGTCCATTCCAACCTCAACCATTCCCTGATTCTGTAATTTCACCCAGAGATGCACAAAACTCATCACGGCAGTCTTCTGCCATTGAGGTACTCCAACACTGCCTCCCTTCAGACTGTGCCATCTGTCTTCTGAAACAATAGAGACCATATGAAGCACAGAGAGGCCAAAACTCATGAAGAGAAAACTGGTAACCAAGACAAACACAGTTTCTCTATAGAAAACTTTCCTTTCTCAAGACAGTCTTCATTTATCTGTAAAGAAAGGGTAAAAGACTCAGGCATTCTGCTCCATAAAAAAAGCTTTTCAGTCTTTTCTTGATGTGGTGAAACAGGACAACACCTCAGAGAACAAATACCATGACCAAATAAGATTTCCCATGACTATACTTGGAGTCTGATTCAGGAGGTGTACTTCTTGATACAATTTAACATAGTAGAACTACGCTATATATAATGCAAACCATATGGTGAGGGTAGTAGTCAGAACTGTGATTATTTTGAGAACTCTGCAATGGCTGAAACCAGCATATCACCAGAAGTATAAACAAACTGTGCAGCATTCACAAGCTGCAAACTTGTGAATGAGCAAACTGCTCAAATTTAAGATAAAAATGACTTGCAATTAAACTTACAAATGCTAGTAATGGATGGCAACAAATGAATAACTTAATTTCCACATCAATGTAAGAGCAATACAGATTATTTTCTGCCACATGCTAGCAGAAACTTCTGATATTTAACTAAGTCAAGCTTCATGTTAAATATTCTGTAGAATTTTCATCCATATAAATTCCTGTCTGGCAATTCAGCCTGCAGAGACAGATACACATACACACACATATTTATACAGGTAAAATAAATTCTATCTGTTCATAGAATTCAAAGGTTAAAAGAGAAAATCAAATAATACTTCATCCACATCTATTCAGATAAAACACTGTTATTGTTCCATGACACATTTCCATTAGGAAATAATGAAGAAAATATCCAACTAAAAATTAGGACACAGAAATGTGGCAATAGTAGCACCAGTATAATGTATCTTGCACATGTTGTATTTTAACAGGCAATTATTAGATTGCAAAACAAAGCAAAACAAAACAAATTACCCTTCTCCCTTTCAAATATGAGCTATGTTTTGGAAAAACATAGCACTTCCTCTGCTATTATGCTTCCCAGCTGTAAGTGGTTTCTCTGAACTGAAATCTTGTTACTGACAAATAAAATWCACAATTAGGTGAATAAGGGAAAAAATAATGCAAAGTAATTCACAGTAATGCAAAGAAAGCATAGTGTGATAAAAACAGGGAACAAATCAGAATTTCTGCAAAGTCCACTGTATATTCTTGGTGCACACCACCCTTTCCACAGGTGGAATATTGTTYACAGAATTCTTTTCCAAGCTCGATCAAGCCTCCAGGATGTCTCAACAAAGCAGCCTGTAAAGCAGTTGCACCAGCAGACCCAAGGAGCTGCAGTGGGGCAGTGCGAGGACAAAGACAACTGAACACAAGGCCAATGGGAATGCTTTAACCAGTGATCCTGTAGTGCAAATCCTTTGGCTATGGTTTTAGCCAGGCTCAAATACTTAAGGCAACAAAAAGGCCATAGAGACGAGTAACTTTTCTTTGCAGGTCAGCTTGAGTGACTGTAAACACTGTTATGGCAGCAGGTAACAGGTAAATAGGTACTAGGTTTATTTTCTTGTTCTGTTTGCCTAGTGCCAACCAGTGGAGTAGAAGAGTGTAACTGGATTGTAGTGACCTATCTGTAGGAAAGATGCAGCAAATTTGATAGCTTCAGGACAGAATCTTATCCAATATTTCAGCCAAGATGGGGCTCTGTGCTGCTGAGAAGGGTTAAATATACAAAGCTATACAAGGGAATCATTTATTGAGTGCCTCCCCACCTTCTTTCCCTCCCGCTATTTCCCCTCAACCCCAAACAATTAAGTGTTGGTAACTGAGAATGCATAATTGAATATATACAAAACAGGAATAGACAAAAGATAGAGTATCTATTAAACATATACTTCAGTTGTCACTCTAAAAAGATGCTGCTAAATGCAACATAGAATATTATTTTCTGCATCCCAAAACTGCTACACCAAAATACATRGGGATTTACTTAAACTCAAATTTGGGGATGCATGAGGATTTACTTAAATCAAGCAAATACAAAGTATTTATTACTTTATTAGTATTATATATACAAAGTATTATAGATTATAGCAGTTGACAAATGGTTTCCTTAAGGACATGTGTGCAGTCCTTAAGACAGTTAATATTGACGTTTTAAGCTTTAAATGCCATAAATGCTACGAAGATATCTTTTAATTCCAAGATAATGTTGCATTTTACAGTTATAGGTTTAATATTTAAAAAACCTTTTCTTAAATATCAGACGCTATTGTAGCTCAATATGAACAAACTTCAGAGGCAGAATGGAAAGGCTTTACATCATTTATTTCAGCATACAAATAAACAGGAGTTTTAAGAAATGTTTTAAACCTGGTAAGTATCTATGACTAAGATTGCAAGATACAATATGTATTAGATGAGTTTCAAACAAATACAACACTGTATTTTTTATTATTTTAAATCTATTTATTACACAATGAAAAGTTCAGCACCCAGTTAAAATCCATAGTTCAGGAACAATTTCTGTCAGCAGCTGAAAATAACTGGGACTTTGATTCAGTTTATCCATTTCTCCCCACTTCCCACAATTACAATGGAGTTGTACCAAAAATCTATTTGGTCCTCTAACCAAAGTTTGATATGCAGTGCAAGAAAAGCACTCTATCCTGTTTAGGACCACTACTATACCTAGGAAATAGTGATGATACACTATTGATGTAAGAAAGGAAGCTTGAACAGCGGGTTCTCACAAGGCTGGCTGAGGCCAATAGCACATCTCTCCAGCTGTCATAAACAGTCCTACTGCTTCTCAAGCTTCCTGGTGTTCATCTGTGCACTGCYCCATATTAAAAACAGTATGTTCATCACAACAATGATCATATATTCACTCTATGTTTATCTAGTTTTCCACATAGTCTGTGTCCTTGTCTATGAAGAGATCTATGTTACAAAAGTAAACCAATTAAAGAACAAACATGATGCAAATATGTTGCAAYAGTCTTTGGAAAAGGTCATTCTTTGCAGAAGATCCATGCAAAAACTGAAAAATCATTCTTCAGCAAATACAGATGATAGCAGTAGAGGCCATAAATGTATAACTAAGAAGACAGTACCAAAAGTACAGAAAGCTTGCAGCTCCATCCTTATGTCACACACATGAAAAATATCTTTTCTATTATAAATACAGGTGCTCTAGCAAAGCCCTAGTTTCTCATTCATATTTCYATGCTCTTTATTAATATCAAGGGGGAAATTACTTGGGCTTTATGAACATGTATTTGGACAACTTGAGATTGAAGAGTCAGACAGCGCAGCTCAGACTCAGGTTCTCTAGCTATTGAAGCATTCCCTTTTAGCTTCTGCATTCAAATAAAATGACAATCTGACACACGGTGACACTGTTTTGACACTAATAAGTCATTTGAGGATTTGTGATACTCTAATGCAGTCTGCAGTGTACTGTTCAACCAATTTTGTTACCTTCTAGGGCTCCCAGAGACTTTTTTGTGATTATGTGAAATAGCATTGTTTCTATTACTTGTCCCACTCAAWGTCTGGATTTTCTCTCACTGACTTAGCACCTCTTTTATACTTGTTTATTTACTTTTCTTCCTTTTATGTAGTCCAAGGAAAATATATCATGCAAAGGAAATTACCTGCCCAGTTAACTTTAAAATATAAAAATATAAATGGGGGAGCCTCAATAGGAGAGTGGAGATAGAGCACAGATGAATTTGAAATAACAATTTATTGTAAAAAAAGTGAAGTTAACAGTGAGACTGAAAAATGATCTGATTTATTTCAGTGAAGGAATGAATTCTGAGACTGGGATTACCTTATCCCTTATCACGTTTATTCAGAAGTTTACCCAAGTTCAAAAGTTCGCAGCAGCAATTTATAATARTATGGTACTCCTGAAGCAAGTCAAAGTAAAAGCACTGCTTTTAATCAGCACACAAATACTACACAGTTATGCTGATAGGACAGGCATAGGGAATGCAGCAGAATACAATGTTGTTCCAATGCTAGGTGGATGCTATTGTTAAGATTTAATTGAAAACAAACAAACAAAAAACTGCACAGCCTCAAAAAAACCACAAATACCGAGCCCAATTCTGTTCCTAATGAAGTCAGTGCACATTCAACATTGGTTTTACATGAGAGCAAATATAATTGTTTCTCGCTGAACAGAGACATACCTCTCCCAGCCACCTACCCAGACCTCAAGATTGCAAATTAATCCAACCTTGACCATAAAACAAATTGGGTTTATACTCTACAAGTTTTAAGAGAGATTATTTAAAGAAGCCATGAAAAGGTAGTAAAACTGTGTGGTTCACATGCTTTATTTTTTACCCTCATGAACTGCACAGAAAATTCACAACTTGAGCTCATATTTACTATTTTTAATAATTACAATGACTGATGATAAGCACTCTGGATTAATCTGTATGTCAGGACGCACAGAGGAAGGATAAAGTATGCTCATTGTCAGTTCCTCACACTTTTTTTAGTCCCTTAAATAGTACTCTACATAATTTATGTAGTCCAAAAGCAAAGTCTAACTCAGAGGATGACATCTGAGCTAACCTAAAGTATATGAAACCTTTACCATCAATCTCTGTGTGACAATGACTTTACTCACCTTGAGGCAAGGAGTGCTTGGCTGTTWAGAGACACTTCCCTACAGTCTCCTCTGCCTTCTCTTCCAAATACTACTCTATTTAGTGCTCTCATGAACATTTGTTAATTTTAATATTAAGAGAGTCCAAATTCATTTCTCCATTGCCAAAAGGAAACAACCCAAACAAAAAGAAATCAGTGTTCAAAGCCTACTGAGTGGTATGCCTAGCTGAGAAATTGTTTGCACTTTAACCTAGTTGTGAAGATATCTGGTAAGCTCAATGAGAATAACTCTGAATTTCTTCTAATAACTTCTATCCTTTCCACCTCACCGTTCTGCAGTTCCTTTGAGATCCAAGAATAGAGAAAATTGGTCTCAAAGCATTAAGTTAGAATGCATGCACTCGAGCATTTTGGAAGAGGGCCTAGAAAAATAAAATAGTTTGCTTTAATTAGCCTTGAAGGAGAAACCTTCGGAGTTGGAAATTAGTATTTGTTATCTTAAAACTCTAACAACATATGTGATTCAAGGACTGCACAGAAGTTAATACACTGCCCTTGTATTCTCAATGAAACTATCAAAATAAGTAAGAGGTCAGTGATCTGTTTAAAGACCAACCTTTGATTTGCTGTTTTGAGTAATTTATGTTGGTATTCCCTTTGAACTATTACAAGGCTACTTACTGATAATATGAAATACACTACATTCCTACACTAATATGCTTACTTTGTTTCATTCTATCCTGTAAGGGAAAGTTTTCATGTAGGATCATTTTTGTGTCAACTATGGAAGAAAATGTCCATAATCTTTTCCAGTCACCTAATTCTTTCTTAGTCTTTGACCATGTTTGATCTGGACAATCTCTGCACATGCAGAGGGGAACATGTGGCCACTGCCTTCGACAGAGTCACAGATTAAATGTTAAGGACGTGTAATTTACTGCAGGTTCTAACAACCTTCGATTTGTATGAGACCTGCAACGTGGCCTGTTGCTGCCGCTTATCCACCTGCCAGCCACGTCCATAAGAAGAGAAGTGCTTTCATGGATATATCAAGCACAGCAACACAGCTCTTGATGAGTGCATCTCTCCCCTGGGATCAGTCATTCTACYACCTGCACACAGAAGGCCTCAGAGTAACTTTAAGCAGTAATTTTTATATGCTTATTCCTTACTGGATAATTTTCCACCTAGAAAGTCCACTTCCATCTGAGGGAAGATGAAATGATGCACTGTTGCAGGACAGCAAACTAGCCACACATAGAAAATATTTTATAGTTTTACTTAATTTCCATTCCTACTTTCATTCTGCATACTAACCTATACTAAGCTACTTCCTGCCAAAGACCCATCATATTTGAGCAGGGTGGCTGTTCCCTTCTTTTGTGTGGGAAAGGCCCTTTAAGTGGTAATGAGTTCTGCGCCTTCCTTTAAACCATTTTATGATTATATAACTAACACATTCAGGTTCATGATTTTATAACCACTGACATTACATATAACATTTTGTAATTTATATATTCTCATTAAATATATAACCATTATCATATACTAAATCATGTCATCTTAAATAAAGACTTGCTCCTGAAATATTCTTTTCAGTTTTCCCACTAAAAATTTTGTAACAGTATAACACTATGACAAYGAAGTGCTTCTACTGAATATATATTGCAGTACTAGTTTTCAAATTTCTGCTACAGCAGGAATACTCCTTTAAAGTCTCCTTTAAAATACATAGGTATATAAAATATTAAACCAAAACAAAAAGCTACTCAAAGCTACTCAAAAGGCTACCTTATAAAAAGCATATTCTCTATGAAAATGAACTTTATTTTCTCCTATGAAAAATTCCAGTGCTTTCAAGAAGAAGGATGCTATGCATGGAACTGTGCACTTACAAACTGAAGTTTTAAMCTTGAACCTTAACTCATTAAAATATTTTTCCAGTTCACAAAATTCCACTTTCAGAAAAGCATTGCTCTCTCAAAACAAAACAAAAACTGGAGGAAAAAAAGTCTGGAGAGACATTCTTAATAGCCCAGTATACCCTAAGAAATAATCCACAGACTGAACATCATTTTCCGCAAAACATATCACAGAATCATAGAATTGTTCAGGTTAAAAGGGACATGTGGAAATCAGCTAATCCAAAACCTCTGTAAAAAACATGTTCAAGGTAGTGAATAAGTTAAAAATATTTTAAGGGTATAAATGTCATGGAAGGAATTAAATATCTTTAACTATGGTGGAAGAAGGTAATAACTGTGAATAACAAAGTGAATATTTTTTYCCAATAACAACAACAAAAAACAAACTCTGGGAAAACATCTCATGGGCAACATCTATCAAGACTGTGAAATAAGCTAACGAAATAACAGAAATCTCACTGACACATTACAAGCGAGAGTAGGAAAAATACCTGAAAATACTGTGTACTGTACCGATGCTAATGGGCGATTGTTAACCATTACTGCTTTCTCTAAGATCTTTATTATTATTATTTTGCTGGCTTATAACTGCACATAAGACTAAATTTAACAAGTTTAATTTTAAACACTTACTGGATATCACATTAGTAATGTAGACTATTCTGACACTGAGAACTAAACTCAAGGCAGACATGATCCGATTTTTCATTCCGTATATATTTTTACACATTGGCATGACTGCAATGCTTTTTCATTTTAATGTCCTTCTTTAAAAATTACAGCTTTTTTTTTTTTTTTTAATAAAGAACAAAAAGAGACAATATTGCTTAAAGCTTTTTAGGCCTTTCYGACACAGGTATATATATTAAAATAATTGTTTGCATAACCATTAAATAAACAAGCTGCATTTGGGACACACTTATCATTTCATTATACTGCTCATTATGACCAAAATATCCTGCTTGTTTTGCTCAGAAAGAAAGAAAGAAAGAAAGAAAGAAAGAAAGAAAGAAAGAAAGAAAGAAAGAAAGAAAGAAAGAATTACTAATCTTTTTACAGTATTTCAAAAGGAAGCTGGTGCTGGTAAACATATGTTCTTATGGGAAATTGCCATAATCCGGACCATATCCCAGCAAGCTCAGAAAACATTTCTCACAAAGTCTCTCCTATAAAATCTAGAACATATGTACAACAGAGCATGTTTCACATCCTTTTAAGGAACTTGCTAGATTAATAAAGAGAACACAGCTCTCCTGTTTCCCTTTAAATGTGCCTTTTCCTACAGGTATTCTGCAATATTGGTTTTCTCCCCTTCCGTATGCCTGAGAAGGAGCCCCTGAAAGCTCACATCCAGACTCCCGCACTGACAGTACTTAATGTAGGCTCCTAATGCWGTATAACCACCACACAGTCCATTGATAAATGCTTTTCATTACATTTGAGTCATTAAGCTCCTACCATACCTTCCAATTATCCGAGAATCAATAAAGTTGTTATTTTTTATATGGTTGCTAAGAGATTTTGAAATTGATCTTACAGTCTTTTTATTACTATTGACTGATTCATCAAAGAGAACACAAACAGATCAGCACAGCTCCTTTACTAATTGTCATTCATCTAAATATCAATAAGCCATTAGGGACATATAAAAGTCACATATCTGTAAATAGACATTGTAAATAGAGAACATTCATTGCGAATTTTTTTTTAAAATTTCTGCCACTTTAACAATGTARGTGACTTTTACTACAATCTAAAATGGACAGTATGTCCCCCTCAGTTCCTAGATATTTTTTCTTAGCTATTTCTTTTCTATTTTCATCTTCTAGCATCAAACAAGACAATCCTGTTAAAAAAGAAAAGGAGATCACATGAAATGTGGAAGCATGAAGAGAAATGAACGGAATTAACAGAAGAACAAATCTCTAAGAACTATCTTGACCTTTTATTCTAAATATGTGGTTCTTGAACATACCAGATCAGTATTATCTACCACAATTATCTATTTATACCTAAACCAGAATGTGCTACAGCCATAAATCTGCTACAATTATTGTACATGTTATCTCTGAAAAACTCTATCAACTCCTCTCTTAACTGCCTTTTCTAAAACTGTCTTCCATGCAGATAACACGTTGCAGTCTTCAYTCAAGCAATACTAGTTTTTACTATTTGTGTAAGTTTACATCCTGTGTTTAAAAGGCAATAAAGATAAGGAAATACCAAGAAGAATTTATTCCTATATTGTACACTATGTAATTTACTATAGTAGTACAAAGTGGATGTGGAACTTCCATTCTGACTACTTACTTAGTATTTTATTCTCATTTACCTTTAGTATAAGTGGAAATAGCTAAAGAAGATACAGAAACTACAGAAAGGGGAAAGAAAAAACATATATGAAAAATTACATCTGACTCCCTTCATGTGGAGGCACCATAGATGGGAAGATTAGTGTGCTTTTGTTCACCACATGCAAAAATATTGCAATAGCATTTATGCAAGGGTGCCGTCCTTCACCACATGCAAAAATATTGCAATAGTATTTCGAACTCTTTGGATCCTTATTGGCCACAATGACTTGTTACTACAATTCAAAACTAGACCACAGAAGTCCTACTGCTAAATTTTAAATCTCTCAAGTTTGACTCCACACTATAAATTATTAAAACAAACAGTCAGAAAAACTTTTCATTCCCACTTCTGTTACTTTCCATCCAGGACTGTATTCTCCAGACAACTACTCAGACTTCTTTGTTCCATTACATGTGATTCCTTTAAAGCCCAAGATTTTAAGTGCTCTGCCTAAAGGACTCCAGCTACTTCAGTGGGTGTCACTGTTAATTAAGGACACATGGAAAGGAAATGAAGGAGCCAAAAAGCAGCCTTACTGTCTGGAAAATCATCAGAATAGAGGGACAAGGGTGACAACAGTAGGAAAAATTGGAGATGGATAACAGGAAACGATTGCAGCTGAGAAAGAACAGTCAAGTGCCTCGTGTTCAAGCATATGAAGACACTGAATGGTGCAAAAATTRGTCTCAAATGGAGGGAAAAAAAAGAGGTGTTAGTTTCAAAGTTTTTAAGGTAGCAGATAAAATAAAAATAGTAGTAAGGATGAACCTTTCAAAACTGCTAAAGATGCATTCTGTTTTATTTTTCCATGTTCTACTCAAACTTCACTGAATAACAAATAAGTCATACTCATAACAGTATAACACTAAATAGTGATCCAGAGAGCGAGAACTACGTAGGATTACGATAAAGAAGAACAGAAATGGCTTAGTGATAAAGCGATGGACAACGGAGATATAATTATCAAATGACAGACTTGTAAGACTAAGTGTTCTCCCCCTTATCACTAGCTTAATTTTCTCTCTACGGCCACCACATTTCAGCTCAATGCAACAAGAAAGTGTGCTAACAAGAGATAGCTCTGAACTCTRGCAAGCATTAGCTGATTTCAAATTCTAGTTCCTACCTAGCCTCTGGCTTTCAAAAGCAAAATCATGCAACTGTATCACACAGCAGGAGCTCTGAAAGGGAATGTGATACAAGTTACACACACCATATGCCAGAGTTGCTTACCATCCAGAAAGATCTCACCATTGAGCTCTCATCTTCATTTCCAGTCCTCCAACTCCTCCATCTCCACTGAGACAGCCTGTACTGCACTCTTGAACTCTTCTGCAGTAATGACTATTGGGCCTACCAGCAACAGCTGTTATGTTTAGTACAATCTGTTGACAGCAATTATTGAAAGCATGTATATCCAAATACCACAATCTCCTTTTTTTTTCCACAAAAAATTACAAGTAACATTTCTACTTCTAGTCCTAGGAGGGTGTAAAAGAATAAAATGAGAAACCAGGAAAACATCTACTTGCTGAGGAAAAAAAAGTCTAGCTGAGAACGTTTGGCAGACATCAGCTTAACTTCACAAGCAAATATTTAGTTATCCACAACTGACAAGTAAGCAGAAATACTGATTGGTTAAATTTATTTAAAAATCTGGGCATAAAATTAAGCATTAATGTTATAATGTTTAGTTTTTAAGTAAACAATAYTGTCACAGGAAAGTTTGTATTTGTGGATAGTAGCACTATATAATTTCTAGTTTTATTAACATGATTTTCTGCATCTATAAAACACATCATCTGTCTTGGCATGTGACCAAGATACAAGTGTAGCCACTTTACTGGAAATAAATGCAGTTGGCTAGGCTATGTTATAAAACAGTTATTCAAGTTTTCCAACAAAGGAATATTTCTGCTACTACCTATTTTTCCCCATATACGTATACTGAAACAAGCAACAACACACCAGGTAGAATCCAGCCCAGTTTCAGCAGGAGATGACAGCTTTAATACTACTCAGAAAAAATCAGTGAAAGTTACAGCTGTTAAAGAGATAATTCCTTTTAAACAAGCCTCAACTCTTCCATTCACTTGTTGCAAGGTAAAAGGAACATTACATCTGGTAAGCAGGGAGGAGCAAGGATTTCTTGGCTCATATATCATACCAGGTGGCTAATCCCAGAATTTGCATTGCAAAGCAACTGGGAACCATGTCTGGTCCAGGATGTTCATATGGAGTTTTGATTCTACAGATGATTCACTGATCTTTATCATAGTTGTACAGTCTGGAAGAGAACTCGGGATAGCAATGGCAATTCAGCACTTAACTGCTACTCACAAATACAACCTTTGGTTGCTTATCATCTWGTAATCTATCTTCCAGTAAGTATGCCCCTGCCAGTGAGAAGTCAGTCATAGTTTTTATGAACACTCTTAGGAGATGAGAGATGATGCCTTACAATTCATGAAGAGCCCTGGTTGGGGAAAGAAAAGAGCACTTAGGCTGCAGCTCTCACAGTCTCCTAATCAGCTATTCAAGTCATTGGCTATTCAAAAGGTTCATGTCCTTTTTGTCACCAACATCAGTTCTTTCTTGTAAAAAATTAAAATACCACATTTTTTTYCTATTGGAAGTACACTATACATCTTATACTGAAGAGGCTGTTATGAGACRTATTTTGCAAGGTTTGCCTTAAAGCTATTTCTGCTGGGTTTAGAGGAGTGATACAAGCAAATGAATCCTGGATGTACCCAGGATTCTGGACACAACAGTTTCTTTCTCCATAAGTTCTCAATTTTCTGATGGTTTATGAAGAAATTTTAGCAACTCACTACAGTCACACTGTATAGGACTGTTCAAATACTCAAGAGATCTAGCACAGGTACAGATTACAAACTGAGTTTTTAGCAGTAAATCCTCTTTAGATTTGTGGAAAACGATATGGAAGCAAAGGAAGTACAGTCCCAAAAGACATGCATCACACTTAACACGAGGTCCATGCAACCTACTAGCAGTAGTCACAGTGATATAGATGAAGAACTAACTACACAAAAGCAGACTCAGCAGATCAAACTGTAGTGAAAAATGCAGATCTTTTTAAAAGATCTTTTTAGTACTTTTACAAAAGAAACACCTTTTTAGTACCGCAGCATAGAATCACAGAATCACAGAATGCCCAAGGTTGAAAGAGACCTCAGAGGTCATCCAGTCCAACCCCCCCTGCTCATGCAGGGTCACCCAGAGCACGGGGCACAGGGCTGCATCCAAGCGGGTTTTAAAGATCTCCAGAGAAAGAGACTCCACAACCTTCCTGGGCAGCCTGTGCCAGGGCTCTGTCACCCTCACTGTCAAGAAGTGTTTTCTCAAGCTCCTGTGGAACTTTTGGTGCCTCAGCTTGTGGCCGTTTCCTCTAGTCCTGTCGCTGGACACCACTGAAGAGAGGCCGCCCCCTCCTCCTCACTGCCTCCCTTGAGGTATTTATACACACTGATCAGGTCCCCCCTCAGCCTCCTCTTCTCCAGGCTGAACGGGCCCAGCGCCCTCAGCCTTTCCTCATAGGACAGATGTTCCAGGCCCCTGATCATCCTTGTAGCCCTGCGCTGGACTCTCTCCAGCAGCTCCACATCCCTCTTGTACTGGGGAGCCCAGAACTGGACACAGTACTCCAGATATGGCCTCACCAGGGCTGTGTAGAGGGGGATGATCACTTCCCTCGACCTGCTGGAGACGCTCTTCTTAAAGCACCCCAGGATCCCGTTGGCCTTCTTGGCCACCAGGGCACACTGCTGCCTCATGGTCAACTTGTCGTCCACCATGACACCCAGGTCCCTCTCTGCRGGGCTGCTCTCCAGCAGGTCAGTCCCCAACCTGTTCTGGTGTCCAGGGTTATTCCTCCCCAAGTGCAGGATGCTGCACTTGCCCTTGTTGAACTTCATGAGGTTTCTAACCGCTCAGTCATCCAGTCTGTCCAGGTCCCTCTGGATGGCAGAACAGCCCTCAGGGCTATCAGCACTAAGCATGATTTATTTTTCCGTGTAAAGCCTGACAGTGAGTAGGAATTGCAAGCCACACACAAATTTTCGTCCTTTTGCTTGGTGGGTGCAGCCCTTTGATGGCAGAACTGAAGGATGTCCTGTGAAGTTAGCACTCCTGAGCTTCTCCAGGGGCCTGGCCAGAGGTTCGCATTGCATCCTTTCTACCCATACACTTGGGCTTCTCACCCACAGCAGCCAGTCGCTATGGGAGGGAGCACATGAGCCAGGGCATTTTGCTCATGCACATGTGGAAGCCGGGTGAGTATACAATTGGTCRACATGATAAGCTAGGAAACACTACTGGGTACAACAGTTTGAACACTGTGCAAGTACTCAGTCATTTAACTGTTACAGAAATGTACACCTTAGTAAGGAAAATCAAGGTCCTGCGGGAACTATGGATTCAGCCCACCCTATTTTAGGCAAGTAGGAAATCTACACGAGGAAGCTAATAACAGTMAGCTTGTTCTAAAGGATATATAAGAAGGCAGGCATCTGCAGCTAATTCAGGTTTGAGGTAAGGTGGGCTGTTTGTTCATCATGTCCACCTATTTGTAGTTGCCTGTGAATAGAACTCTATATGGTTTTAACTTGCGCATCCCAGTTAACTTGCGCATCCCAGTTAAGTGGGATGCCTATGGACATCACTGCAGAACATGATACTCAGTCTGAAAGGACAAATTCATCTAGTTCACACCAATTCAGCACCATGAAATTAATAACTTAAAACCTGTTATATTTAACATGAGAATTTAACATGAGAAAAATAGTATCTATGAATATAGTAAAATACAAAATTGTTTCCTATAATTCAATTCTTTCTTTTGCATCTAACCGATAAAGACCTTGTAAAATGATGCTATAGATSACCATTGTTTTTTTCAAAATAAGTGATTAACCAGAGGACAAAAAGATTTTAAAGAAGGTTTTCCAATTGAAAACACTTCAATGAAACTGGCTTAATCAGGTGTTTTACATTCAACTTCAGATGGAGCTCTGATATGAAACTACTTACCTCATGACCTAAATGTAATAACACACCATTAAAACACCATTAAAAAAACACACATTTAACACACCATTAAAAAAAAACACACCATTAAAAAAAAAAAAAAGCTCATGTCTCTATCTGCGCAGAGAAATTATAATTCATAGAAATTATACCAACTCTACCAAGCTCTAGGGAAGTTTCCATAAGAAATTAGGCACACCTGTAGAACCACAAATGTTGAAGCAAATAACAAGTCCTTTCAATTGATAGATTCAAATGCTAATARAGCCCATCACCAAATACCTACTAAATCACACTCTTCTAAAAGATTTTTGCTTGAAAGTTACTTAAGACTTGTGCAAATTCTCTAATATAGCACAACCATTTAAGCAGTTATTTCCATGCTAAATAAACTGGATTTAATTATTCACGTGCTTTTTTGGAATCATCTGGGAGGCCCACTATGACAAAAAAATCATGTCGACTCTTTGTATATGTAAGGAAAGGGCTCTTTTTGGGAAAGGGCTTACATTGCCTTTTTGCATGTAAAAATCAATTCTATTGAATATCATGCACTACCATACACGCTACAGAGCCTAAAATTCAGATTTACACTTACTGGCTGCTAAAATAGCTGAGATTCACTTACTGGACTGAAAAACAGTGCTGTCAAGTCAGTAAATCTTAAAAATTGAAGCTGGGGCAGAAAACTGAAACCCAAAAGTCGAGAGATGTGTGCACTTCCCAGTTCAGTTCTTTGAAAAGCTACCTTTGAGTCTAGAAAAGAGTAGGCGCTGACTATCCTTGTATTTTTGCCAAAGAATGAAGTAGCAGTTCTGGCATTAGCTGTGCTGGCTTCAAATCACCATCTCTCTCAGCCAGGACAGGGCACTTCAGAGTATTCCATAGAGTGTGAGTGAGGGATGTAATTAAAAAAAAAAAAAAAAGACTCTTTTTATTAACATACACTAAATTTAGGTTTCAGAGCTCGGAAGCGAATGACTTTCTCCTCCCTGCAGAATTATGGTGAGGTCAATACAATACTGGCTATTTTTAAAGTTTTTCAGTTTTATGGAAGTGATTTTCCTCAAAGCATATTATGTATTATGCTGCCATCTGGCAGCCCTATGTCTAGAAAAGATTTTGATTTGCAAATTTTTCTAGAAGTTTTTTGCACATGCTGTAACATTTCAAGCATCCTATTCAATTTTGGCCAATCCATTTAGGGAAAAAGATTTGTGTGTATGTGTGTCTGATGTTGCTGGTGAAACGTTTTCACACTGTAGTCACAAAAAAACCCCATGGCATGCTTAGTTAAAACAGTTTTCATTTGCTTCCTCATCTCAGCAATCAATCTTTGTATGAAAGGGAAAAAAATGTTTTTTTGGGGGAAATATGTTTTTGGATCTTGACTTTCAGGAACAAAAAATCACAGCAATGGATTGATACTGTAAATATTTCTTATTCTAGTTCTTGTAATACCGAATTTACAATTAATTACACTGTACTGTCCTAGTACTGTGAGCTAGGAAATTGCAAGACCTCAACGATGTGCAAAGAGGAGCTCTGCTAAAATGGAGATGATGTATGAGTCTTTTATTTTTTAACCCTTTGCTTAAAGTGGGGAAAATACATTAAGGATGTGAGATCAATGAATGGACTAAAACTAAACAAAACAACTGAACCAAGGAAAAGAATAATTAGATTTCCTTCCAAGCTATAAGTAGGAATAAATTAGACTAGAAGCACAATCTGGATCAATCAGTAATAAAACAGAACATGCGTAACAGCGGGATCTTTGCCATTAGGAGATTTTGGAGCAATTAATGTATGAAGTCTCTTGTTTAAATTGGACAGCGAGTAACTAGTCACTTTTACCTCCTATATACTATGAAAATATTTTCTTAAACAGAGCTACCCAAAGAACTCTTCAAGTACATTTGTTTTGAATATCAGTAATTTAATTACAACATTAAACCTAGGTTAAAATAATATCTTCACATATAGATCATGAAATTTTTTATGACAAAACTATGCCTAGGAAACTGTGACTGAGCAGAAACATCACAAATTAACAAATTAAGATGAACTCTGACCTAAAAGACTTGCTTAGCAGAATGCTAAGCAGAAGCTTAAAAGATAAACACTTTTTTCCTATACTTCTATAGATATTTTTGTGGGAGGGGAGGCAGCGGCACTTTATCCTTGGAGAAAACACACATAAAACAATATTTGTTATTACCAGATGATGACTGCAAATTAAATTTCTGGCTTTACAAATGAACACACAGCAGCCAAACTAACAAAATCAGATTGAGTGCTGACATATATATACACACACACACACACTCTCTTATTTCAGTAAGACACAAATTTTATTTCATGTCACCTAGTCACCTATCTGGTCTACTTTAAATATCTGAAACAATGTAGGAAATTCATAAATGTGAAACCTCAGGAGGCTTGCACGCATCACTAAGAAGAGTAAAATGAATGGTTACACATCTGCAGCCTGAACTTTGAGCTGAATACAGGCAAATTGTGAATGCGCATTTTTCAAATGATTGCACCCATCATTTTCCACTGACTC
This sequence comes from Nothoprocta perdicaria, assembly GCF_003342845.1. Taxonomy (NCBI): domain Eukaryota; kingdom Metazoa; phylum Chordata; class Aves; order Tinamiformes; family Tinamidae; genus Nothoprocta; species Nothoprocta perdicaria. The sequence continues at coordinate 248,515 of NW_020455699.1, read as the reverse complement.
ATGTTTGTTGGCAGAAATGAATAAAACATTTTAATACAGTAGAGAGGTTCAACAATCACAAATACAGACAATATATATGGGTATATATCTATCTTCTATGCATACATAATACTAAAGCTATAGGTTGTCATCTGTTTTTAATACTAAAACACCAAATAATTTATAATGCAGAACTGTAAAATATATATAGAACACTGCATCAATCATGTGCAAGTAGTAGTGCTGTCCAACAGTTCTRTAAATCCTCCATTAAACTTCCATTTGAGACTGAACCAAAGACTTATATGGATCAAGTCATTGGTGCTTGGACCACTGAAAGACATAAAATGCTGTGCTATTTCATGTCAAGAGCATTTGCAGTTCGCTATTATTTCAAAGAATACTGGTGACTGAAATACAGTGACCTCCACATTAAAGCTGATACTTACTCCTTTTCCTTAATTCAGGAAGCAAAATACTAAACAACAATTGGGAGATCAGGTTACAGTGCTGCTAAATTATTTGACATGGTCTGTATCCTACTAAAACAAGCAAAGAAAGGAGAGAGCCTTGTGCAGCTATTTAATTACACTGTCAAATAAAACAGAATTAATTATTTGAATACTAACAAAGTCTTGCTTCACATATACTTATTTCCAATGGATTATTCCAACACAATTCCATTATAAGCTATTAGATGAAGCAACAATCACTTCTTGTATGGAAAAAGTACAGRAAGAGAAAAAATCAACTCTTTTCTCAAGAAAGTGGCTGAAAGTGCATAGCTGAGGAACAACCTAAAAACAGTTCAAGACAACTTAGAACTTTACCAAAATAACGAAATGTCACTTGAAAAAGTTTGCATAAGTGTACACACTATGCTTATATTTACTTGAGCAAGAATTCAGAAACATGAATTCTCAGAAGAATTAAACAGAGCATTGAGAAAATTAATGGTTACCTATCATTTTCAATCAACTTGAGAAGAAACTGACACATTCAGACATGCWCATACTATTGTGCTTTAACCACAGTTTACTCCAGGTACAACTTGAAAAGTACTGTGCCATAAAAGTTTTCACAACTTCTTAAGTATTTTGGCAAAGGTAATGAGTATTCAACATCTGTAACACTGCTACAAGTTCATGAACTACAAAAATAATAATATAAAAAAGGATGACTTCTTTTGGTAGCCTAGCTCTTGTGCAAAAATTCAAAAATACACCCTTAGTAATGGCACCCATAAGGAACCACACATTTGGCCTCAAAATAAGACAGAGCAGCAAAGGGCTTACTGCAACTACCACTACTAATGTAAGCTCCAGCACTTATGGTAGGATGAAATCAAGCATAGCAGAGATCAGTCTTTCCAAAGTGTGCGCTGCTTTGGGAGGAGGTGGGGAATTCTGTGTCAAGGTCTCTAATAAAGCAGATGTGACTCACTGCACTCTCAATCAGAAACAGGTCTCCATGTTTCCACTGAATCACGTACAGCATCACAGGGGCAGTGAACCTTCAGGAGAGGCATCAACTCACAACAAAACCAGTTCCATTAATTGATAGCATTTGATACAAAGCTAATTGTGAATACAGTGCCCAAATTGCCAAATTGTTCATTTAGTGGCCTTAATGCCATGCATTACTCATTAACCTTATCTCCTACATCGGCACTGATCAGAGAAGAAAAAAGAGGAATTAATTTAGTCCCCATAAATACCATCCCCATAAATCTTCCTAAGTTTCTCATTTCATTGAAGAACACATTTCATTTATAATTTTTGTTTCAACAGACTAAGTAATAGTCTTTGCTTAATATATTTTGAAATTTGTTGGGTCATGGTTTGTTTTGTTCTTTGATATTTAAGATCACAAAAAAACCATCTTTCAAACACTTCCCTGCATCAAATTCCTCAACCAAAATTCAATAATTATGCATTAGAATTTCCACACCTTGTAATCCCACAGTGGTTTGTACAAGGACCTTTGGAAATATATTGGAAAAGAACTAATGCCAAATGGCATTCACTTCAGTTTGTAACATTCAAATGTTGTATTAAAAATTAGTAACTTAGAACTTATCTCATGTAAAGTTGCTTGTCCAAACATATATCCTGCATTTAGTCCCATGATGACTTTCTGATTCAAGTTAGCCCGAAGCACAAATTCAAGGGAACAGTCTTACACAGCTAACAGGCCCTGCAAGGGTCACAATGTCAGGTGTACCCACAACTTGAGTAAAATCTTGCAACTCCCTGCTCACACATGAAAGGAATATTTCTTTCCAACATGACCAGGATTGAACCATTTTTCTACTTTTTCCTCAATATTCTCTTATCAAGCCTTCACTCTGCTCTGCCTTTCTTTAAGCCTTTGAATAATCCAGTCCGCTGCCTCACTTTTGCACATCAGAATCTTCTGGCTCAACAGATGATTACTACCAACAGATGATTACTACCAAGTAAAGAGCTACAAATTGAAATACTCCAAATTTTGAGGTGAAATTTCTCAACAATATAACATAAGCTGCATTTTATACTTGGCACCTGGGGCATTGGTGAGTAACCAGCAATAGATTTTTATTCAGAGTTGGTTAGCCTCAGGCCGGTTACATTATACATATAGTGGCCATGGGCCAAAGAAACATGACTTGCACTTTAAAGTTCTTTCTTAAAAATTTACTTTCCCTGTCACACAGACCATTCTACTCTCATTTGAGACAATGAATTACATGAATTTGGTTATGTTAAATATATTATCACAGGTATGCTTTTAAAACTAGTGAATTAGTGAATACTGTTAAAAAGGGCRCTTAATTTTTTTACCGCAAATATTTTACTTTTTTTCACAATTTATTCTGGCATTTGATCATTAACATTATGCAAATATTTTTATTTTGATAACATAAGCTCTGGGGAAGCCACACCTGGAGTAGTGTGGACAGTGCTGGGCTCCCCAGGACAAGAGGGACACAGAGCTTCCAGACAGGATGACACAGAGTGACAAGGATGATGAAGGGACTGGAGCATCTATGGAATGAGGAAAGACTAAGTGAGATGGACCTGTTTAGCCAGGAGAAGACTGAGAAGGGATCTCATCAATATGTACAAATACCTGAGGGGAGAATGTAGAGAGGTCAAACTCATTTCGGTGGTGGCCAGTGACAGGAGAAGGGGCAATGGGTACAAGTTGAAACCCAGGCAGTTCCAYCCCCATGTGAGGAGGAACTTCTTTCCTGTGAGGATGACAGAGCCCTGGAAAAAGCTGTCCAGGGAGGCTGTGGAGTCTCCTTCTCTGGAGGTCTTCAAACCCACCTGGATGCCGCTCTGTGCCCCATGCTCTGGGTGTCCCTGCTGGAGCAGGGGGGTTGGACTAGGTGATCTCTAGGGGTTCCTTCCAACCTCAACCATTCTGTGATTCTGTCAAGGTGATCATCATTCTGATAAGTTGCCAAGTTAAATGCATATGTATATGAAGTGCATAGATGAAGCCTATTTTTGTTGTTTTGCTATAAATCTTTAAACTGTGTTCATTAAGGTAAAAAACATTGTCAAAAAATAAAGAACTTCTGATTTTAGTTGAAGTTGGGTGAGATCTGGAAAATTTAGTGATGAACAGTCAAATTGTTCCTTACTTATATCTGTGAAACTGATATCAGAATGTGGACTTCTGAAACTATCCTCTTATTAATCATGGAAACCAGAAAAAGACCGCACAGAATTTCTGCACCTACGTAGTACTAAACCATATATAAAAATGCTACATTGATACAAATACTACTTGCTTTAAGCTACGTAAGCAGCAGATATGACTCATTTCTAACACTTAGTATAGATGTTAATGCACTAACAAAAGGATGGGTTGAAACTGATGGTGAGGATACTAACCACAAAAAAGCAGCAATTCTATTTTAAGCTGTAATTCTGTGAAGCCTTGTCTTAGAGATTTATAAAATTGTTTACAGATATTAAATTGCACTTTTGAAAGAAATAAATGTCTCTACACCAAATTCTAGAAAGTTGTAAGATTTATGAATGTGAGACATCCCTTTGTTCATCCCTTTCTCCTTTTCACGTAGAATCTAATTGCGTGACTCCTGCTTCATGCAGGACATAATCAATACTTCTAAGAAAATTAGATTACTTCCTTTTTTTTGTGTTTTTTTTTCTCTCCCTCATTTCACATTTAGAATAAAATAAATAACACAACCTATGAAGCCATACACTGAATGGAAGATCACTTGTTTCCTCACTGCTTTTCTTCCAAGGACGTTGACCTCTATTGCCTGAATGTCTCACAACCATTTATTAATTCACTCAGATTCCATTACAAGATGAGAAGGTATTATTACTCCTAATTAGAAACAAAGATACAGGAATTTGCATGAATTTTGCACTGAATGAGGGTACCTATGTATCTGTACCTCCACACCCTATCAATTATTGTGAGGAGTGTGAATGAGCTCTCACTGACTTCAGTGACATTTAAGAGTATTCCTTTCCTCTACGTATCAGATTAGATCACAATTACCCCAAGTAAGAAAGCATTTGGTATTTGCATGCAATGGTTTGTGTTTGTTGCCAAGCATCATACAAGAATGTCCTCAYAGAGGCAGTGGCATCATTGCCTTCCTGAATTAATTACATGGTCATGTGTTCTTCTTCCAGTACTGCTTACACCACGTGGTTTCCAACAGCAATTGCAGTGAGTCAGGGCTTTTAATTCATTGATACTATTTCTAATCATAGCTGATTTTCTTCAACAGTTTGACAAGCAGTGMGAGACAGCAAGTTCTCTGCTTCCAGCATACAACCAGTTCTAAGACTAGTGCAAAGTCTGCAGGAGGGCTCCCTCAGCATCCCACCAGCCCACAGGAGCAACTCAGGAAAGCCAAGTATACAAGCAGAGGTAATCTCTCCACACGTCAGTCTGAAGACCATGGATATGAATGACTGACTCACAAGAAGACCATCCCATATACAGTCAAATAACTTTTCCATATAATCTATATGCAACAAAGATGGAAAACAATATTACAGACTTCAAAACATTTTACCAGCTATCTGCTTCAAACTATTAAGATGCTGGCGTTGTAAGAATCTTTTTTAAGATGCAAAGCATTAAGCACTGTTAGATATCCGTACTTAAAATGAATGCTGCTATTAAAATGCCTGCTACCCCAGCTTCCTAATCTTTTCTTTTACAAGTGGATAAATTAAAAATCGCCTGGTGTGAGAATTGGGATTTGTAGCTATATACTTCCAACCTTGTGCTGCACCCAATTTATCAAGTTGCTATTTTTCCTCAGGAGGGTATGAAGCTCAGACATAAGAAATACATTTTGAAAGAATAGTTTAAGTAAAGATGAGAGAATATTTTATTTATTTCAGTTCATTTACCTACAGACAAAATATTTTCTTGGCAGATAAGTAAGCTGCAACATTCCACTAGGCTGAAAAGCTCTTCTGTATCTTCTTTTACATGATGTCTTATGTCAGAAACATATGCCTCGTGATAGTCTATTTTGTATTTTCTTTGTTGGAAAATAATTGCATTTATGTGATGTATTTCTGTGGCATGAAAGCGTTTGCATGAATCTTTTTATGCCCTGACTTCATTTTCTAAACCATTTTTATCCCTTGCCTTTGTTAAACAACATGAAAACCACACAGTAATAGAATTTGAAATTCAACAGATCTTTCCAGGATATATTCTTAGATAAATCAGCTTTTTAATTAAAAAAAAAAGATAAAAAAGCCTATTTCCAAATAAAATATAGCGCCATATATATATATTTATACACACACACATAYACATATGCATATAGAAAAAGCTTAAATGTACTTGTTATTATAAAACTTAGCTGTTGCAACACAACACCTTAGTCATAGATATACTTCACAGTCAGGACTGTGGAATAACTCAATAATTAATCCAACAAAGCAAAACTAATCCTTAATTCTTCCATTGCCAAATACACACACTCACAAAGAAAAAAAAATAAAAAAAAGCTCTTAGTGAAATGTAGAAAAAGCTTCTCTTGAAAATAAATACGAGTCCTTTAATAAAGTTGAGGTGTGCTTTAGCTATAACAAACATATTTCATCTGAACTCACAAACAGCCAGTTACTACCCTTTCTGACATCTTCCACAAAATTTTGCATTTCTTTTCACATAATTTTGCTATATATTCAAAGACTATTGTAAAATGTTTGTTTTAGAACATTGCTCAGTCAACTTGGACAGTTACCTGGATTTCAACTCTTGCAAAAAATCTGTGGCATGTGTTTGGAGCTTGAGAGGCACAGCTAAATAACCAATGACAGGAATAAAGAGCATAGCATGGATTTCGCATTAGGAAATGGCCAGAAATCTCTCCTGCACTACCCTTGCTATAATTCCATATGAAGAGGAGATAACAAATTCCAGCACTAACAACTTCTTAAGCTCATTGGAAAAGTAGACTGTCTCTTTGCAAAGAACAAGAGGGGCACCCCCAGGCACAGACCCTCTACAAACAAGAGTAGAGAAACAGCAGGCATGTAGTGAAAAATTATTTCTGCACACGTAGTAATCTCTATGTTAGTGCTAATCTAGATAGCACAGTTATAAACAGCAGTGAAGATGGATAAAAGCAGACCTCAGAGTGGTTTAACAATCTGTCCAGTAGCCCAGGACAGTCCATTCATAAGTCTAGGAGGGCATGTCTTTACCTGTGGGCTAAAGCTGGCACAGATCTGTCCACATGTGTTAGTCACACCTCTCAGCTGCACTGTACACATCCAGAGAATGGATACAGTGCTACTGTAGCAACAGTCATCTTAAAACTGCCTTTGCAAATAGAAAAGCTCTGGAACATACACACAAAGCATATGGGGAACCTGATGAGGAACATATGCTTGAGAGTGTGTCCATTTTAGTAAACTGCTAATTCCTCTCACTACAGAGCTTGGCTCCCTTGTACTCCTGGAGAACACAGTATCAAGTACTGTATTTCTGTGGCAATTCACACAGCCAGGCGAGAGTAACCTGAATGGGAAGGCCTGTGATTAACACAGCCCCAGAGTGTAAGAGATGCTGTTAACTGTGCAGGAAGCGGGAGGAGACTGTGTAACAGGAAGTTGAAATGGCACTCATTCATCTTCATGAGGTGCTCATGCCCTGTGCCTAAATCCTAATCTAAGCAGGCACATTAGTTATCTGCTGTTTCAAGGCCACTTATTTCACAAGAACATCAAGATATCAATAATGTCTTCATTCACTACTGCTGTTAGTAGAGACAGAATCTGCTGTGATGCACGGATTCAGCAGCTAATAGTGAGTCCTTTAGTTCTGAACTTCACCTCCAAATTTATCAAGTTTAGATCAGGTCAAAAGTGAGAAAGCAAGAACCATAATTCTGTGCAGCTATGGAAACCATTTCTTGCATGCCCCTGCCCCCTCTTTCCTCTCCCTCACTTTCTCAAACACAAGCACCATATCCAGCTGTTGTTCTCTTATTCCCATTCATCAGAGATGCAATTATAAATCAGCAGCATAAAAGTTTCCAGCACATGGCAAATTTGGGATCAGCACACAAGACTCAAGTAGCATACACAACACAAAAAACAGCAACATCAAGCTCATTTTTTGCATTTGGGAGAGCACCCACAGCAGCCAGGATTACATATGGGCAATTCACCAGAGGAAGAAGCAAGCTATCTAAATACAGAGTTATGGGAACAGGGAAAAGGCCCCATGCTTACCTCTCTCTGCAGAAAGCCCAAGTGCATGCAGAGCCACATCGCGATTAGCTGTTCAGACGTGGGCACAGCTGAAAGTCCAGGCAGTCAGGGACTGCTATTCAAGGCATTCCTTCCAAGGCTCAATCCACCAATGATTTTAATAGGGAGTGCAGAGAGGTAATAAATTAAGTCATCCAACTGGGGAACACTAAGACCGACCTAAAATTTTCATTACGTTGTTTGTGAATGTGCTTCCTTTATGACCCTCAAGAACATCTGTAAGGAGATAGGCGTGAGGTGTGAGCTTAGTAATTATAACTGTTCTGTTTTGGAGAATGACAGCTATGGGTGCCACATACAATGACAAAACCTAGCCTTTAAACTGGCATTATCAATGCTCTTCGAAGAGCTACTAGTGTAATGCTGAGCTTAGTTACAATAACTCCAGAATTTGGGTCATATTTACCAAGCACAGATTCATAAATCTGAACAATAAATGACAACTTTCTATTAACTCCTGAGATCTTTGTGCTCCCCTGAAAATCCATTCCAAGAGTTCTGTATTGTGAACAGCCAACCTGAATGTATTATTAAAGAATTAACACACCATAAACAGTAGCATTGCTACCACTTATCAAAAATATAGCATGATAYGCTAGCACAAATGGAAATTAACAAACATAAGCCTATTAAACTACATGCATAACCCCCAAACTTAAACTTTCGGAATTGCACCATCCACTCTATAAATGTATATGATAAATTCACTTTTTTCACTTGTGGTTAAGCAGTTTGCAAGTGGTTTTTTTTTTTTTTTTTTTTTTTTTTCTATGAAGATCTAGACTCAGATCTGCTAGGGTGACAGATCAGTGGAACAGGCTGCCCAGGGAGGCTGTGGAGTCTCCTACTCTGGAGGTCTTCAAAACCCGCCTGGATGCCACCCTGTGCCACATGCTGTAGGTGTGCCTGCTTGAGCAGGAAGGTTGGACTAGATGATCTGTAGAGGTCCCTTCCAACCTTAAATATTCTGTGAATCTGTGAATCTACTACTGTTATCATAATTTGACTTTAAAAGGCAGTTCTTCTTCTCCTAAGGATAGCTCAATAGACCATGCACAGATAGCTATAAGCATATATGGAAAAACACAATCTCAGCCTCCTGAAAATTATGCCATTTATGCCAAATTATGCAATAAAGCAAACCACTTTAAGCAAATACTGCTTTGAGGTGTTACAGAACATACCACAAGGGCAGTGAATAGATGAGGTCTTTTCCTTGTTTTGTGGGTTCACTCCCCCTCTCTACTCACACATACCACCAGAATTCCCATTAATTAAAACACRAATGAGCAGAGGGGTCTAGGCAAACCCCTCAGGCAAGCAGTCCAGGCAAACACAATTCTACAGACACAAAAGAGAAAGCACTGATGGAGTTCAAGATTACAGTACTTATTCACAATTGCTTATATTTAGCCACTATAAAAGTCCTTACTTTTAATTTTAAATCTGGTCTAAATTAATAAAAAGCAAATAACTCTGTAAGTATATCTTCATTTCCTAGTGATTCCATTCTGTAACTCAAGATAAGTTTTTGCTTTTGTCCCAGAAATAAGTATAAATATTGTACTTTATCCAGTGCTCAATATATGAGCTTCCAAAATGATTCTACTCTAGTATTCAACAGAATTAAAGGGAATGCAGTAAGACTATCTAAATGTGTGAAAGGAGAAGAAAAAAAATCAATAGTGTAAGCACAATGTATGTGCAGGTCAAAGAATATATGGATCCGTTCACCTTGCTAGCATCTTTTGCGTCTGAGTGCCCTATGTTTCCAAGTTCTGCTTTCCTTTTTAAGAATGAAAAGAAAAAGCAACATTTGCCTATATTCTAATAAATTTCTCACCAGGTTAGCAACCTTCATATTGAAAAGCCTGAGTCCATTAAAAATAATTCTTCAAGTCTTCAGAAGTTCACTTCTGTGACTACAACTAGAAATCCCAGCATAGTATGCTAAAGGAAGAATATTTACAAAAATCTATTAGAGAACAAGTTGCATATTGGCAGAAGAGAACATGAGATGTAYATATGTATGCATAATATGGCAGCAATTTTTTTTCTTAGTCTTGCTTGTTTAATGTATTTCTGCATTACTTAAAAAAAATGCCAGCCATTGCGGTGGCTAGATCCTGCAAAAGAATTACATGGGTGAATAACCCGTGGAGCAACATTAACAACCACACATCATCTTGTGTGCATTGCTGTCATGCATGTGTGAGAAAGCTATGCAGAACGGCCTAATTTCTGGTCATGGACATTAACAAGTTTGTTAAAATAGGGGAGCTGAGATGAAGTGTTAAGATCGTAATTTCATTTTGAAGAGTAAATCCCAGACTGGCAGGAAGACAATACAGATAGTGAGTGAGTGGGTGGGTGGGTGAGTGAGTGAATGTAAGTGTGTGCACACACATGGGAAGAAGGGGGAGTTATCCACCAAGAGAGGCCATGTATTGACACCACATGGTATTGAGTTTAAATGATAAGAGARACAATGCCTTTTCCTCCAGTGTAAACACAGAAAAAAAGAATAGCAGCATTCTGACTGCAAACAAGAACTGGGGTGGAAACAGAGCAGCAAAGGAAACGCTTAGAGCAAAGCTTGTGAACCTCRTGTTATGTTTGAGCCAGAAAATCACTTGCAAGTGTTATTCAATTATCTTTGCAGTCTGAAAATCCACTAAATCCATATTCCAGAAAAAAAATCTCTGTAAATGTTCTTTARAATACAAGAGAATATGCCTAACGAATTACCTATTACCTCATTACTCTATCAAACTATGAAAGCTGAACTSTACTCCTCTTTGGCAACTGTAAAATCTTGATACCTGTCAAGCATTTGCAAATTTATCTAAGAAGACAATATTATAATTACACCTTAGACAGGTAAGCAGCTGATGATATTTTGACTACAATAACTGATAGACTGTTTTTCTCCCTCAGTTAAAAACTCTTTTGGGACCTTAAATCAATAAGTTATCTGATKCCTGTGTTCTATTTTTAATATTTCCTATAGTTCCATTGTGCATATAAATCTACTCCACAACCAGATTTGCATTTAAAGAGAATTTCCTTGTCTTTATTATGCACCTGTTCCATGTAAGCCTATCTCCTCTGCCTTCTTTGAGACACAAAATACACCTGCCAGTAAAAGCACAACCCTAAGCACAACCCATCAAGTCCTCTTGCTGATTATCTAAGAAAACATGTGTATGACCTTTAATTTAGTTATGGCTCAATTTTCATAAGTTGAAAAGAACAACTACATTTCCTTCCAAAATCTCACGTTTCAAAAATTCTTAAACAGTACATCTTTTCATTCTATGCAGTTGAAATGTATATTTTCACTGTTAAAATCACCGTATTTTCTGAGTGATACACAACAAAGCATTGTCAAACTGCTTCCTTAAGAAGATTTTAAGTTGAAAAAATATTTTTAAAATCTTTATTTTACTTAACTAACATGGCTGCAAGTGCAAAGAAGAAGAAAGAGGGAAGAACATGGCATTTTTCTTTTAATTGTACCCTGAAACAGGTGTGTGTTCATTCTAATAAAGTTGTAAAGCTAGGTACTCCCCTCGCTTTCTCTTCTTGCYCCCATAACCATGTTAAAAATTCATAGATCATTTCTAGAGTTTCAAGAGGGAAGTGAGGGACAAACAGCAGTGGGAATAAAACTCTACTTGCATAACCCATTTGAGAATAGAGTAAGAAGAGAAAATATGCTGCAAAGATAAAAAACGTGCTGTGGGAACCAATCCTCTTCAAGCCAGTGACGCAGTACGCAGGCTGCAACCACCATTCCAGCTATTCACAATGCCAAGCGATGMTCAATTGCCGTACCAGTATTTCTGCAGTCTTCTCACCAGGACTGAACTGCTGTTCTCTGTGGACGGCTTCAGAATCAGTGCTCCACGAGTTGCTTCAGCACTGACACTACCTGCACATCCCCATCTCAGAGGACAGGAACTAGGATGGGCCAGTTGGACAGACCAGCAAAGTGTTCAAGCAGGGCATAGCTGCGGCAGACGTGGATACAAGAGGCCTAGTAAGTCCTGGAAGATGACCAACAGCACATGGAGAAATGATCCYAAAATACCAGAGCTGCCTTGTGCTACAGAGTTCACCATGGGGGACAGTCCTCAGCTCCCAGAAGGACCAGACGAATGGGAGGCAGGAGGGCAGGAAGGCAGACTTCACAGCTCCTTGAAACTTGGTTCATGCCTTGTCAAAAATGATTACATGGCATGAAGGTAACAAGGTGCCATGGTAATACTATTGTGGGTTTCAGAATTAGAGGAAAAAAAACAGTACAGAAAAATCACTTATTCCCTGCACTCAAAGGAGCTACTGCATCCTCAAAGACACTACAAAGACACTTCAGTCACCTTGTCCAACTGGTCCATGTGGTTTGTAAACTTAGAAGCAGTCTGAAAAGAAATCAAGTCATACTTACTTACTATGTCATTTTCTTTCAGAAAAAAAAGAAAAGCATTTCCTTTAATATAAATTTACTACTGTTAAGTGATCTGCTTAGCTGAAAGACTGACTACCTCTGTCACTTAAAATAGCACAATCCACACATGGAAGGAAGGAGCTTCTAACAGGCCAGTTCCTTAGAGTCTCCTCAGATCAGGAGATTACTCCACTGCCCACTTCCACTGAAGTGGTTCTGTTTTAACCGTCTTTTGGTCAAGATGCAAGCCACATTTGCTTTCTGCAGCTCATTGAGTCAAGGATACAGATTAGAAATCATAAAGATCTCACAGAATGACTGAACTGCTGGGTTATGACCTAGCTAATAAATGAGTGAAAAAGAACAGCCTGTTTGCATGGGTCAGTTTTTGACATGCAAACCATGCAGAAATTAAATATACTATAATTCATGAAGAGTGATGAAAATTATTCCTTCTTGCTAGGCATGGCTGCTATGCCTCCATGCCAGCTGAAGGAATATGTAAAAGAAAAACGTAATACTGGAAGGCTAACTACGGTGGTGAGATGAGCCAGCTTATTGCCAAAAGCAAACAAACAAATAAAGCRCTATTATTCTTATTCTCATAGTTAAGTCTTTCTGAATGTGTCTAAACTCCCTCCCAAGAGGCACTTCAATGCTGCTCTCAAAATCAGATTTCCAGTTTGGATGAAAGACCTTCAAAGCGCAGCCCCAGATGCAGCACACACAGCACAGTCACATYTCTGCAGTGATGAAGACAGAATTGGGGGGCCTTACCAAGCTACCGGGCAGCCCCACAAGCTCATGTTTATCAAGGTGGTGGACCATATTATTTATGACTCCTTAGGAGTTTATACAGTACAAACACTCACTGACCTTGCCTAGGGCAGGATACCAAGGAACCCTGCAACCCTACACTGTACAATGACTTAAATACATGCACATAATTGAACATAATTATTGGTTGCAGATCAGAGCTACTTGCACATGACAAAAAATCCTTTTTCTTTTTCAGTGCCATGATTGCATTCCTCTCTTCAGCTTCTTAAACATCACAAAGAGTCCAACAAAACCCAGAATGGGTCCAACTGAACACTGCTTCAGCCTTTTTTTTTTTTTTACCTTTTCTGGTTGCTATTTTGTGGCTGGATTGTTGAGGTATACAATGAAGCTATGCTTCCATGATTTTCACAGAGTCACAAGGACTAGGAGGGGTTTGGGAGTTTATTTGAAGAAGCACTTGTGACCGATTAATCTCTATCTTAAAGTTGTGGCTTTAAGCCAAACATCCAAAATCCCATGAGGTGATAACACCGACAAGGAAGCCCAAGACTGTTTGGAAACTAATCTGCATTCACTACAGCCTGGTCCTGATCCAGGAGCTTTTCTTCTTTACAAAATGAATTTGCTCACATTAAAAAGAAAAAAAAATAAAAATCAGTACACACACACAMAAAAAAAATCCATTGATATTGGTATGCAAGAAATTGGTTCTCTGGCTGTTGCAAAAATACCCTCTTGGACTGACCAAAGTGCAACCGCAAATGCCGTTTTTCTAACGGGCAACTTACATTTGCTTCCATTAACATCTCCCTGCAGTTATAAACAGGCAACTTCTTAATTCTCTTTTAAATTCCAGTACGCGTTAGCGAAACACATACGGTGCTTAGGGCTATTTCCCCACCAGGGACGTCTGGCTCCGAGCAGAGCAGAAATAAATTCGCATCGGCTTCAGATTTCAAGGGAGGCTGCACGGGAATGGCTTTCGCAGCGGCACTTCGGAGAACTGACATCATGTGCGTACTTAGCCCTAACGAAGCGGCCCTCGCTCCGCGCCGCCTTCACGGGGATCGCGCCCCACGGGGCCGCCGCCGCCCGCGCCCCGGAGCTGTTGGCGCCGCCGGGTGTTGCCGCCCTCCCCCCGGCCCTCGAGAGGACCTACAGCGTCATGAGGAGCGTCAGTCGGCTGCT
>NW_020455699.1:208295-233869 GCF_003342845.1 Nothoprocta perdicaria | reverse complement strand
CGGGCACCCAACGGCCGCCGCTGCCGAGGCCGCTCTTGCTGCCTTCGGGAAAAGGCGCTTAACGAAACGTGCCGGGAGCCGTTGGTGGCTCCCCTGGCGCTGCGGTTCGTGGGCAGCGTCTCCCCGCCTCCCCTGGTCTTTATGCACATGTAAAAATAAATAAATACACAAAATAAATAAAGGCGTCCTAAGCACACGAATATACTACATGGCTGTATAAAACATCAAGCACATGGTGCTGTGCTGCATTAAAAATACCCGAAAATACTGAGCCCTATCCACTCACATCTGTTTAAAATAAAACCTTGATTTTTTTTTTTTTCGTTATTATTATTTCTCTGGTCTCCTGTAAAACCTGGAGTGCAGCGCACCCCAGCTGGAGGGTTAGTGTGACCCTGGGGCAGGGCTGTGCAGGCTGCGTGCTCACCGGCCCGCAGGCCACATCAGTCACCTCCCAATGCTGCTTGTGGTGAACATCTCCAGAAAGAGGGAAATCATTTCAGTGCCTAACTCATCTCCAGCTCAATGGGTCTCTGCCCCTGCTACAGGGATTTGCAATGAGAGAGTAATCACAGCATGGCTACTGGGCATAAAAAAAGCAATCACTGTCTCCCACTTCCACCTAATCCATGGACACAGTCATCAGGCAGCAACCACCCCGAGACACTTTTCATTCGAACTCAGAGACATGAGATGAAAGGCAGCGCGGCGTGCGCGGCATTTCCCTCGAGCTGTCTAAGCTCTGCAACTTCATGTATTTTCAGATATTTTTCGGCTCATTTGATACGCTTGCCCAAAGATGGGAATGCTGTTACATTTCTTTCTTCTTAAATTGAGTTTTTTAAGATGTGTAGAAAGGAAACTTGAATGCAGATTGCAGTGAACCTAACCTGCTGCATGCGGCAAGCATTCAGGGAACACGCTATATCAACCACCATAAAAGAGGTCGGTGTTGATTGAAGCCGAGGAGGTTCAGAGGTTTGTTTTGGAAAAGTCTTCTGCTTTTATGTCTTTTGCTTTTATGAAACGGTATATTTGGACGATGCGTGCTTCACATTTGTACATATATGGAGATTGAGTAACCGTTTGGGATATTTGTAATGCGTTTGATTAGGTGGTTTTCTGAAGGAATGTTGGTCAGCTGCGTGCGATTAAATGGTTTGATAGGAACGCAGGTCAGCTCCAGGACACAATGTCACATAGGAGCACAGCCTGTTTGAATGGCAGCGTTGGTGGAAAAGCAAAACCAGAAAAACCTTATTTTAATTTAGAAGCTATAAATACCATCCACATGCAAATGCAGCCTGCTAGATAAAGGCCTGCCAAGTGTCTTTGTATGTGTTATATATGATAATATCTCAATTAGAGCTGATATCCCCGTTTATAAATCCCCTTCTGAACTTATTGCTGAAAATTTTGCTTGAATAAGAAATGCTGATTAGGCTGAATGTCTGTACATGAAGTAAATTATAGTATTCAAGTTCAGTTCTTGCACATCATAATTTCAGGATGTGTTTTTACCACATGGCACTATCATTATTTTTATCTAAAATAAAATCACTGGACATTAGTTCAGCTTTTACCATATACAAAAATAGATACAAAATTTTGCTGAAATATAATGTCTTCTCGTGTGTAAACTTATTTACAAGGGTGAAAGACAGGCTGACAATGTGATGCACATTGTTTTTTCTAGAAAGTTTCTCCAGGCTGCTGAACCTCAGCATGGCTAGTGGATGAAGCTGAGGCTGATGTATGCGTAACTGTTAARCCCTGTGGTTGTATGCAAGTGGGAAAAGCCAGATCCTCTGCAGACCTTGCAGAACTGAATTCTTTGGCCTTCCTCACGTGCTGTAGAAGCAGGTGGCAATCACAGCTATCCTTCCACTGGGGTTCATGAGAACAGAGAAAACTGCAGAGTTCATTTACTTAGAAACTCCTATGAAAKGTGACTTTGAAGCAGGTTTCACGGTAAGTGCTGTACTGCTAAAACATAGTGCGCAGGAAGGCACGAGTGTCTGCCAGTTAAAGCATGAAGTCCGTACATGTTTGTCCCAGGGCCTTGCTGTTCTTGTGCGGGACCCGCTCCAGCTCCTCTGCCCTTGTTCCTGGAAATATCCAGCAGCCCTGAGGCAGGGAAGGTGAGGAGCAGAAAGGATATAGACAGGCCTCRAAGAGGTGACCTCCATACTGTGCTGTACATGTCCATCTTTCTTGGTGCAGCTTGATTGCAGCAAGGTTGGGAATCAGTGTTCTGCTGTATAAACAGCTGCTAAAGCCCGAGGGGGCTTTCAACTACCCCGTATACAAAGGCAGCCTGTGGACTAACAGATGGTGACCTAGGATTGCCAGAGTGTGATATCTTCACTAAAGAACACCACCTATGGCATCATGTTAAATGAAAAGCAGCCACTGTCATGTATCTGCTGAAATAACAAAGAGCAAAATTTTAACATACGATCTATGATTATGTTAAACATTCTTCTTAAATAAAATCCCATCCACCTCTGAGTCTCAGTCAGAACAGATACCATTCCACAAACATTATATGATTTATGTATTCATTTCAAAACAGTGAGTCCAAAGCAGGTGCATTGTTCCTATCTTTACCTTCAGTTTCTGAGCAGAGATGAATGGGACACAGATCACAATGAACCTTATTTTAAATTTTCCCAAATAATTCTTTCTTCCAACTTCTGTATTGGATAATAATGTTCAGAAACAGTTCGGAAAGGTATTGCCATTTTGAAAAATATGTAAACAAACAGCAAGTCTATGTATAAAAATCATTCTGTTTGATTATGAGAACAAAGAAAACATGTCATAAGCTACTAGATGTAATGACTGGCTGTTGTTTAGCTTATATTACAACAAATATCCTTATATCATGGATCAGTTAGTAGACATATTTTTTTCAGCATGCAATTGGTACATCTGAAGGAACCTGGGGATTGTGTATCTCAAACTGCAATAAAAATGAATTATTTTTCCGCCATGTTTTTGCATTTTTCATGTTGTTCATAATGCCTGAACCTGATCTGTAAGCCCACACTGAAGCAATCTGCTGTCAATAAATTTCAGAGAGCAAGAAGCTGCCTTGAAAAGAATGCAGGGTGGATCCCCACTCACAGGGAGAAATAGGATTAAGAAAACTTGAATAATTAATTTGAAAGCATCGTTTAGTGCATACAGCTTTGCTTCTGGGATTGCACAGGAAGGTATTTTCTACAGTAGCATGAGGGAAGAAATTTCAAACCTGACTTTTATTAAATGCTCACTGATTTCATATATTCTGTTATGTTATGTTTTACAACAGGAGACCCAAGATGCTGCTCACACATACAGCAGGACTGTGCAGGAGAACTGAGCGTAATACATACGGCTGAAAAGCCCGTACATGGCATTATTGGAACAAAAGGTCAGAAACAATTACCATAATCAGCTACTCTGGCTTCTGGCGTAAAAGCCCTTAATTCCTGTCTGAACCAGAGAATATTTTTTAGAAAGTGATCTAATCCTGATCTCTACACTCCTAACTACATTGTCGTAATGGATAATTAGCTTCACTGCTAAATTATGCATGTTTGGTCCAGTTTCTTGCTTGGCTCTTTGAGTCAGAACTCGACGCTGAATTTAGTTACACCTTTGCCTACTGTAAAAAAAGAAACGCTTCTCATGAATTTTCTTACCATTTATATACTTCCAGTGTATTTTCAAGACAGCTTTCAAAAGTTTTTTTGATTGATAAGTAAATTGTTCATTTGAATTTCCTGAGACTGTCAAGTGCACAATTTGTGAATATTTAAAGTCACAGATTTTCATTTGGAAAATAAGTCTTGACAAATTAGGAAAAAATAAAAGCCCTAAGTATAGTCCCAAAACAAGTAACGGGCAGTAATATATCTCCTTTCTTCCATCTGGTACTGATCTGCTAGATATGCAAAGATCTCATGTGGATACAGCCACACAAACAGGTTACAACAAGACTGAACCCTGAGTCAAAAGATCAACTGCCATGATGAGACTTCTTCTCTGCCCAGTCTCAAGCTCGGATGCTGACTCTGGGAGCGCTCCCTTGCCCAGGGGCGCGTGCGCTTGCAGTTAGCAGAAGACAAGGCACTCACTGCAGCAGATCTTGCCAAGCAGTTGAATCCTGCATTAGTTTATGGCACCTAACTAACTCGTGGGAATTCTTTCACTTAGCAACTACGTTATACCGGGAATGTGTGTGCAGTTTGTTGTCAGGTTTTACACTTCGCTTTCCTCCCATCCTGTATGTATGACCCACATTCTTTCATATGACCTCATTAGAGAAAAGGGGGAAAAAAAAAAAAAAAGGAATAAAGGAATTGTTTCTTTATTTGACTAGACTACAAACATGTTGTATGGTGCCAATTTAGAGGCAAGATAAGAAGTCAAAAGTCTTAGAGCTTAAGTTCAATGTCGTTTTGCACATATCCTTTTCAATTCAGTAGGGTATGAATGAGTCATTAGAGGAAATCCTGACTGTGCAACACATTTAATTGGATTAAAACCAAACAGTGTGTTTGACTTGGGCCTTAAGCAAAAGCTGAACCATCAAAACCTTATTTTAAGAGCTTGAAGAGAATTCTAATCATAGTAATCCTGTAAATTGATGTGAAATTATAAACCAAACTTCAATCAATAATAAGCCTTTGCTAATTAAACTATTTTGAAGATGCCCCATTAGTAACATGATTTGAAGAATTTTTAATCCACTTTAATCACTTAATAGAAGGCTATATATCCTGAATTAGGTCAAAGCAAAACATTTCAAACAATATTTAAGTAATTGTTCAAGGAAAAATATGAAAAACAATCTGGAGATATCTCTAGAAAACMACTGACTGTATAATAAAGACCAAGGAAAAAAGCAAAGGAAGACTTCTACACTATTTCGTAATGAACCTCTACACAAGGGCCTCTTGTGTCATTATTAAGATGGCAAGGTGAAAAATTTCACCTTCAGGAGTCAAGCTGCTACTTCACTGCTGAAATTAAGAGTTCAAGAGTGTTATCATTCTCAGGGGAAGCAGGTTGGGGGCCACAGAAGCAAGATGAAGAATTTCTAAATGGTGGGATAGGTGGGTTAGGTAGCTTTTTTCTCTTTCCTAGGCCAACTGTGTCTCAGACTACATACAAACACATGCATCTRTCTCTATGAGAGGAACCTGTAACACTGATAGATAAAAGCAGCCCCTGAAAATCCATTCTTCTCAGTAAATACCAGTTCTTTATCTCTCTTGATTCTCTGTGAATTACCAGGAAGACAGAAGGATTCTTTGGTGAGTTTTCTCAAAGGAAGAGACTTCAAGCAGAAGCTCTGCTTCCTATAGAAATGAGTGCTAACTCTGTCCATACTACATGTTTACTAGTTACTCTCATCCCTTCTTAAACAATCTTTCAAAATGCTTGTGTCACGATAAGATAATATGCAGGTAAAAATAATAACAAACCTTCAAAAGTAGGATGGTAACGGATGTAGCAGCTACATGGAAGTAGAACASGGCTATCCAGAGGGGACTGTCAGTCAAGAGACCATGGGCATGTTCAGCAGAGGCCCTACTTTGTCTCAGGAAGAAGCTGCTCCACCTCAGAGCCACAGAAAAGGCACTGTCGTTTTTGTGGTCACCTACTGAAGTTTTTCACCTTCCTCAACTGCTCACCGTATCTGAACATAACCAGAATCGTTCTTAAGAAAAAAAAAAAAATCCAAATCATGTGAGGTTATTCAGCATACGAGTTCAACAGAGCTTACTAAAGCACCTACCTCTCTGAGCTTCCATATGATAAGATCTCAAATAGTAATATGAACAAAGAAAAACATAAGAGAACTGTGTTTTCATTTACCATAGTTAACCCACCAGGTTAAATTTTTAAGTCAGGACTACTATACAAAGTGATTTAACCTAAGTCTGTTACTCATTGGCTGTTTATAGAAAGCTTTTCTTTCTTCTTGTATAGAGCCACTTAAAAACAACATATTCTCGGATAGTTTTCAGGACACTCTGATGAAGCTAGATTTCCTTTGGCTTGGATTTATTTCATTGTTGTTTTCCTTCTCTGTTTTAATTATTTATCTGTTTGCATCTCTGATATATATATCACAGCTATTTAACAGGTCTGTGRACTAAAGGAGAAATAATTTAGACTTTTTATCCTACAAGTCTGCCATTGCTACTGAATAATATATAAGTCTATTTATTTGTAATAACTTCTTTGTAGAAAAAGAGCAGTTGTAAAATCTTATTGGATTGTGGTACTCTTTGTGAATATACTTGACAAGCACATAAAGACTGGGGGCAAAATAGAACAAAATCTAATTAAGAAACAACATGTTGTTGTCCATTAAGAAGCAGGCATATTCTCAAAGCAAAAGCTCAGTTTAAGCCTAAACTTACTCCTTCTGAACTCAGAATAGCAATTCTCCTGACATGGTCAATGATGCAGAATCTAATTTTTCTCTCTCCCAACACAAAAACATGCAATTATGAACCAGCAACATGATCTGGTAATTATCATTTGAAGTCGTCATTTAGTTGTTCTGATACCAAATAGGGTGTCTGCCAAAGAAAACTTTGTTAGTTATTCAAATAGCTTTGCATTAAGCATTCAAAAGACTTTGAAAACTCAAAACAGCAGACATGTCCCAGGAGATTCACAGCTCATATYGTCAATCCGCCCTCTGTCCCATGATCATCACTGTGATTTACAAAAATAAAATCAGGAAAAAAAAAACAATATGGGCTAAATAACAGCTGTTCTAAATTGGCATGGCTTTTTCAGTCAAGGAAGAACGATGCTGGTTTACACCAGTGGAGATTCTATCCCTGATAGTTCATTTTTTTCTTTCCAATATGTCTATAAGGATCATAGTAGCAGCCAACGATAATAGATCTTATTCAGTCTTCTTATTTTCTTTGTCTTTATCTTCCTATCCTTGTGTACTACATTAGAGTTATTTTTCTGTCTTCTGCAGACACATTTCCTTTTCTTCTCCTCTTTCTTTTGTGTCTTTTCCCTTGAGCTATTATTGTTATTTGAACTGGCAAAGGAATAAGTTTCTTTTTTTTTTTTCCAGAAGAAAACAGATTAATTTATYTGAGTCTCTCTTGGCAGTGTGCTCCACACGCATGGGCCACCATAGAAGTACCAGCTTCTGCTCTTAATGGCAATTCTGTTCTTCTAGATTGTGATTGTGTTGGTGTTGTTTCAAGGTGAGGAAGAAAACTCCAGAATACTTAGACTGTTGATAGCCTTGAGAATCAAGGCAAGGATTTACAATTCTCTCCTTTGCCTAGTTTCTCTGCCAATCTACAGCAATGCAAAGGAACTTGAAATCTGTCAGCTGGCACGTCAGGATTYGCCTGACTTCCAAGGATGCCTTACGTTAATGCTTCGCTGGTGTCTTGGGTAGAGGTTCTCCTCCACGCGATGAAGCTGGAAGCTGCATCACCAGACTGTGCCTGTGCTGAGGATGCACTAGCCTAACAGATGGCTTGTAAGGAACTCCTAGCAGCTGGTGCAGTTTAGAAATGCCTTTTGGTCGCTTAAAACTGTTTGATAGCTGGCACTGGACCAACRCAAAGATCAGGCTATTCAGCCCTCCTCCTCACATACCCCTTTATGTGATTGCCAAGTGAAAAACGAATTCCTCAGCAAATCTGGATCAAGAATTTGGAGTTAAATGCAGAAGTCTATTGAATCAGATGCTGTATCTACACTATCAGAGTTTGTTAGGTCCTTTCACCCCACAGAAAATAGTTCTAGGCCAGATATGGTACAGTGGAATAATGAGGAATGGAAGCTCGCTAGCTCATTGATCATCCTAGCCAAATCTCCATCTGCCAAACAGACTGTCTCCTGGCCAGCCACTACAACGAAAGTACTCTGCCAGGTATTATTTTTACAACATCTACTAATAGTAAGGCATGAAAAGGCCAAGTCTGAAGTCATCCTAGTGGTTACTTTTATCATTTAAGAATGATACCAGCAAAACCAAAATGCAAAGAGAAGTTCAAATATGGGGGAACAATGAAATAAAAAGGAAAGGATTTGTAATTTTTTTTTTTTTTAGAGTAAAGTAGACAAAGTGAAGAGAGGATCTATATCCCAACAGTGGTAGGTACCAGAAGCCGGCATTTCCTTTGAAACCACCTCATTTAGGAAAGTAATAGAATTTTCAGTCTCAACATCTGTCAGGCTTAAGTATCCTGAGTTCACAAAGCTTTTCCAAATGCATTGGAATATGAGGGCAGGCAGAAACCTGAAGTACTGATGGCAAAGGTACAGACAGAAGGATTATAGAAGGCACTGTGTGCAAGAAGGTAAAAATTTGATTGTAATGTGGAAGAAGGTGAGGTATACTGTTGGCGAATCCAGAAGTTAGGTGAGGGCAGTGTTAACTGTTAGTGAAATACTTTAAAGGATCCATTTCATGAAGACTCTTCTCTTTTTTTTTTAAAGGATGCACAAGACTCAACCTGAGCTTGTAAAAGTACTGCAAACTCCCATGCAGAGTGAAATTCTGACTTTACTGAAAAGAAGGCAGAATTTTCCACTGACTCAGATCAGGATTCTTCCTTAAAAGATGCCATATTTCCATATTTCAGGGGTCAACTTATGTGCCACTTATCCTGTGTTTGCCCTTTGCATCTCTTTAGAGGCRCAGAATTTTAGAGGTCAGGTCTGGCTTCTGTGGGAACCAGAGAGTGCAGCACTGGCGATATAGGAAGTCTTTTATTTGATGTAATTCTACACATAATGGAAGCATAATGAAAATGTTCTCATTGTTTAAAATAACAAGATACATTTGTAAGAGTAGAGTTAGGCTTCAGATCACTCCTAAAGTGTCAGATCCCTCCAATCTGCTAGACAAACAGTGTTATTAATACTTTATTTTGCAGTGGAATTTAAGCTTAGACTACCTTTGCTTTTTCCTCTCTCTTTTTTTTTTTTTTTTTTTTAATTTCAAGCAAGCTATTATATGGCAACACAAAAACAGATAGTTGATACAAATAGACATATCTTTCTACCACAAAGTCATCATTCTTGAAACCGTGGAGTAAGTTCATCACCATTCTATTTTTTCTTTCACATGCCTTTGATGTGATTGCCCATTTTCAGTGCGCATAATGCAGTCTGCAATCTCACACAACAGCAGCTATAAATATCTGTGTGCCTTGTGTAGTCAAAACAGATTGTTCAAAGGACATATATTTGTGCAGCTTATGAGAGGTAGAAGAGGGGAGTATTGTTCAAAGAGAGTGTTGAAGAAATGCTGACAGACTTTTAACTTCAGACGTATTAAGGAGCACTGCCATGGTAATAGTGTAAGCTGTGCTAACAGAGTCTATAATAGGATCAAGCTGGATAAACCTTTCTCCTCACGCATGAAAGAACACCTTTATAAGTCAGTGTTTTTCTCAGTTATAATCCTGGAAGTCCAATTCATGAAAAGTTTATCATATGAGATTTTCACACAAGGAGACTAGCACAGTCTGAAAAGTAGGGCAGGAGAGAAATTTATCAGTTCTTCTTAGAATATGAATACAATATTCTTAAACAGATGTGGCAAATAAGAGACAAACCACATCAGAGTAATCTGCCTTTTTAGTTCAGTAAATTACATATATCCATAAGGAAAACAAACTCAAGCACTTGTACACTACAGTAAGCAGAAAATGTTGAAGCCCCTASTGGTTCTGAGCACTGCAATGGTCTGTGCACTACTGGGAGTGGTGAGAAAGCGAAAGAGGAAGAGACCCCTTCCACCCAAATATTATGAACTTATTAAATTTCATAGAATCATAGAATCATAGAATGCCGAAGGTTGGAAGGGACCTCAGAGGTCATCTAGTCCAACCCCCCTGCTCACGCAGGGTCACCTAGAGCACGTGGCACAGGGCTGCATCCAAGCGGGTTTGGGAGATCTCCAAAGAAGGAGACTCCACAACCTCCCTGGGCAGCCTGTGCCAGGGCTCTGTCACCCTCACTGTCAMAAAGTGTTTTCTCAAGTTCCTGTGGAACTTTTGGTGCCTCAGCTTGTGGCCGTTTCCTCTAGTCCTATCGCTGGCCACCACTGAAAAGAGGCCGCTCCCTCCTCCTCACTGCCTCCCTTGAGGTATTTATACACGCTGATCAGGTCCCCCTCAGCCTTCTCTTCTCCAGGCTGAACAGGCCCAGCTCTCTCAGCCTTTGCTCACAGGGCAGATGTTCCAGGCCTCTGATCATCCTCGTAGCCCTGCGCTGGACTCTCTCCAACAGCTCCACATCCCTCTTGTACCGGGGAGCCCAGAACTGGACACAGTACTCCAGATGTGGCCTTACCAGGGCTGTGTATAGGGGGATGATCACTTCCCTCGACCTGCTGGAGACGCTTTTCTTAATGCACCCCAGGATCCCGTTGGCCTTCTTGGCACCAGGGCACACTGCTGCCTCATGGTCAATGTGTCATCCACCACGACGCCCAGGTCCCTCTCTGTGGGGCTGCTCTCCAGCAGGTCCACCCCTAATCTGTACTGGTGTCYRGGGTTATTCCTCCCCAAGTGCAGGACCCTGCACTTGCCCCTGTTGAACCTCATGAGGTTTCTCGCCGCCCAGTCCTCCAGTCTGTCCAGGTCCCTCTGGATGGCAGCACAGCCCTCAGGGCTATCAGCTACTCCTCCCAGTTTGGTATCGTCGGCAAACTTGCTGAGGGAGCACTCCAGCCCTTCATCCAGGTCGTTAATGAATAAGTTGAACAGGACCGGACCGAGAACTGATCCCTGGGGGACACCRCTAAGTACAGGCCTCCAGCTGGACTCCGCACCACTGACAACCACTCTCTGCACCCTGCCATCGAGCCAATTCCCAATCCACCTCCCCATCCACTCATCTATCCCACACCTTTGGAGCTTGCCSAGGAGGAYGCTGTGAGGGACAGTGTCAAAAGCCTTGCTYAMRTCCAGATAGACGACATCCACCGCTCTGCCCTCATCTATCCAGCTAGATATTCCTTCGTAGAAGGCGATCAGGTTAGTCAAGCAGGATTTCCCCYTGGTGAATCCATGCTGGCTACTCCTGAGCACCTTCTTCTCCTCCATGTGTCTGGAGAGAGCAGCCAGGATGAGCTGCTCCATCACTTTCCCGGGGATGGAGGTGAGGCTCACCGGCCTGTAGTTACTCGGGTCCTCCTTCTTGCCTTTTTTGAAGACTGGAGTGACGTTGGCTTTCTTCCAGCCCTCCAGCACCTCCCCCATTCTCCAGGACCTCCCGAAGATGATGGCGAGCGGCTCAGCTATGACATCCGCCAGTTCCCGCAACACTCTGGGGTGCATCCCATCAGGGCCCATCAGGATTTGTGGGTGTCGAGTTTCCTTAGGTGCTCTCTGACCCACTCYTCCTCTACCCAGAGCAAGTCTTCCTCTCTCCAGCTCTCTTCTTGTGTTCCTAGGGCCTGGGATTCTAGAGGGCATTTGTGAAAGCACAGAAGAATTTACATTCTTCCTAGCCAACTGTAAAAACAGCAACAAAATGGCCTGTCTTGGAAACAAAAAATACAATGGTTGTAAATTCACCTGTCCCTTGTGATCACCTGTCCCTTTGTGTGATAGCACAACAGAAAAGCATATATTTAAAATACACATTAATATGGTCTAAAAGCTTACCCTTATCTTTCACTATATTCTTCCATGAAAYTTGCTTCAAAATGAGATCCATGAAGTATGTGGTCGCAGGTAGGTTATTAGCATGGGAAAGAAGGGCCCTCCATTACCTGGGCAAAACTTCTGGAATGACGAACCAGAATAAGCAGGACACAGGCAAAACAGGCAGGAAAATGAAGGAATATGAGTACACCAAATCTGAAATGCATTATAGAGGCGCTCAGAACGAAGTTAGTATGGGGATAAAAATATTCACAATGCTATTTGTGTACTACTCTCTGTACCTGAAATTACTCTACATGAAGCCATGGAAATTTCGTAGCTAAGCATATTTGCTGTTCCTGTCACTCACTTTTTCCTCATATCTGTAAYTGGAGTGTCTCTTCCATATTTCAGAACCTAAAACTCTTTGTTTCTGGAGAATTTTGACAACTTTTCTTGGTAACTTAAATCTCCTCTGTTATTTTTGCATTTACAAATGGAAATTTAATGTGCTCTATTTTTTCTTTTGCTTAAGGATTGCCATATTATGATATTTATATCCATACAACAAAGCTAAGGCACATTGCCTTTCCTCTGCTACTGGCAGAACAATTTACATTATTTATAACAAACATCTTATCATTTAAATATAGCTCTCTTTTGTTGGTGTGCATTTCCCACTAAGAAACCTCTGTGAACATACTTACTGTTCAGGAAATACCTAATGTCAAATGATTTGTGAGAAGATATTACAGCTAAGAGCTTACCTGTAAACTGATCTATGCAAAGATGACTGTAAGCATTTGACAGGCACAATGTGATATTTGAGTTACCTAATCAGTCTATTCAGTTCTGTGGTATTGTTTTTGCTTTCAAGCACTGTGTGACTATGTCTCCTATAATCATTCACAGAGAGAGTCAAAGCATTTAAGCAATATAGAGACAGAAAAGTACCAGAGAGTACATGAYCTACTTTTCTGGGTTTTTTTTCTCCACAAGCTACTGTATTTTGACCAATTATGTGGATACAAGAACCAAAAACATCTTTCTCCTCCTAAGCTGAGGTATTAAAGAAATAAAAAGGTAGAACCACCAAGAGAAAAGTTTTAAGAATACATATAGAAAAATGCAAATTAACTTTTCTCTTGTCACATTAACGAAAATAGTTACTCTTTACTCTTTTCTTGTATTTATGTGAGATCGTTTTTTGAGGTACTTCTTACCAATTTATGCATTACTTGATTTGTATTTTCAGTACCATACCTCTGGCCGAAAACCTGAGCGTAAACAGTCTTACTGTTTCTACGATGTATAGCACACTTCACTTGATCTAGGGAAGGGATTTCTCAATAGCTGACAAGCCTGAAAAGTTCTTCATGGTGACCACCAGAAGCCTTCTCTGTAAACCCTCCGCAATATTCAGATGGCTTCTGCCTGCTTTTTCTTACTCCTGAGAAAGTCTACAATGGAAGAGATGCAATTCCTATAAATATAAAACCCCCAAGTTAATAGCAAAATTAGAATTAAAATTCTGAGTTTGATTCTGAGACCATGTCTCTATGAGAGCCTTCTAGGAGACCAATATCTGCTCTGCTTACTCTGGATAGCAGAAACTGTATAATGCTYTGGCATGACAGTGGGCCTGTGATAGTATGTTTGCCTTTCAGCAAAGCTCTCAGCAATCCCTACTGAATTAGCTACTGCACTTGACCACCACCACAAAAATCACTTCCAAACTGGGACAGACCTATCACCATCTAGCTTGGCATGGTCACAGGGGAGTTTGCACCTGTGCAAGAAGATGACACACTTCTGGCTGCACAATGTTCTTCCACTTCTAGCTGCTACTTTTAGAATCTCAGACGATGTCCTTTTAACCCTATAGTTAAAAATAATTATAACACAATTTCAAGAAATGCGGATTATGCAATTTTAATCATAACAGAAAATGAATTCTTGTCTTGCATTATCTTGCAAGAAAAAGGAAAATATTTTTTCAAAGTCTCAGTTTCAATTAATGATATTTTTATGAGGTTTTAGGACCTTTAACGATGAAAGCAGTAAAAAATCACCAGGAACTCATTTAACTAGTCCTCACCTATTTCCAAATTGTTATCTTGAAACCAGCTCTTCTATTACTTAAGACTGACATTGAGAATTCCAAGATAGTTCTTGAATTTGAGGTTCTTGTACAATGTTCTCCAAACACTAGGCTGCCTGATCAGTTTAGTTTTATGCTGTTTTCTACGTAATGTGTTAATGATTCCAGTTCTGAATATGCCACTAGTACATCTGGGGTTAGAAGCAGAAGTTTCTTGAGTGTTGTATCTGACTTTGTATGAAACCAGCAATATTGKTTTGGCTTTGCATGTTCAGTGTTGAATTTGAATTTGATCAAATAAATCTGTCTGATTAATTTGGTTGACATTTGGAAAGAAAATAGTATTTTATAAATTCTTTCAAGAAAGGATGGTCGATTGCTCCTTCCATTCATTTGTTCTTCCTAAAGCTCAATTAAATAGAAAGCCAATGAGAAAATGATTAAATGAGTTAAGTTCATATAAAGACAACAATATAATGTAAAATTATTAGTGCAAGTTGACCTTTTTTTTCCACCAAATTTTCATGAGTTTTACTTGAAACCTATGTTAAAAGAGGTCCAAAAAGATCCTTCCTAATTTTTAATATATGACTCAAAGTTTATTTACATAATACATTAATTGACTTGCAAATTTTCTAACTCAATGACAATACAAAAAAAAAAAAAAAAAAAAGCCACTAGCTAAATCATAGAAAGTGAGACTTCCAGTTTTACTCCCAAAGGCCTATTTTGAGGGCTAGTCCTCTGGCCAGAGGTGAGGGATAGATCTCCGTCTCACATGAGCGGCCGAGTAAGTACATAAAATGGATGGTTGAACAGAGGCTTCCACTCCCCACGGGCTCMTCCCTGATACAGTCTTTTCACGTGGCAGAGACAAAGGAATCGGTGTTTGAACTTGCCTAGTGCCTGAAAAGGTGGCAGGGCTTTCTACCAAGACAGGGTGTGCTTAGCAAGATAGTGTCTATAAGCTATTTCAGACTCTCCTAGGGTCGCTTTGCTTGCCCTTGTGTTACCTGCAGACACAAATTTTATTTACTTGGAAATGCTGGCCAGTACTAGCCAGCAAAAAAGAACTAATAATCATCCCAGATTACACAGGGCCAAGGACGCTTTGGTGCCATGGATTCAGAAGAAAAGAAAATGTGTAGATTGAGACTAGGTCCAGGAAGAGCACGATTTGCTAGAATTCCTGGGGGAAAGAGTAGCGCAGGGAGATCACATCCCTCTGCCTTGCCTGCCTTTGTACAACTTGATTTCAATCTATAAGAAGGAATGAAATAGTCAGCATTTCAGTAGTTTACCAAATAAATTATTAGTGCCATACCTAGTGGTAATTATAGTTTCTAATACAGTTGTAAACCACACATTCCCGGGCTTTGCAAGCACTTAAAAAGCATATTTTTCTCTCTTTGGGTAAAAGAAGCTGCTATTGGCAACAATAACAGAAATGCAGACTAAATCCCTTACTTCTTACCATAAAACGGTGCTTTTCAATACTTTTAACACAATTTCCCCAGCACACAAGCTGTGTGCACTCACATACCACCCTTAGTAAGCTCTTTCTTGTGACAGTTTCAGCTACATCATGGAAAAATCCGGTGACATACTGTATCAGAGTGCCACACTGACAGCTCTCTCAGGGTATCATGTCTGCAGAGCCTGATAATAATATCAGAGGCAATGTCTCATAAAAGGCACTCGTTGTAATGGCTCCACGGACATATCAGATCCAAAGAGGCCGCAGGCAGGATATGGTGTCAGTAGCAGAGGCTTTGCTCTCTATGAACATAACTGATCCTTTTGGATTTTGGAAATGGTACAATATCAACAGGAGTTGCTTTTGGTTTCCTGTTAATGTACTTCAAAAAGTAAGGAGAAATTACAGCAATTAAATTGAACTGTCTCATTTAAACCTAAAAAGGCAAAAACAGCCTTAATTTACCCTGCTCTCAGTATATATTTTAGTGCATATTCTCCATAAAACTACATCCTCACTGMGATACTTCCAGTACCAATCATTGTATTACTTGTATGCTCTTCCCTCTTTTCATGGTACTCAGCACATTATGATGCTGATATTATTGCTAGTGTTTTAGTGTCTCTGCCCCAGCACAGATCAGAATTCCCACTGTGCTGCCATTGCAGGGACAGATTCATGGATGTGCCTGCGCAGGACGAGAGGGAGGAAGCGGAGATGCTTTCTGCTGCTTCATGGGGTCCCTGCTTTGCCCAGAGCCCCTTTTCCCTAACGTGCAGCTRGGATGCAGTGAGGAGGGTCCTCCTGGCTCTCCCTGGCTCCACCAGACACTGTTGTTGTCTCTGAGCAGGGAAGTGTGAGCAGTGCTTGTTGAGGCCCCCAACATCTCCAGCTTGGCGAGGGTGCTCCACACTTGGGATCCTCCACACAGATCTACCCGATGCTCCCGCAACGTGGTGCTGAGTCCCTGTGTCCGTCTCTGATGCTCCTGGTGCTGGTGCAAGGCAGACACAGGCTGAGCTCTGCCCTCCCCGTGGCAGCAGCCTTGACTTTCTTTCTAGGGGGAGTTTTGCCTTCCCACACTTATTTAGTGCTGCCCGCACAGGCAAACACTTTAAAATAAGACAGATCACAACCCCTCCAGGTGCCGTATTGCATAGCGGTTCAGATGCTCCAAAGGGAGCTGTATGTTTCCATCCCCAAAGGCAGAGGAAGGGATTGAGTCTGGAGATGCTGTATCTGTGCGGATTTTCTGATAATCGAGCTGTCATTAAAAAGGATGCTGTTAAGCAGCCCAGTCTGACATATTTTTTCCTGTTTTTTTTTTTAAGTACTCCAAAATAGAAACCCATTGTTTCTGATAACATGTTTATTTTCTTCAGCCACAACCCCCTGAAATATTAAATATTGGATATGAAGGGGGTTAGGCAAGCAAACTCAAAGGGTTTTTTCCTTTCTGGGTTCATATATCTTAATTCATCCAAGCCACGATGATACCAAGTCATTCAGACATAGCAGAAGTAGGGTTTCTGTAATAAACTTCAGAGTAATTCTGTATTAGTTACTTGACACCAAGTAGCTGCAGGATGGGAGAAATCAAGTCAGCATATCTTAACGATAATTATTGCAACATATAAGATAATATTTGTTAAATCTCTCTACACAGTAGGATCACAAAATTATTTTTTGCCCTGAGTTCTCTAAATATTTACACAGTACATCTGATTCTGTTTATACAAAAATGCCATTGCCATTCTAGGGGAAGACACTAGCTGGAGTAAAGATAGCAGCATATGTCTTGTAGCTGAAATGGGGGTCATTGCAATAGTCTAAATTCTCATCCAGCAAACTTGGAAAGAGTTTCCAAATRCAGTTTCTCTTTGTGAATTGTTTTYGAGATAATTATTATTGAAAGTTTGCAAGATGCATAATCAGTCACAGTTACAAAACTTATTATTCACATACCACAGACAGCATGTGTCAAATATGACAGACTAATGTAAGTGCACCGCAGTATACATAAAGGAAAAATGCTATAGCTTCTGCTGTGCTAACATTCGCTTATGTGTTGGTGTCTCAACAGAGAGAGACAGTCAAAGAACTAAGGCTCTAGTAGACATAAATTTAAATCAGAATAAAGTTGAAAGGAAATAACCACTATGATTGATCAGTGAAATTAGGAAATCAGGTGGGTTTTTCTGTTTTTATTTTTTTCTTGCTGACACTGCTTTCTTAAAAAACTGGCTATTTGGTTTGCTCACTTCACTGAAGAAAGAACAGAGTGTTGTTATCCTTTGGAAACAAATATGTTTTGGATAAACATTCTAAGGCAGCATAAACACTGTATAAGCATAAAAGGAGTTTGAGTCTTATTGTTTCCAAACTTCTAATGAACACAGTTTCTATCTGCACTACTAAATTAGGAATATTAAAAAAAATAATAAAAAAGAGGACACCAGAACTATATTTTACAGTCTGGTGTGAGTCACGCAAGGTACTGCTGCACTGGGAGAACACCCATTTAGTCTTTGACCACTCCTTTTCCTCCTTTGCTTTTGAGAAGTATTCTTTCTGAGCTTTCTTATTTTCCCA
Source organism: Nothoprocta perdicaria (assembly GCF_003342845.1). Lineage (NCBI taxonomy): Eukaryota > Metazoa > Chordata > Aves > Tinamiformes > Tinamidae > Nothoprocta > Nothoprocta perdicaria. Next base: position 216,051 of record NW_020455699.1, on the reverse strand, counting down.
TGAAAACATTTTAGTAGGGAACAGTTTTTTACATTTATTTCACATGGAATTGACTCTTTTGTTTGTGTTCTATTACAAAGCACTTTGGGGATTATAGCTGTGCAGCATTCACCAGTTTGCCATGAAGGAGAGAAAACTAAGTCACATGAAATAAGTTAGGCAGTAAAGAGCAGAAAGAAGATTGATTAAAGGTACTGGAAAATCTCTTCTTGCATTAAATGCCAGGGAATAATTAATATAACTCATATCCTTCTAACAAAGGAGAGGACGTGAAAATTGGTTCTGATTTGGAAGGATGAAGAGGTGAATTGCTGCTATTTGAATTTGAATTTGTGGTTTAAATAAACAGAATGTCCACCCAGGCAAGAACTCACTATATTAAGCTACCCACCAAGTTAAATAAATAATCTCTTGGAGGTAAGAGAGTTGCAATAATTTCTAAAAGTCTGGTTGAAATGATACGGCAAAAAATATGAATGCTTCCAAACAAGGAGAATTTGAACCATCAGAAATACCCACACTATGCGTACTGTTTTGCAGATCTAAAGAGTTGCTCCATTTAAGCATTTATTGGTGACACATCATTTTTTTGTGTGGTGATCCCAGATTGTGTTGCAATACTGTGCCACAGAGGAAAACGACAACTGCTTTCCTGCTAAAAGCATAGGATATTACTTTAATGTCCACAGAATTATTCAATGAATAAACCACAAGTCACTTAGAAAACTATGCCATGTAAATGCCCAGAATCTTTTTGTTCCAACAAAATCAATGGCAACATTTCTTATTAGATTTTATAACCGGGATTTCAACTCTAGTTTCTACTGCAAAGACTGGCTTACAGCAAGGCACAACAGATAGAAAGATAAAATGCAAGGCCTTAATGAATGGAAAAGGTCATTCCAATGGCTCCAGAAAGTAGTTGGATTTTAGTTTGTTATGCTTTGTGGCTAACAAGAGCAGCACTGTAAACTGAACGTCTGCAAGMGATCTCGTCATTAATGTGCATGCCTGAGAGGCAAGGCAGCAGTATCTTGTTTGGAAACCAAAGCCTTGCATTTCCCTCGAGTTACAGGGCACACCAGTGGCAGAGCTGAGATCAGACCCTCCTGGAGTGCTGTGGACAAGCAAGGCTCAGGCTCAGCAAACACTGCTTTGTTTGCATAGAGCTTTTGTCCCGGTTTCCAAACTACAGCATCCCTTCCCAGCAACCACACAGCTTTCATGTTGAAATAGAGCAAACAAGAAATGGAGCTCGTATTGTAAAAAATAATCCAGTCAAGAATGATAATCTTTTGGCCACTGATCTCTCTTAGCTTGCCAGGTTCACCCAGTGCTTGTTTTTGATAAAGACCATTTTTGCAGTATTTCCTGCCACTACATATCAGCTTTCAAAGAGTGACACATTTATGTTGCACCCAGAGTTGTTTGTGAGGACATTTCAGAGTTAGGTAGTGAATTAACTGTCAAGCAACCTCAAAGTTGCTGAAAGAAAAGTCATACAAATACATACAAAAGTATTTCATAAACTTTTTTTAAGACAAAATACATTTTTTCATGTCTTTGATGCATTTTAAAAGTGCTTTTTACTACCTACCCTTCTTTGCCTAATAGACACAAACACACACACATGCTGATGCTGTACATTACCTTATTATATACAGGGAAATATCTAAATCTGGTGTCAGGGAATGTGAGTGATTTTCTGTTTAGATGTTTACTGGCTTTCAGTAGTGATTGATTAGTAAGAAATATGCATTTTAGAGAAACATTTTTATGACTGAAGAAACTCTGTTTCTAAAACATCAGATTAACAGTAGCAAACTGGTGTTTATCTGATCTCTTTCATCTGCAGTTTTTCAAGAAGTATGCAGATAGCAATTTCATTAGTGTTACAGATTATCTACATTTTGGTAAGTATTAATTCCTAGGACATTTCACAGTTGAATAGACTGGAATTCAGAAATTATAACATGGATRAAGATGAAAGGCAAATGTTTGGCAAAAGCTTGCAAACAAGTTAATATTCTTAATTTCCATTTTCCAATTCAATCCATATTCCATACTTGCAGAATATTTAATTGACTAACAGCTGTAAAACCTTAACATTCCCCTTTATCCTTCTGGGCTTGTTCTTTGCCCAGATTTTTCTACAATGATTTTTTCAAAAGATGGCTTCACCTTTACAGGGTATACTTTGTAATTAGGTRTATTTTTCAGTGGTTCCAATACATATATTCAAGGTTCCAGARGAGGAAAAGGATGCACTCTAAAAAAAAATMAAAAATAAAAAAGGAAAKAGTTCTTGATTGAAATCAGTTTCAAATTTTACAGCCATTTCTTTTGTCTCCAGACTGTAAGTGTGACCTCAGTGTCTCGTCCAGCGCTGAGTCCTCTGAAGAACACATGGAGAAGGCCTTACTTTTGGATGCAAAGAGGGGCTTGTGTTTGTGATGAGGGAGAAACTGAGTGGACAGGGACATATTGGCTTTAGCACCAGGGCAAAGTTGAAGCAGCAGATTGAGGTGGGTGTCAGTTCTCCGAACACCTGGTGAGTAAGTAACACGTCACCTCCCTAGAGGAGATTTCTGCAGGGAGATAAGGGCCAGCCATTCTCCCCCATTTAAAATTGGTAACAGCTCTCTCAGAACTTAGGTTGGTTAAATCACTCCTTCCTCCAAAAGTTGCAGCTGCTCTTTCTGGCTTCCTTAAGCAGTGGAAATGAAGGGAATAAAGGAGGACTGTTGGGAATTGCTACTAATCCAGTATCTAGTAGGTTCTTCTGCTCCAAAGTTGGATTCTGTGCCTGGCTTTCTTAGAAACTTGTTACTGTGTTCTTATACACAGCAGAATCTGTGGGGCTCTGTGCTGGCAACTGCATCCTCAACTCCCATCCTCCGTAAGGAAATGGGGCAGAGGTTGGGCAAGATTCCCTCTAACTTAAAATATATCTTTCACCACTCTTTAAAATAATGCCCAGCATATGGTTTGCTGTGAGTAATACGAGGTGAATTGTATTGTGAGAATAAAAATGAACAATTTCTACGCTTCAGTACAATGCAGTCATTTTCTTATCTTTGGCATTATTGCACAAGATGTGTAGTGTTTCCAGCAGTAACTGAGAGCTTGCAGAAGAAAATATCAGGTGCATATAGGAAAGGCCGGAAATGTGGTCATCTTTGATTCTATCCAGTTGTTAAAAGAGGAGGTATTTCTTTAAATGAACCATGTGTGATTTTGTACTGGATTGCATCAAACTGTAGCATGTCACATCTGATATTTACAGTAGTTTATGTAGTGAAAAAGGATGAGGTGAATTCAAGGTCAGGAGGATACTGAAATGCTATTCCTGCTGTTCTCTGAAATCCTGTGCCTGTGTGCATGTGTGAGGAATAGTACAATATGTGGAGGAATAGTACAATATTTTACACTTGTGAATACAGTTAGGGAGCACTCTCTAAATTGGTGCTGAACACCTGTAGACACTTGCAGGTGACAAACACCTTCTCCTAATTCATTTCTGCTCCATATTAATTAGGTGAACTTAAACCTTAGAATAAACCTTCCTTCCAAGTCCCAACACTTAATAGTATTTTAGTCTGCGCTGGAACTCTGTGGTTCATGTTCATCTTTGATTTTAACCATTAATTTCTTCTGCATTAAGAAACATCTCATGGAGACTGGAAAGTTGCAGATCCAGTAAGTCAGATGCTTAGAAAGAACAAATATATGATATAGCACTACACCACCTGCACAGGAAAGGCAGCCTGAGGTTATATAGTTGACTGCTGTGCCTGAGGTGACTGTGGTCTTCTTCCTTTGACAAAATATATGCTGCAGCCAAAGTCTGATCTCAGTTACCCCAAATGAAATCAAAATTAATTTCAGTGAATTCTCTGATGTAAGTGGGACAAAGATTCAGGCTTCAGTCTTGTTCCTTTTTTTTCCATTTCGCTAATATGATATTCCACCAAGTTTCTCATCCACAAGAATTCCGACTCTGTGGTAGAGCATACATAATGTTTAGATAAAAAAATCCCCTCTGTCAAGTTTTAGCAGTTCTTAAATTATGTCAGGTGAGACTTAAAGTAAGTTTAACAACATATGCATGGTTAGATAGATGATAATAAATGAAAATAGAAGGGAGGAAAGAAGAAATTGCTAGAACCAGCTCAGAGAATGTAATGAAAAGAAGATAAAAACAATATATGCCAGAATCAAAAAGACGCACCTGCTTGCCCACACTGCTATATTTTTTTTTAACACCTTTCTGATGGGTATTTAAATAAACCTGTATGACATAGCTGATCAGTTTCTTAAATATATATATGTTGGACACCAGGAAACTTGAGTCTAATCATGCCGCGCTGAGGTCTGTGGTTTGGATTTCCCCTTCTTAGGACGAGTAGCCGGTGGATGTATTTGAAAACTGGGAAAGCTGAATGTCTCTTGGAGATGTTCATGTGATCCCTTGTGACTGCTCACTGTGTGATCCTGTGCACGGCGCCAGATTTGTGGYGGGGTATGGATGCTGTTAAGAGCTGTGATGGAGCCCCACACACAATGGAAATTGTCGCTGTTGCTGCGCATATCACTCTGAGCTGGGGGGGAGCCAACTGCGACACTGCAGTGGCTCTGTGGAAGCTCTGGGCATGGGAAGCAGCCACTAAAAGAGTGAGCTGCTCCATGCAGTCCGTGGGTGGTACGCAGCAGGGAAGAGTGATGTGGGAAAGCTCTGGAAGCTGCTGACAGTTCTCATACTCCACCCAGCACGGAATATCTATATCCCCCAGCCTTTCCCCCTGCTGCCTCCCATCTCCTCCTTCCCTGCCCTCCCTGCACTGGAACAAGTGTCAGCAAAGCTCTCCACTCACCTCCATAGGCTGCTACTCAGGAGCTGAGTGTTCACATAACGTTGGGCAACCGGGGAAAGGGAGATGTTCATGCCTTCCTCTTACTGGGTGGCCTTTCAGCTAAGTTGTTTTCATCAAACCCAGATGGTAACGGCAGGAAGGAGTCCTGATGCTTTCCTTCCACACTGCCTTGTGAAGGGCCAGGCCCCAAGGCCAGGGAGTCACAGATCATGAGCATCACCACAACACACTGGGCAGAAATATGTGTCTTGTCACACTACGGTCTCTTCCTGTGAAGAGYTGTCAGGGAGTTCAACTTTGGAAAGGATGGTCTCCATCTCTTTCACTGACCAGGCTTCAGCTCATGTAGCAACCAGCTCAGAGCTCTGATACTGCCCCTCTGGGAAGACTCTAAAACCACGATCCCACTCTCGGCCAAGCCTGGCCAGAAGGCAGGATTGTGATCTCCCCTAGACTGTTTGTATGATTAGGACTGGGCCTGGGCCTAAGATTATCCTTTTTTTTTTCCTTCTTTTTTTTTTTGGTTAGGCAAAAGAGAAATCTGAGCACCAGAAAGCTAATGGCCAAAAGTGGAGAAAATTGTTGTCCGGCATGTGAGTTGCTAGTATTTATAGCATGCCTTTGAACAGTTCTAACATTAGGGTAAAAATGTAAGTAAGTTGTAGATGCAGCTGGGATTGAGGAGAAATAACTGGGGTGMACTAGTCTGTCATTCGTGTGTAGTTTATCTGCAGTATGGGCATCTTTCACTCCAGATGCCTAACAAGAATTTAAACAGCACATATTATATTACATGAATATAACCAGGGAATCAGGGAGCTGTGGTAGAGCAGGTTCCCCATTAGATTTCTACTCTCTCTAACTCCTCTTTGGATCTCCTTTACTTCGACTTGTTTATCTTCAACACTACGGAAGACTCCACAGATTTTAACTGAGCTCTCTACGGGCAGATTGGCACACACACTACTTGAATGCGACTTATTCCAGAACTAGTCTTGCAACATTAAATACAAATTTTAATTTCTCAATTGGCTGCTAAAGTTCAGAGCATCAGACTTCCTGCAAACTTCCAAGTTCCCTCTGCACAATTTAGCCAGAGTTCAGCTCCTGGAGGCCAGAGTGAGCAAAAGAAAGCAGAACTAGTGTTGTACCACTGCACACCAGCAATCAATTCCTCAGCTTTGCAACAGCATTAATGAGACTTGCCTGGCAGGAGCTGTAAGCCTAAACTAATGGCTGGTTTTAAAATACTTGGAGAGTGCTGACTGGAAGGTGCGATGGAAGTGCAAAGTATTATAGTTATTATAGTCTGTCAGATCTCTGCAGAGTTCCAAGGCTCTCCAGCACTCTTACTTCTTAATTTCACCCTTGGGGACTCTCCAGTTACTTTAGTACCCAGAAGCCCAGAAGGAAATTTCATGTCCACTAGGCTCAGTTTCTTGATATATATCTCTAAGCATATAAATATGCAGAACTTAAGTTCACTTCATAGGAGTAGTTTATCACTAAAAACACCTTTCTTAAGTATATCCTGTGTAACTTACTATGCCTTTTCCCCTGAGCTCTTTATCTGAGTGGGTTTAGAAGCAAAAACATTCTGCTCCTATCTCAAGTAATTTCACTCATCTCCAAACAATGTACAAAAGTAAGAGGTGATCAGTCAACTATCAGGACGCTTGACCTTGCAGTTACAGAAAGCTTTTGAAGGAAGGTGATTAATTACAGATAGAATAAACCTTTTGGAACCTTAGCCAGATGAGAATATCTACTTCATGTGACTTGGATAAAACTGCTTATAACAGCATTTCAAGAGAAAGTTCTGGTTACAGCTAACTTTCTCAACTTTCCGAAAGCCATTCAGCAAAAAAAWATGTTTGAGATATATTTCTAGATGCAATCTGTTCTCTCTGTTCAAACTGAATTGATGGAATAGTACTTRGTCAACCCCGAAGATACAGGAAGGATCCAGTGATGGAAAGAATGCCAGACTCTAACACATGGAATCTACATTATTTTAGTAAATAAAATCATCTTCAATGTTCAGGGCTATTTTCCAGACATGTTAGAGTTACAAATGACTTAGTCATAATAATGCTATTGGATGGCAAGAGTTTAATGATTACAGATTACAAGAAGTGCTTATATTGCCACCTGCTGGGCTTTGTTGGGTCGTGAGCAAACAAGGCAGATCAGACAGTTCCCTTACAGTATTTCAAGTCCTCTTGAAAGCACAGAATCGTTGATAATTTCAAGTTGAATGGGCAAATAATAACACTGAAAAGCCCCTCAAATCACCATTGATTTCTCCAACAGGCTGATTTGTATGATTTTAAATTGGTGCTAACCTCCAAACTTCCCCACTAAACTCCTTTCAAACTGCTTCCTGTGAAAATTAAAGTAAATCAATTTTTAAGGCACATATATGGTGACTGTTCTCTCATGCATCAGCCTACAAGAAGAGACAAAATACATTTGATATTCTGAAAAGCAATGCGTTCTTGCTGCAATACAATATATAATACTATGAGGATAGGGTGACAACAAATGCTTTAGTTAGCTGTTCTAGAACAATTGACACCTGCTCTACGCTGCGTATTTTAGTCCCTTTGTGTAGTTACACAAATACCTTGGGGTGATTTATGCTGTGACCAGTCCTGTTTCAAACATGAATGTAAATGCAGTTTCTTATTTATGTTGTAGTTTTTGCAATGTAGCACTTCTACAGAAAGTTATAGCCAACCCAGTGTAGAACTAAGTGTTGGATAAAACCGGTAACAGCAAAATAAAATGCTTCTCAAACACCTTCTCTTTGTTACATGTTTGATACCCCAGAACTCTTCTGAGTTGGAAGGAGGGAGGGAGGGAGGGAGGGAGGGAGGGAG
>NW_020455699.1:133892-207363 GCF_003342845.1 Nothoprocta perdicaria | reverse complement strand
CCCAGTTCATGTCCATTTAGAGATGCAAGAGGAGTTAAGGCAACACAATTTAGAACAGCAAGGAAATTTTGCATGCTGCAAAATCTACTTGGAAACATGGCATATTAGGCCATCTTTAACAGCGTTGTTTTGTTGTCAGATTTTGAAATTTTAAAATTAGTCRGATATTTGAATGCAGTACTGCAATCTGTAGCACAGACATGTGGTTAGGATGTCAGTCTCAGCTGCAGGTTTGTCTCAGAGAGACAAATCTTTCTGTGTTCTGATTGGACACATCTGAACAACATGGTAGGAAAATAATGGCCATGTAGTGGTATTCTGCTTTAATGCCTGCCACCCGTTTCCTGTTCCATCCCTTCTTTATGAGAAATATCTTGCTTGTGTGGAGAACACCACAGCAATGTTAACCAAGCTGTCTTTTCATGACAGTTTTCAGCAGTGAGGACAGTGAGGCTTTGACGGGCCTTCACACTGCTTTTATTCATTAAGTTTCCTCTAAATGGTTCTGCAAATGTTCTTTCATTTTACTGATGACTCTAAGAATGGCACTGCASCGTTTTGGTGCCAAAGAACAACTACTTCATACGACTGTTTTAAATTAATTATCTTTATCACAAGTACAATTTTACTGTCTAGAGTTTCCTGTGCAACCATATTTTAAAAAAATGAAAATTCATGATGAAAAAAAATAAAATGTGGAGGTCTAGCTTATGATTGAGCCRGTAAGTTACTAGCTTAATGACCATCTATGAAGAGAGGTGTTGCAGTCAGGATTCCATCAAAAAACAAACTGCAGGACTCAGTTGGTGGATGATACAGACAGATAGAGACTATAAATTTGACAAAGGAAACTGAAGAAGCAGGGAAAACAGAGTAAGGGCTGTGTTGTGTTAAATTTTGGCTTCAGAGAAGTATGAGTCGAACCTTCTCTGTACTTCAGACTGGATTGTTGGAACCGTAGAGTGCCAGCTATGCTAATATTAAGGATGAGAACCTTTCTCCTTTAGCTTTTCTGAGTGCTGTAAAACCCTCAGGCTTGTCTGGAATGCACTGATGTTCAGTATACATCCTGGTCATAGAGATCAGCATTAGTGATCCAGGTCYGGAGTCACTGACCACAGCCATTAGGACATACGCTATCACCTGATCCTCTGCACATGCAGTTTTTCATTAAATGAGCTAAATTTTTCATTATAATCACATAATATGTGATAGGATCACTCTCAGGAAAAGATCAAATTATAGCTTGGGTAAGACTGGAAAACTTTTTTGAAAGCTGTCAGCAGCACTGCCATGAACCATTTCACAAATCTCCCTTGATTCTTCATTCTTTACTCTTAAATACACTATGCTATCTAGCATTATACTTGCTACTTACTCTCTATAAAGTCCACAGACCATCCACAGCTCCTGCTTAACATGTGCAAAGGCCAATAACTTGCCCTACAGTTCACTCAGCTGACAGTTCTGGTCTTAGACACATCTAGATGTCTCAATGTATTCAAGCACTTCTCTCCTTCGATCATATGCTCACAGGTGAAGTAGAAAAGCCCCTTTACCTCACTTTAAAGAAACTAGCTGTCCAGACCACTTCATATCATTGTCACATCTTACCAGCTAGCAGAGACTAACCTCTCTGACATTCAGTTCAGCTTCATAATCTGRCGTCATTCTTGCCACTATTAACTTACCTGAATGAGATGAACTTACATTGCGTGTGAAGGATGCTCTGTGTGTCGAAGTTAAATATTTGGCATCTCAGTTCTGTGATTATGAGCGCTTGTTTGTATCCCKCTCTTTTCAAATTCAGAGCTGAAGTATGACATGTGCAATTGTGATCAAACCGCCTCTCAGTCCTCCCTTTGATAAGCTGAACAGGCTAAATGTCTTTGGTATATCCAAAGATGAATATATTCATAACCCTGTTTTTCAGACTGCATGTTTGCTATTTTTAAATCTTATATAATGTAAACATTGCATTGCATAACATTGCATATTAAAGGATGAAAAACTCTGGCACATATCTGTCTGCTATATTATTTGACTGCATCCAGTTTAACTTCTGTTACRTACACTGAATGCACAGGTTGATCCACACTATGGACCCTTGCAGCACATCTTTTGCAGTCTGGTAGAAATATACTGGCTTAGAGAAGACATCTCTGTCCGAATGCCTTAAATAAGGCTAAGTGGTGGAGGACAGGAGACAGGGAGGAAGATAATACACAGCTTTATAGCATTTTTTGTTTTTCTTTGAATMTGGGCTATTGTGACTCTGTGGGTGTCTCCCTATCTCCTTCAGCATCACATCACTTAACCAAGGCCTCTTGTCTGTGCTCTGATCTTGCTCCCAAAATACTACTGCCTCCTCCAATATAATACAAAACCAGTACTTGTTCAAATTAGTTGTGGTAGGAAACAGGAAAAGAGGTCTTAGAAATGTGCATTTATCAAAAGCTGCATCAGGAGGTGCCCTTTCTTTAAAACTTTCTGGGCTCTAGACATAGTTTAAATGGAGAGTAGCTGGAATAACTTGATTTAAATTAGATATATTGCGAAAATATAGTATGGAATTAACCTGAGTCAGTTCACTAACTACACAAATTTACACATCCTATGAGCAAATAAAGGAAAATATTTCTCCACTTCAGGCTAGGGTGAAAAAGAAGAAAGGCGAAGAGTTACCTGCAATCATACTCCTCTTTCTAACCAATTGTTACTTCTCTTCCATTCAAGATTATCTCTTTTGTGTCCAGAGAGGTTTCCCACTTCTSCTCTCAAGATATTCTCAACCAAATTGAATTTTAGAGTTTGATTTACCTTACAAAGCCAGTTAATCTTACCCTACCAGGTAAAAATCCTATCCCAGGTAAAATGTTCTTGCTTTTGGAATCTCATGGATTATTAAAATCCATGATTTATAAATATTATTACAGACAACTTACAGGAAATATTGATAAACTTTCAGCGTTCTTCTAGAGAATCTCTGTTTTATTTCTATTATGTCTAGCATCAAATTCTAGTCATCAGACCCTTCACTTTTAGCTGGGAAGACATATCTGTAATCTGGGTATGTGCAGGTTGTCAGTCAGTCACTTCTTAATCTTTTTGGTAAACTAAATAGTCCGAGCTCCTGGAGTCTCACTTATCAGGTGGATTTTCTAATCCTATAGTCAYATCTCTTTCAACTCTTTACAGATTATCAACGTGAACTACCAGTACCAGGTATCTTCCTTTTCTAAATAATACACATGCAGGGTGAGTCCCTTGACCTTACATACCTTGGTTTCAATATTTCTCTGTGTACATTAGTTGTGAGATTAACTGAAGAACAAGAGTCTAACATAGCAAGGAACAGCATTTAAGATCACAGATAGTCTCAGTTCCAGAAGGTTACCTATCTAAACAGACACAGAATGCAACAAATTGATACAACAGACAAAAGAGTGATAGCCTCCACCACCCATATCACTGTCATAATTAAAATGTAAAGCTTCTTAGTTTTTCCTAGAAATAAGTAGTTAAGAAACAAACAGCATGTTTGTCTTGCAAGAAAAATGTACAGACAAAGCAATATGGATGGAATAGCAGGAGGAGAGGACACAAGTGTGTGAAGGGTGTCAAGGAGGAAGGAACAAAGCTCAAGGGCAAGAAACTGTGAGGTGACGGAATAGGACTGCAACAGAGGCAAAATATGCACAAAAGAGAGAATATCCAGGAAAAAAAAGGTTGACAGGGAAGCTGATACTTTTGCCAGTCCCAACTGCAGAATTCTCTCCGGCTATTTCTGAGAGCTTTCAAGGTTTGTACGCTCTGTCTCTTAGTGGAGCTCATGCACTAACTGAATGTTTTTCTTGCATGATCACATCAGCTTGCTGGGTCATGGCCCAAGACTTCAGTCCACTTCAGTTCATATAATTCAGAAATACAGATTTCAAAAAAATTACTGCACTTAAAAGAGAAGCAAAACTAGACACCTGGGCAGACAGGAGATCAGAAAAAGAAACAGATTCAGATGAAAGACTCTCTGGAATTCTCTGCACCTAGATCAGTCCTTTGAACTGAGTAATAATAATAAACTTAGGACTTAATAGTGAAATTCTATCATTAAACACAAGCCATGAGGTCCTGTGTATCACCATAAGAAATTCTATGAAATAATTTGATTAAGGTGCATACACAGCAATGCCTAACTATTTGTTCATTTTGTTTTTCTAGGCCTGTTCTGTGCCCTTGGAGGTACAGAAGAATCCTTGGAGGATTTGGCTCCTGTGGACATAGAATCATATTTTATATTTACAAAACCTAAAACAAAGCTTAAGCATACACTGTGTCAGCTGCAGGAGATAGTGATTGACGCATAACGTGTACAGTATGCTATTCCAGATCTATATCATGCAGATAAAACTCACAGATCAATACAGAGTACCATTAACTTTACAGATAGAAACTGTATTTACAAATCTGTTTTCCTCAAGCTACCAAATGTTGGTAGTCTTTAAGGAAAAGGGTCCATTGAACTACTCTGTCAGTGACAACTACATGGTTTTTACTACGGCCCTTGGAGAAGTGGGGTCTTTTGAAACTTACATGGTAACTAAAGAACTGTGACATTCTCAAATTGAGACACTATACCGCTTCTCACATCCTGTTTACTATGCAGTATGTAACGGAAGATGCTGTGCAGTTGAGAGTTCTTTCATTAATGTTCAGTTTTTGAAGTCTTCAGTAAAACTGTTTTAGCTTGATTAAGCTTTTCATGTTTGCTTTTTGAAAATGTTTCCTGTTCAATCGGAACTGGTTGATTCAACTATCTAGCTAAAATAATATAAAAGCACTGTGCTTACAGTTTAAAAATGCACGCTTATTTGTATAATATGATTAAACTTTGCCCATCAACTATGCTCTGACTTTTTGTACATTTTACAGATATAATTTAGATACAAGCAGCATATTTGGATATGTAAATGAATAGAATGTCCTAATTTTGAAATACTGGAAAACATTTTGTAGCTCTTTCAAGTTAGGTGTGTTGTGTCACAAGGAAACGTGGGCTTGAGGGGGATCCCTGTGAGCCAGCAATGGATGTAATAAGGTTTAGTGACAAATAGCCAAAATATAGAAACAAAGGAAGCCAAGTAGCTTAGTTTCTCATTTCCTTTTCCCTATCTAAAAAAAAAAAAAAAAAAAAGAAAAGAAAAAAAAAGGCAGCATGATGAATGCCAAGTAATAATGAAAAATGCTTACCAGATCTTAGTATGACCCTGCTGCAAAACAGCAAACTCTGAAATGCACCATGAGTACTTTTCCCAGCTAACACATCTTGCCACAGGGCTCACCGTTACTGCTGCTGCAGGTTATCCTCATGGCTGGCAAGTTCAACGGAGMAGCTTGTGGCAAAATAACTGGATATGGGAATGACAGACCTAACTAGGTAAGTGTCTAAAGCGCAATTATATACACAGTTAGATCAGTGCTTTCAATAGGTGATTTAGAAAGTGGTTGAACCAAAAGTTCTGTGGAGGGAAGGGGATGTCACATCTTGAATGCTTCTAAAATATCTTGGAGTGCTGTTACCTCCYGAGCTCCCGCAACCCGCTGGTATTTTGCCTCTGGGATTTGTTTCACAGATCTCACAGCGAGCACAGCTCACGAAAGGAATCACCAGTAGAGGCCGCTATCAATTTGCCAAATCTTCATTTGACTCCCACAAAGGAGGACATGGAAGCCATGCTTTAACCACGTGATACAAAGTCCAGGAGAGGGATTACTCTGTGCAAGACACACCACCGGGTTGAAAGTATGGTAATAGCTGCACTGCTATGAGTACTACAGTGTGAGTACTGTGTATTCAACTCTGCACAACTCTTTAGGAAGACTTATTGCTCTTCTGGGTAATAATCCAGAACAAGAAGACTAAAGGAGAGTTTAAGATGAAACTCTGGACAGTCATTCTGGATAAAATTTCYAACAGATTTGAAATCATCAGGACCTTCACCTTAACCTGTGGAACAGCATATGGATTCTGAATCTTGAATCACACTTAAAGATATGCCTAAATTTTTAGTGACAAAGATTGCACTGATTGTGCAAAGAGTGATTAGATTCTTTAAAAGCATTTATGCTCTTGAAATAAAAGTCTGATGAGTCAGACAAGGCAGTGGTAGCCAAGAAGTTCTTATCGTATCGGTCAAGAGGAAGAGGGATCCGAGAAGAGGAAGAGAGGCCAGAAAGGTGGGGAAGTATATGGTATTCCTAAAACCTCCAGTTACCAAGCTGCCCAGCAGTGGATCACAGAATGGTTGAGGTTGGAAGGGACCCCTAGAGATCATCTAGTCCAACCCSCTGCTCCAGCAGGGTCACCCAGAGCACGGGGCACAGGGCGGCATCCAGGCGGGTTTGGAAGATCTCCAGAGAAGGAGACTCCACAGCCTCCCTGGGCAGCCTGTKCCAGKGCTCTGKCACCCTCACTGGGAAGAAGTTCCTCCTCATATGGATCAGCACCTCCTGTAAATTATAACAGCCTCCAGGTTCCTGAGTACACGCTGTGCACAAGCAGTGTGTAGGAACTAGACCAGTGATCAGAGATCTGTGCCCCTGTTGTTTCCTCAGATTATATGAGTTCCCCCAGCCAAAAGGAGGTGAGACAGCACAACTCCAGCTTCAGATGGAGATCTCCTCGTGTTTGAGAAGCAAACAAGGCTCGATCTGCAGGGTTTACTCAGCTTTGCATGGCAGAATAAAAAGGGAACTTTTAACTTCAGAAGATATACATCTTCACAGGGGACAGAGGACTTTCATCTGAAGATGAAAGGACTGCTGAGGTTCCATTGATCATATTGGAAATTATTTTCACCAAAGAATGCTGGTGTCTCTCCCAGTCTGAAATAACAGTCCATCAGGGCTGGGGCTAGGAGTGTTCCTCTAAGAACAATATTACTTCTCATTTCACTTAAGCAACAAACCACACAGCCCAGTAGCCTGGAAAAGAAAAACAACTTGTACCAATAACTCGTTTTGGTGTGTGAAGACATCCATTTCAGCTGATTTGTGTAAGTGCAGCAATAAGTGCAAATGGTCTGGGAAAAGTCCCGTTAGTGACACTATATATAAGAGCCAGATCCAGGGAATTAAGCCTGAAGGTGAAACATACATGAGATACAGCTTTTTTCATCATTTCAGGAAGCCCATTTTGCTGGTTGACAMATGTGTTGCAAGGGTCAAGTGTAGAGCAACAAAAATGATTAAGGGACTTGAATATCTATCTTATAATGAAAGACTAAGCGAGCTAGGGCTGTTTAGCCTGGAGAAGAGAAGACCGAGAGGGGATTTTATCCACATGTACAAATACCTGAGGGGAGGATGTAAAGAGGATAGGGCCAAACTGTTCTTGGTGGTGACCAGTGAAAGGACAATGGGTAATRGGTACAAAATGAAACACAGAAGTTTCATCTCCATATGAAGAACTTTTAGAGAGACAGAGCACTGGAACAGGCTGCCCAAAGGGTTTTGGAGTCGCTTTCTTTGGAGATCTTCAAAACCTGGCAGAATGTAATCCTGTGCCACATGTTCTAAGTATCCCTGCATGTGCAGGGAAGTTGGAAGTTGATCTGTAGAGGTCCCTTCCAACCGCAACCATTCTGATTCTGTGATTTAGACATACATTTTGAATAACTCACTGACTACATAATAAAATGTTTAAGTGTAAGTAATATAATAAAAARGCCCTCTATGCTGTTGAAGAGTTATTTCCTTCATGTTTTTAACCCATTTGTTGATGTGTTTTCACATCGATTCTGCTGTGTAACACAATAGCATTTTCTGAAATAGCATGTTAAAAAACCTCCCCCAGTGCATTCCTGCATAATATCTGCCCCCTTTTGCCTGCATTGGCACTATTATAGTCACATTTGGCACAAAGAAAAGGGTGGTATTTCATTCCAGCCGTCAGACACATCATGCTTATTTTGGCTTGACACAGATATGTTTTTCTCTTTTACCAGGTTCATGACAAAGACACGTTTCTCCAACTTACACTATTTTTGGCAAGTTTGGTTTATTGAGTAGAGGATAAACCATGCTATAAGTACCGTTCTTTAGTAGGAAATGCCTCCAAGAAGAGGGCACTTCCGTGGTGTTTTCCAAAATCAGCCAGTCTTTGCTTGTGATCTGTAGTTATGTTTTTTTAGCAGAGAATGATTTATCTGTGACWGTCCAGGATTTGGTGAGCTCCGCTTTGCCACGAGAGTGTGAACACTGCAGTGCTTCATGGATTTAAGCTCTTGAATGGGGATCAATGAAGAGTTCTGGCTGCCTCGTTGGGGGCGAGATGGTGTTTCTCTAATTAGTCCAATTCATCTGGAAGTGATGGATTAGACAAATTTTTGATAGAAGTGAAGACCAATTTTGAGCCATTTATCTAAAGTATTCATTTTCCTGAACAACATAATCCTGACTTGATTTCCACTATGATTTGGTGAGTAATTCCTCATTAAAATGCTCATTTCCTATAAGCTGCCTCATTTTTCTTGAAAGACTAGCTGGCAGCATTCACTTAGAGCAGGACATATATCCAAATGCCCCTGCTGACAAGGAAGCTCCTAACATTTGCTGTCTCTCTCACTCTCATGAATCTGTTGAAGAGCAAGATAGTAAGAAGAATCTCTGTAGGAAACTGACTTGAGTATCTCTACAGTGAAAGACAGTGATAGGGCATTGCATATAGAGGGCAGAACTGTTTTCCAAGGTCCAACTTTCTAAACCTGAAAGGCTATGAAAGAAGCAGAGCTGAAGAACATGTCACATTTGGGCAACAGACATCCTGGCAGGACAATGATTGAAAAAACAGATGGTGAAGAGTCTTCAGTTGAATATTCCATGTACCCCACATGTGTCAGAAGAGTAAAGATGAAATTTAACATAATCTTCAAGTATCCATACATCCGTTCTCCCAAATTGCGATTTCAAGGTGATGTATCTGAAATGAGGAGGCATTTCTGCCATTGCTGGGCTAAAAATCACCGCATTTGACCTCACACTGCAGTAGCTACTGCTGAGCTTCCTCTGGAGACCTTCAGACCATGTGGCCTGACAATGCACTCTCCAGCTGGATTTTATTTCTCTCACAGTGTGGTTGAAAGCTATGTGTGTATGTGTGTATATTCATGTGCATGCACACATACGTGTATGAGCATATATACATGTGTATGCATGTTTGTTACATCCACTTTACTTTGCAGGTTTCGGTTTACACGACTTCTGATGGACGATCAGTCTGTCTGGAAGGAAAGTACGCCCGCAAATATCACATGGAACTAGCTGGTTCTGGGCGCTGATCCAGGCAGCGTTGTTTAAAGAATCAAGATCATAGAAACCTTTGGCTGGAAAATTAAAAAAAGAAAGTATCAGTTTTCATTCTGGAAAGCCACATTCAACTCTTTATGGAAAGTATTTTCAGGAAATACCTGTTGACTGAGCCTCTTAGTTTTAACCAAACCATATTGCTTTTGCAAATGAAAAAGAAAGAAAAGAAATAAGTAAAGAAGTATATATATATATTCATATATATATATGCATAAAAGACTCTGCTGTTTGTCCCAGGGGTTGAATTAAATTAACTTCAAACTGAATCATTCTGTATTGTATGAGAGAACAGAGAAACGTCATGCTGTGTGTTATGATATGCATTCTTAGCTAATTATTAACATCTTTGCATACATACTAATATCAGCAAATTTCACTTTTTGGCTTTACTTCAAGTTTTGTTTAATGAGCACATGTTATCAAACCATGGCACTAAAAGGGAGTATATTGCATTAAGAATGTGGTCTTTGTACTACCCTGGACATCTTTGTACTACTGTGGACAAGGGGCCCAATTTTCTTCCTGTTGAAGTCTATATAAGTTTTGCCAATAACTTAACTAAAGGTTAGGTAAGACTAAAACCTCTTACAGAAAAAAATTACAGTTCTTTTAAGCCGCAGCTTCCAATGAGGTCATTGCACTGATGTGTCTATTGCCATCTATGCAGTAACCCAGTTTTACTCTCAGTTACTTTCCACTGYGGAAAGACTGAGTGCTCTGAGATTTCAGGAGTGTTCTACAAAGGCACATTTCAGATGGTTTTTTCAAGACTATATTTGATAATAAATTGATTATAAAAATGTGATTTTAAAAAAATCTTATTTACTTTCATCTTGAATAGACAGATGAAATCTGTCTTTCTTGAATGATAGAGTGTTTTTTCAAATTTATTTCCAAAAAGGAATGGGCACATAGCTTAATGCCTAGATTCTTCATTTGGAGCATTCTTTCTTAGGTTCTTCATTTGAAGTACACAAAGAAAGTATCTACATGGCTTGATTTGAGCTGTATTTGCTTTGCCATTTCCAAAAGTTATAACAATACAGAAGATGTCAAAAAGAATGTTTTAGCCTTTGAACTGTTAGCAGCAGACAATTTTTAAAAAGAAAAAGATTTGTACATTTAAAAATGTTCCATGGTTTCTGTCATTGGCACACCATGGATCTCTTCATTAAAGGCCCATACAGTTTTAATATGACTCATATCCAATGGTTCACATAACCACAATAAGCCTTAGATCTCTTAATATGCCTGTTCCTAATGTTCTTTTTGTTAGAAGAGCAACCAAGTAGTGTTTCTTTTCTTGGCTGAGACAAATAACCCCTTTGCTTGCAGGAAATGAATGTGTATTTTCTGTACTTTGGAAAGTTTATTGAATATAAAAAAAAAAGGGGGGGGGAGAGAGAAAAAGAGAGATGACTTTCTCCTTACAGGCATGAGTTGCATTCCACAAACAAAACACTGTGTAATCAGGGCAGTGGTTGTCTTGCCATGACACTTTAGTTTTCAGAGAAGATTTATGTTAGTTATAAAAAGTTTTATGTAAGCAGTTAATACTTCTGAACTTACTCTGAACACCGCCTGTTCCATTCAACATCAGGACAACCCCTCCTCCTTAAAGTGGGAAACCATGAGACCTGCAGTACGTGTATGATGTGGTCTAAGGTTCAGTTATAGCTTTTACCAGATGATCTAGAGTATGCCTTATGGAAAAAGAACAACATTAAGCCTATTTTCTTGAGGCCAGGAGCATGAGGCAACTGTAGGGGGAACAACAGCTTCAGCTCAGGCTACAGAGCTGATCAGACTTGCATCAGTTCAGGGACACGTGCTGGAAGCAGGTCAGTGCCCCCTGGGAAGTGTGGGCACACAGCACCTCATAGAAGACGTGTGGCGCCTAATGTGACTCACTGCATAAATGAGACAATTTTCTGATTCATATCTGGGAGTCTTTTGCTGAATTGTTCTCTCAAAGTGTAGATGTCTTTCTGTTTGCACTTCCTCATAATAAGAACAGTGTGTTTCAAAATAATCTGAATTGTCCTTTTGCATCTTCCTCTTTCAGCTAGGATTCTCTCTCCATTTTTCTTTACCACACATATAAAAATTAAAAAAGCTAACCAACAAAAGCAAATGCAATGAAAATGCCTTGTGAACCTATCCTTTACAGTAGGTTCAACTCAGCTGCTAGCCATCTGATAAAAAATATTGATATTAATAAGCTATTATTATTATTTTTAACAGATGATTAGTGTTCTCACTGTGTTCTGTTTTGGATACATCTCCTAAGGATATTTCTTTGTGCTGCTGTAAAGTGACATGAAATGTATGATTCTTTCCCAATGAATTGCGGGAGAATTTGTCTGTTTTTTTTGGTTTCAGTCGTTAAGGGAAGCTGTTGGAATTTACAAAGAACACGAATAAAAAGCTGGTAAATTAGCCACCTGGGTGCAAGTGGTCCAAGCTTGGCCCAGTGTAGGTTAGACCACCTGACAGGGTCAGGGAAGGTGTCCAATGAAAGTAAATCAACTTCCAAGCAAAAGCCAAAGCCTAAATAAAAATTTGTTTGATACTACAGTGAGCACACGTCCCTTGGATAAATATGGGAGCCCAGCTCTGCAAGGTGCTAGGGATCATCAGTTTTCATTGATTTGAAGAAGAAGTTCTCATATAAAACAGGATCAAACACACGAACAAAACATAACTTACAGATGTAGAATACTTGTTTTACAATATGTAGCATTTTCCCATCGTGTTTCTTCTATATTGTCTTCTAAAGTAAGTTTTATAATGTATCTCAACATAATTTTCTAAGGCTTGTAGATAAAAAGGAGCTAACAGAATTCACTATCCTGTTGTAGAAGATATTATAATTTTAACTCTGCATATGTATTTTAATAGAAATTAGAAACTATATATATGTTATAGGTTAGCTTTTCAAAATATCCTATTTTTAGGAGTTCTTACACATTTGGTACCATTTTTCTTATTTTACCATTCAACAACTTCTTTTTTGAGGCCATTCACTGTTCACCATTGGGTAAGAGCTAATGTTGGGCCTTTTTTTTTTTATAACCAACACTCTGGGTTGAAAACTTGGCTCATATATCACTTGCTATGTTGCCTTATGGGTATTTTGTTTTAATGACTTTATGTGTCACAGCTGCACATTATTCTTGGATGCTTTTGCTCATTTCAAAATATGCTTTTATACAGCGTTGAAAGTAGTCAAAAAGTAATGGTCTAGTTGTGAGACAGATTGTGAGACATGTCCTACAAGGCAATGGAAGTTCTTATTTCTCACTGATGTAGTAGAAGAACAAGAACAACAAGAAGGAATGCTTAACAAAAGCTTAAAACAAGCTAGTGTCCTGTGATGACTACATTCTTTTTGGACTATTGAGGCATATTCGAACCACTAAACTAGCCTTATTTCCTTTTTCTTTCTCCCACTTTCTTCATTCCATTTCCTCATTTGGTCTGTAGCTTACCTTGTACATAATTGACTTCAGGCTTTCTGGGTTCTGGCCTTCTCAAATGCTTGGGTAGCRTGTCATTCTCCTGATGCCATTTTTTCAGGCATTGTGGCTCATGGATACTGATAGATTTTGTTCCATACTCACGGCCACATATGTAACAAATAATTGTTGGCGGACGTCTTATCACTGGYGGCTGMAAAAAAAAAATAGAAATGAAGAATAAGCATTGTTTTCARCATTAATTTTGAATCTGACAACCCTGAATGAAAACAATAATGCTAAGAAAGAGCTGATTGAAATCTGTGAAATCACTGTTAATGTTCCTATCAGTTTCTGTTTATCTGGATTCTGTTCTGAAGCTTTTAAGACATATTGCCTCATTRGCTGGCCATTTGGACCAGGTATGCTCCTTCGCAACATACTGGAYGGAAAACTCATGTCTGTCACCTAATTAATAGCAATATAGCTCACTTATTTTCACATCGTGGGCTTGCAAGATCATGAAAATGATGACTTAGCACATGCAGAGAGAGATTTCCTCTGCTTGATCAAGTTACTGTGATGCAGTGATAATCTTCAACACTTAATTTTTTTTTTTTTTTTTTTTTTTTATCTACCAAACAAAAGAAATATGGAAAGGAACAATAAAATCTTCCTCATTGAATTGTTGTTGTGATAATCCAACATCAGAAAGACCTCGTCTCCAGGCAGAGCACAGTTAAAACATTAACTCACCTTAGTATCTCTCTTAAACCAAACTGCAAGAGCAACTGTGATTAATCTRTGACTGTAGGAACTGATTGTGTTTCGCCCCCAGTCAGTTAACTGGTAGAATTCTTGACCTTGACAGATTAAAACCTATGCAGGACACTTCAGGACTGTGGGCAAAAGACGGAACTGTTGCTTGTTTACCCTGAATATCTTAGTGTGAAACTTGCCAGTGACTTCAGTGAGGGCAGAACTGGACTCTGAACAATTCATTGTTTCTGAATTGCAGATCTGTTTTTGCTTGTAGAGAAAAACAACTTAACTCAAGAAAAAAACTCAATTTTTAAACCCAGAAATATATATTCTAAGCTTTAAAAATATATAATTACTGTGGTATTGCAGATTATGGACTAAACTATGTCTTTGGGCACATTCTGCACTAGGCGTGGTGTCAGTATCAGTCACGCTCAAGGAGCAAAGCAGAAACATACTGCAAAGATATCATTTTGAGACATGTAGATGATATTCACAACTATCAGAATTTTTTTCATTCCTTTTTTTGCAGAATACCAGTAAAAGACTACCTATTTCCTGGCAATTTATTAAAGGTAGAGAGGAATCATGCCAGACCARACATGAGACTTTTCTCACGTAAGCAAAGCAGGAGGAGATTTTATTTTTTCCTCTGCTGGTGAGACAAAGGCATAACCTATTCCAGTATTTATGACTCTCTCTTTCAGCCCATCAGTGTATTCAAGAAATTCTGGGCAGCTCTTCTTGCATTTATGCTACAGTCTGAAAATGTCATTAGTGAATAATCTGCATAAGCTTTCTGTCCTGTATCACATATGTAAACTCTATTACATGAAGAAACACTGCTCTACGAAGTGCACTTTTGCTGGGAAAAGTTCACTGAATCATAACCACAGAACAGCTGAAGTTGGAAGGGGCCTCTGGAGATCACCTTGTTCAACTACCCCGCTCAAGCAAGGTAGATCTCTGCAGATTGACCAGGACTGTGGTCCCATTGGTTTCTGAATATCTCCAAGGATAGAAAGGCAAATAGTTGCCTTTCTAGGCAACTTTTTCTGATGTCTGACCACACTCAGGGTAAAAACACTTTTTTTTCTTATATTTTGAGACAGTTTCCTGTGTTTCAATTTGTACCCATTGCCCCTCATCCTGTCACTAGACAACACTGAGGAGGGTCTGTCTGTTTTTCATTCCATTCCAACAAATTTTTATGCACATGGAAATAAATTCTCCCTTGACCTGTCTCTTTGCTCTCTCACTGTCTCCAAATATGTCAGATGCTCCWGTCCCTTAAACATCTTTGTGACACTTTCCTGCACTTGGTCCATATGTCCATATCTTCTTTGTACAGGGGAGCCTGGAGGTGGACCAAGCACTCCAGATGTGACCCCACAAGTGTTTAGCAGAGGGGAAGGATGACCTGCTTCCAACTGCCAGCAACATTCTTCCTAATGCAGCGTGATGCCAATAGACTTTGCTGTGACGGGACGTTGCTGACTCATGTTCAGCTTGCTGCCCAGAACTTCCAGACCCTTCCTTGCAAAGCTGCTTTCCAGTCAATCAGCCCSCAGCTTGTACACGTATATAGAGATACTCTTGCCCACAAGCAAGACTTGACATTTCTCATGTTTGGACTTCCTGAGTTTCTTCTCTGATGATTTCTCCAGGCTGTTGAGGCCCTTTGACTGGAAGTACAATCAACTTGTGCATCAGCTTCTCTTCCTGGTTTTGTATAATTTGCAAATCTGCTGAAGGCACCCAGAGCATTAACGAAGATATTAAATGGTACTGGCCCCAGTATTGGCCCCTGGAATGTACCCACTTAGGTAAGTGGTCTCCAGCTGAACTTTGTGCTACTCAACAGGGGACTCTGAGCTCTCCTGAAATTTGGAGTTATCTTGCTTTTTTTGCCCCACTCTCTCCTTGCAGGATACTTAACCCTACCATCACTGCAGCCAAAGGTCTGTGACCTTCACATCCTTGTCCAGGCTTTCCTTGTAATAAGTAACGTGGCACAGCAGAGCATCTTTCCTCTTCTCCTTCAACACCTGTGGTTGTAATGAACAAACTCTGGAAACCTCTTGGATTACTTGTGCTTGGTGCGTTACCTTTCCAGTACATATTAGGGGAGTTAAAATCCCCTGTGAGAACAAGTTTGTGCAAACGTGAGACTTTTTTCAGTTCTCAGGATAAAGTCTCAACTACTCGTTCCTCATCAGGTGTGCAATGGCAGTCACCAACAGCGACGTCACTTGTGTTGCTCTGCTCATTAATCCTGATCCATAAACTCTCAGCTGGCCCACCACTGAACAAAGGTCTATGTATTCCAGCAACCTGAAATTAATCTGGAAAGTTCTCACATAGAGTTTTGATCCTTATACAAAGTGGGCCACTGAASACATTTTCAAGATTTCATATGCTCTTCCTTAGCCACCTTGACAAAAAAAATTACAAATATACATACTACTTTCTCTTCCTATTCATAGCTGAATATAGTAAGTTATTTTTAGAAGTCCAGTAACTTTTTATTGTCAATTTTCACCTAGCTCCTTCTTTCACCTAATGACTTACACCTTCCTTGATTCTGAGGCAAGACTGTATTCTGATACAGAATCTTCTGAAGGCAGAGTAGAATTTTTTAAGGCTCCAATAAGTAACCTCTGGTGAGAACAGTGCAAGCTCTTCAAGTCAGGGGACTCATTTCAGTGGTCATACTTGCTATGGGTACACTTGCAGCATTTTAGAAGTGGTTATGAGAATACTGAAAACATATTTTACTTTCTAGCTTTCATTAGCTTGGTCCCAGCCATTCAACAGAATAGATGATTTACTGGATGCAAATTGGAAAATAGCAATTTGATTTACATTCAGTATGCAGGGACTCTTTTAATACCACTAGAATGGTAAAAACAAATTTGTTTAACAAACCAAAAAATAAGTTTATTTATCAGGCAATATCACAATAATTTCCAGTGTAGGAAGCAGTATTTTAAACACAAATTTACTGCTTCAATCAATTTTGAAGTCCTAATACATGATGGGTAAAAATCACTTAAAAATTAAATGCTCTCAATTAATGTATCAGTAAAAAAGAGAAAAAAAGAAATATGGCTACAACTCAGYGTTTTCTATCCTAAATATATTTCCCTAGTGAATGGAAATAGCTTTTTATCTCTGATCTCCTTGTTCAGATTCACTGGCACTTCTAAAGTAACTGTGAGATACCGTGCAGCGTTGAACAGTTGTCAGTAAGTAAGTAGTCTGCTAGACAAAGGCCAGTCACCTCCACGCTGTGTGATCTGGATAGATGTGTGATCTGGATAGATGGCCACAGCTCAAAGCTCCTGAAACGGTGCTTATGGCAGTCTCACCTGAGAAGTGCAGGCTGAATGGGCTCTATTTTGATCTTTCCAGATCCTGGCAATCCTGGATTTTGTGTTGCAACTAAAGAAAACCTGGCCTGCATCTGAATAGAGAATCCTGTTTTCCACATTTATCAGTTTAGCATAACTAAATACTATCTGGTGAAAGAAATTGCTTTAAAAATTTGTTCAAGTAGAAATCCCTCCTTTTGATTCATTATCACATATTAAATTTAATACATTAATCTTTCTCTGCAAATACACTTTAAAAAATGGAAATTTAAAACTTAAGGAGAATATCTTTAAAATTTGCAGTAACAGCTCGCCATTCACTGCTTACCTGTTTTGGGTCTTAAGTATGGTAAGTTTTGCTTCTATTTTTTACAACTGGTGGTATTCATCTTTCATTTCTTTTTCTTTTCAGAGTGTTTCTACCCAGAATGTCACATCTGGAGGCCTGCAGTTTGAAACTCAGCTATTTTTGGAATCACTAGAATTTTCCAACCCAGACTACACACAAGCCAGTGGCTAAACTGTCTGCTTACTGCTTTGTTTTTCACTTTTGCAAAGAGTAGCAGGGAAAGACTGTTCCTAAGGAAATGTGCTACTATAAAAATACCTACAAATACCTGACAGTGCAGTTAGGTTTTCCTCTGGTGCCTCAGTATTTTCTTTTTTTTTTCGAAGACTGCTAAGTATGTCTGTGTTACCATGAATGAAGTTATTTAACTCAGAGAGCTATGTAGCTATGTATTTTGAACAGACCTGACGCTACCTGAGATCAGCTCCAGGCTGCTGTTATGACCTTATAAGAGGTCACACCCTTCTCTATTGAACAAAGCWTTTTATATCCTTTTAAAAATACACCAGTAAGATTGGCTTCCAAGCTCCGCTCTAGGACAGAAAGACCCCTTTAATTCCTTTAATTATCCATTTTACTTAATGAGAGGGGAAGAGACCTCCTGATCCAACCAGAGCCCAAATCATAGCTTCCATCATAGGCTTGAACTGCCCAAGGAATAATGGATCAGAAAAAAACAAAGTATAAATACTTAATGACAGCATCATGTTATATGAAAGAAACCARTTCCACTCTGTTTGACAAGTAAGAGGCACTTTGCATAAGGGACAAAGAGAATAGTGGCTCTCATGCCAAGAGGGTAATGAGTAATGTTAGGACTGATGGTATGTCTCTGTATGAAATGCAGCAACAACATGTGATTCTGCCTGGTAAAATCTGAAGGTACTACAGATTTTACTCCACTGGAATCACTAGAATATCCTATTTTACTCCTAATGTGCTGTTTTAAAAAAAAAAAAAAAAAAAAAAAAGGTTCTAGTGAACATGAAATTTATGTAAATATGTAAATGCAGAAAGGCAGGAATCTCTATCATTCACAATAATTATATACAGTGAGCTTCACTCCAAACATTCATTCCTTTTTTATATCTTCAAATGCACTTGCTACTAATCATCTAACATGAAGTTCAGAATTGCAGCAATTGAGACAAATGCAGTTTGTAATTGACCTCCCACCTTTTTAGAATTAGGAGGCATCTTAAGTTGTTTACATTTTATGCARTAGTTAGATAACTTTATGTTAACGCAAGATATGGCATCAACATTTTGTTGTTACACAGTTTTTCAAGACTTCTGTATTATAATACAGAAAAGGGAGATCATTAACATCTTTTTTTACTTTGTGGATAGATAAAACAATAGGAAGAAAACAGCAGATGGCAGCACCAGATGCTAGTGACACATCTGATAGGATTTTTAGGATTAAAGTTATCACCATCTGTTGCCCAAAAAACTGTAAAATGTACATCCATAGAAAGTCATTAACGCTTATCTACATAGGCAGTAGGAAACATCTTCGTCTTTGAAAGAATTACAAGCACATTCTGCTCTGTACAAGGCTGAGTTTCAACAGTACCAGACATCACTGTCTAAGGTATCGCAGCATCTAAACAGTATGCAAGAATCGACATTTCTGAGCTGATGCAATCCCTCAGAGTCTATTAAGCCTAGACTGTTGTTTGCTTTACACTGTCAGGCACAACTGACTCTGCTCATGTGTTCTGAGAGCTGGGGCAGCTACTGGAAGAAATGTCTGGAGAAGGTTGTGGAGTCTCCAGCACTAGGGCTCAAAYGGAGCAGTACAGCATCATGAACACACTCAACAAGCACTTGTCAGTATGGCATTGGTCTGGCTCATCCTCCACAGCTAACGGAAAGAGAGCTCCAGGACAGGGGCACCTCAGCATAAGCTCTTGCAGTTGGAAAGGTTGACATCCTTCAGAGGGAGCGTGACAGAAACAGTGAGCTCTATTTTTAAAATGAGAAAAAATCAGCTTTGCATTTTAAAGCATCTTTCTTTATATTTGACAGCAATATTAGAGTTCTGTTAAACATATGTACTGTGGTTTTTTCATTATTCTTTACCTCTGACATTTTACTGAATTAGGTCTTTGAAAAGATGTTATTTAAATGGACAAATAAATAATCTACTGATTTAGATTCAGAGTAGGTCTCTWAAGTGAAACTTGGACTCCTCCCAAAGTTTTCCTCCAAGAATCCTATGAAGTCTCTCTAAAATAAAATCCCTTTGACCCCTCACCTTCACATCTCACCAGGACACTATCTGAAGTAACATCAGTCCACTGAGAAGAGAGCTGGGAGCAGTTTTAATGTATATCCTTCTTTTAACCAGGGCTAGCGGATGCCCTTGAGCTTGATGCTATTCCTGCCTTGACCAAAGCAGACTGCTATTTCATTACTCTGTTTGTATAATTAATAAGCAAGTAGTTGGTGTAGTAAAATTAAAGCCATTTGCTGGTAAAAGATAGTGAAGACTATACAGCAGATCCAGACTTAGTCTCCCTATATATTGTATTTATGGCTATGAGCCTAGTACTTTTCAACACTAGGTGTTGGTGGAGCTTTTACAACTTTTTACCAAAAGTGGAGACCTTCACATAGACAATTTAAACCTACAGAAATGAGGTTTTTGAAGAACCAAAATAAAGGAGCTCAAAGAGGTAAAATTCATCTTCCCTTTCTGAAAGCCATCACTAGTTAGCTCCTTCAGAGTCAATTATACCCTGCCAGCTGTACAGCCTCATTAAGTCTGCTGGGATTGAAATACCTGTAACTTACTGGAAGCAAATGAGGAAACCTGTTGCTCAGTCACAGGGAGGAAGAAATTCTAACACATTTCATTCTGGCTCTGCAGAGCGCACAGAAGGAAAAAGTGGTAATAGTGTTGTTGTTCAACAAGTCAGCAGATGTGACTGAATCCACGCAGGGAGCAGCTACATTGCGCAAGAGGGCAACATTTTTACAAAGTCTTTCTCTATGCCAAACCACACTCTTAACTTGTTTTCGTATGTCACTATAACTCTGGACATATTTCATGATACAAAAAAAAAAGCAAACTTTTTTTTTTTTAAGCATACAAAATACTGTGCAGAGGATAAACAACTCTGGTTTGCACACATGTGTTATCATTGCCTTTCACTGCACAGCCACCTTTAGGGCAACGCAAGGTCTTTGGCAAATGGTGCAATGCACAACGTAATGCCACACAAGGAAATGTCTAGTTTCCCATAGCCATAGATACATGTGCACAGTACTTTGCATTGTGTGCATGTTCTATGGAATACATTTCCGTATTATGAAAGAGGTATGCCTTTCACCATTACCTATTATCAATGGCCTCAAATAGCGTAATGCAAACACATAGTTGTCACATTGTCTTTGTTCTCATGATAGGTGGACTAATGATATTATTTTCATTTTATTCAGTATCTGGAAAACTGAGAAACTGCACGTTCAAGGTTGTAACTTGTAAAACATTTTTAGAAATGCTCTGTATAGCACTGCATTGCTTTGCTGACTGAGACAGCTAACCCCCATTTTCAGAAGTAATGTAGGCAGTAAGGAGAAGAAGATTTAGGGAAAAAACATCAGGCTTTTTATTTTAGACACCAGGCCTAAATTTAGACAGCTATCTCTTTACGAAACTCCTGGCCAAGTGAGAGCTTGTGTGGAAACAAGTGTAGAAAAAATATGATATTTTCCAAAACTTCATGTAGCTTTTGGATAATGTGAATCAGCTTCTTTATTCTTAGATCTTGAATCAAATTCAATGGAAAGAAATGTGCAGTCTTATTTATTTKGTTGTTGTTACATTCTGAGTTAATTGCCTTTGAACATGCAGTCCTCAGTAGGATAATGCTCCATATCAAGGTTAAGAATAATGRTAATAAATGAAAATCATTGAAGTGCTCACAGCAATTCATATCTCATACAAACATCATATCTCATGTTAACTAGATAAAAAAGCCCAATATATACTAAACTGTGAAACGTTCAAAGCATGTCTAAGCTAGGAATAATCTGTTAATGAGTGGTATTACATAAGAGTCCCTTTTAGAGACATAATTCCACAGAAGCAAAGAATATGAGAATTCAGCTGTCTCCTTTCAACAGGAAAACAAAGGAAATAAATATAACACWCTTACAGTTACTTTTATGCACACAGCATTTCCCTTTCCTCTACACAGTATTCAGCAGATAAATACTTCCATGGAGCCAAAAGACTGTTCTGAAAATAAAGTGATTTTAACCACGGAGTTGAGAACTCAGTCCCATCCAGAGTGCCCAGCATCAACACGTACCCAATCCTTTAACAATGCACATTTTTAGCAGTTTACCTTGTCTGATATGGCTGTCGCAGCCCCGGTCTTCTGCTGACCTTCACCAGACAGAGCAGTACGTGTTGACMTAGACCCAAAGCTCGGGCCCTTACCAGATTTATGGAGTTTAGAACTTGAAATCCCACTGCTATTTCCTTTGCAACTCTTTTGATGTACAGGGAGACGATCAGGAAGGAAAGTCCTACCACATCTCTCACAAGGCAGGAGCTGGTCTTGAGCACTCTGATATGCTGCCTCATTTTCAGCTGTAAGTGTACAGGAATCATGAGCATGGGCTTCAGGTCTCCTGGGCTCCGTTCTTCGGAGATGCTTTGGTAGTTGATCATTTTCAATTCGCCATTTCTCTAGGCACTGGGGTTCATGTATGGAGATAGACTGGGATCCAAATTCTCTGCCGCAGATATAACATACTCTAAAGCCAGGTCTTCTTGGTGGGATGACTGGTCGATTCAGTGGAGTGTTAGACATGTTTGAAGAATCTGACTGTTTGGAAATTATCGCAGTACCTGGTCGTCTTCTCTTGGGGCCAGCTTCAAGACTCGCTATTCCTGGCAAAATTACAGCAATATCTGACAGAGTGGATGATGATACCTGTCCTGAAAGCAAGATGATGGAAATATTAGGATGGACCTCTCCAACACTTCTGCAGAGTTTTACTGGTTTTGTTCGGATTCCTTTACTTCACATTGTTTCCATGCWGGGCAAAACATTTTGAAAATCCTCTCTTCTACACAGACAAGACTTAATAAAGGTTGCCATCCAGTGCGATGCTCTGAGATGTGATCATGTTAATTTATTTTCTTGAACCTCGATTTACCAGAGATTTTTGAACTGAAAAATTGCACCTAATTGTCTTTTCAGTATGGAAGAAGAGTGTTTCTGTGTAATTTTGTTTTGTCTTTTGGTTTTATATGATCCTGAAACAGATTAAATCCATACACATGAACAAATACTACCTCTCTTTTTAAAGCTAGCAACAGGTGGTTTATCTGTTTTATTTTTAAATAATAGGCAAATAACATCAAGTATATCCCACCTCTAATCAKTAGTTGCACAATATAAATCTGAAACTTTAGACTCAGAGGATATAAAACCATGAGGGGCATAAAGAAAAGTTTGTATGAACTTAAATTGCTAAAAATATGTGTGGCTTTGAATATAATCAATATGTATTACGCATTTTCAGTTACTAACARAACTGGCACCTTGAAGACAGTCTTTGATTTCTAAACTAGTTATTAACTAGATAACATTTCCCTGAGAAATAAAAAATGCATAGAAATTTCTCTATGAAGGGACTGKTGTTAACGTCCAGTCTCCAAAACAAAAGTCAATTAAAAAGGAAAATCTTCCCATTCAGGAGTTTGAAGGTATTTATTAGAACTCCCACTCAGCCTTTGTGAGGTGGCATCTCAAATTCTCTCTCCAGTCTTGGGCCTCCAAGAGAGACATTAATATGAGAGACATTAATATGAGAGACATTAATAAACATGACCGGTTTCCATTAAGGACCATTAAGATGATCTGGGGCTGAAGCACACAACATGCTAGAAGAGGCATTGTGTTTGTTCAGTCTCAAAGGGCATGTCTAAAAAGGGAATCTAACAGCAGTTTTAAAACATCTAAAATGGTTTTTATAGAGGAGATGGAGACAGACACGTTTGAGGGTTGCACAGGGATAGAGCAAGAGGCTATGGTCATGAACTGCAGTAAGAGAAATTCCCACTGTGCATACAGAAGAAAATCCTTTATTGTAAAAGTGAACARGCACTGAAAATGGGCTCTCCATCCCCGGAGATTTTCAGAACTCAATTGGATAAAGCCTYAACCTATTTTCAAACTTTGAAATCAGCTCTGCTTTGAGTATGAAGTTGTATGTGATTTCCAAAGAAAGTTGTTTCAACACTMTATGTGTCTCCAAGGCCTGATAATTAATGCTTCAGTATGTGTTTCCAGTTTCTTCTAATTTAGCCTGGATCTAATTTAAGATCATCATGCATCACTACCATGCCGATTACAGGCTGTCATTTTAATCCTTTTCACTGTGAAACACGTTCACTTTAGACAAGAGCTTGTCAGTTAATCCACACAAAAGCAATAAAATATATTGTATGTGGACATATTTGACACCATAATATTTGAAAGTCTGCCCATCTTTGAAAGTTAAATAGGCAGACCAAATTCCACTCTGGTATAAGTCTGGATTTTTTTGTTAACTTCAACAGCAGATGAATATACATATCACCTTGTCTAACATTTTATATGACTGGTTTGCACAAACAAGTTTTTTACATTTTTATGATGGGAATAGCACTATTTTGAAGTTAAATTTTATTAAAAAATGAGAAGTGGATCTGTACTTGAAATTAAAAATCCAGGACTTCCTGTTTACAAGAGTCTAAGGCTACAGTAGCTATGCAGTAGCCGAATGTTTTTGATGTAAAATGTGAAGATATGTTTTGAATATGAAAACGAGAACCAAACCCCTGTGGTACAAAAGATAAATGAAAAGTACTTAAGTACTTGACCTCTTATAAAATAAGTTTTTACACTGAAATACTCTTTGATTACCTTTGAAGCCTATTGCAATATAAACAGTATGTGCCTTGTCTTAAGAAAATACAGGAAATCTTGACTATTCAAGATGACCTAAGACTTTTATTTTGATCAGTTTTGCATATGTGATACAAATATCTTACTGAGAATTACTTTTTATCTCCATGACATCCTTCTTCTAAGCATTTCTGATTCAGTGTTTACTGGAAGACAAAGTTCATGATCACAGATGTAACAGACTTGAAAATCCAGACAAGATACTGGCACATGAATTTGATTCTGTGCAAAAGAAACAAACATAGCACATGTAAAGTAAATGAGTATAGACACATGAATTTTTGAGCAACTATATTCAGTTGGATGTTAAATTCTTAATGAAGTTACAGAATCAAATTAGCAAAGAAGTTAGGATCTTTGTAAGTAATTGTAAGCAAAGAAAAGAAAATTGTTTAATCTTCAGTATAAGGAAAATTACTATCATTTCTGTGAGGACTTCCTTGGATACTTAAAGTGTAGTATGAGCTCCAAGATAAAAGACTTGCCTCATATTTCACTTAGTGGAATTCTACATAATATTTGGATATGAATAAAAATGCCAAAGCCTTATGAAGCTGTGCTTTTGAATCGAGAATTTATGCCCAGTCTTGAGTTCAACTTTGTAATGTGAGCTTTTTCAAAATGATTTTTTTTCTTCTGTTTGGCAACTACAAAAATAGACTTTCAGGGACAGAATAAATGTTAGTTTTCACTTGTGTTAGTACACCACAGCCTAGTTAGTTCTGGGAGTGTGGGCTAAAATCTCTCCTGAGTCACCTACCAGTAAATGAACTGAGAGTTGTATTCCAAACAGAGGCCAAATTCTTGAGCAATAACTGTTTAAGATGAGCTTTACTGATGGAAAAGGTGAATAATAAAGGAAGAGAAAAGCAGCTTGACTTACAAGTCCCACCTGTAACTTACAAGCTCAGCTTGTAAATGTAGCAAATTGTGATATGCCAAGAAAAGCCAGGCATGGCAAAAACAGGACAAAAATTTTACAACTATGAGATACTGTTTTTGCAGCTAATTTTCCAGAGTTGAGGGCAAGTTTAAAAGGTTTGTGTTTCGACATTCTTAGAGTCCAACTTAAAATTAATAAACAGMTTATTCTTTTAATCACTTAAATTGCAATTGCTACTGCAGTGTCTGTGAATTCAATGGCAACTACAGACCAAAAGAGAACTATTCTATGTCCCTAGGCATTTTAAACACAAATGTAAAAAAAAATCATATAAATCCTATTTATGCTACCTTAAAAACACTTATAGCTTCATGATGTTTAAAATACGAGTTATACTGTACAACACAGATGTGAAATGAATACTCTGCTTTACAAATGAAATTGACTTACTCARCGTCTTCTTGTACATGGTTAGACACATCAAGAACAACTCCTTCACCTTTGATTCTTATACTTCTGCCAAAATCAGAAGACACTTCTCTTTTCAAGTTCTTCCAAAATCCAAAGACCAACGTATTACCATTGTAATTACCTTACAATGCCCAATTGTCTCCAGCAACTCAGATTTTAGTGGTTGCCTGATCACTGGGTCTATTTGTTACTGACTTAATATATTGGCATATACACATAGTTTGCAGACAAGTCTTATTAGACAGATGTGCTAAAATAATTAATGATACACACTGATAAATTTAGAAGCCTTTTCAGTTTTTGCAAGCTACTGTCAAGAGTCTTAGYTTTCCCTGTTTGTTAATTCAAGCTTGGAGAATTTTTATGTATAGGTTTTCTAATGACTTACATCTTCATTCTTGGTAGTCTAGTCAAGATGCCTTTTCCATGACTTAGAAAACATCACTAAAAAAGCCATGAAAAAAGAAACACTTTAGACAGGATTTACAGAGCTTATTTTGCTCTAGATGTTTCAGGACATCTTATTTCCTTCAAGTATTTCAGTTTTTCAGTGTGCTACCCATCTTACAAAGCAGCACTCACATTTCTGGCTTAGACATTCACACAGTTGCATATTCCAGGGACATTTGTGATACTTTATCATTTTGCAAAATTTCCTGTGAAGCTCAGAATTGTTTTTACACAAATATTTGTACACAAATTGAAACAGAGGAAGACCATGAGACACAACCTGTGACAAGTTTCCGTAAAAGAGGATTTTAAAATTAGCTGATAAAAAACAAATTCTTGAGAGACTGCAGACTTCTTAACACTTAAYACCTCCACTAAATTTCTGTTGCATAACTGCAGTCTACTGAGTAATACTGTAAAGGACAAGGTTGCAACCTTTTCTCATTCCTGAATGTATTGAATATTCATATACTTCTCACTAGAAGGTACAGAACTTTAGCACTGAAATTTTATCACAGGTATCAAAAAGAATTTTTGTCCAATACATGCACAGCATAAAAGTGTGAAAAATCCAGTAGAAAACATACTAGAAATAACAAAGAAACAAAGATTACAAGCAGTTTGGACAATAGCAGTTAACAATACACAGGCAGCTAGCTGGCTTCAGAGCGGTGCTGTTCCATTCTAAAGAAGAAATTTTTCCTCCACCAGTTAAGTCCCCTTTCCCTTTTCTTCTTTGTAGAAAATATCAGAAAAGCTATTCATAAAATAAATACAAAAGCCTTTTCCATATTTTAAAATCTCTAAATTTTCTGATCTTGACTTTACAAGAGGCTGATCACTTTGCACCACAAACTGCTACCGCATGACTCTTTGGCAGGCCCAATGTACATTGATGCAGTTATGTATATAAAATTTAAATGCATTTGCAAACTAGCAGAGGGGCTGCTCTATTGCAAGGCCCTTTCAAAGACTGGGAGAGTTTCCAAAGCGGGTGGCCTATCAGATGAAYCCAAGTTGGGAAGTAGCCAAGCTCTTTAGGAGGATGAAGGGAATGCAGAGTCAGGAAAACATTAAAGGGTCATAAGGAGAGAGGAGATAAGGGTTATTGGAGGGTCACAGGAAGGGAGCATCAAAAAGTTCAACTACATTTCAGGGAACTTCTGTACTTTGCAAGGCTGTACTCCTAACTACRTGTCCTATTTACTCACTTATGTCCGAAGGGTATTTTCTGTTACCTTAGGCAATTTTTAAACCAACAGTGGATGAGAAACTGACTACTTTATGCAGAATACTAGGTAACTAAATGTATTACTCTTACGAATGAATCAGTCAATAAAAGACACTGCAAACAACCCGTTAACAATATAAGCTATTGTTGGATTTCCAAGCTTGCTGTTGTAAATACTTCATAACAGAATTATGCTTCCTTGTGGGATTACACCATTTGATCTACATTTATTCCTGCCAAGTTGACYGTTATTATTTGGAAAGTTCCTATAAATTCAGTGTGAAATGAAAATTCATATGAGTATCTCAAAGCTTCTTTTCTCAAGGTCAGTGGTAAAGACACAGAAAAAGTCAGGATTGAGATTTAACATTTCTTTTAAAAACATAATACTTTGTTATTTTTCTTTTAAAAATGTTACCTGTCATTTAATAATGTGAGAAGATAGATTTTGTCTTTGCATATGGTTGTTGGGAAATAATTCTGCTCCTCTGCCGGTCCACTGAATGCTGCAATACTTGGTAAATACTTCATGAATTGCACATGTCAGGGCTTATACAAATAACATATTCAATTTAATTTAGAGCAACTAAAATACAATGGCTTGTTCAACAGGCTGAAAGTTTCACTTTATGCAAAAGAGAAAAGAATCAGAAGATTGCTAATAGCTGATTAATTTTTGTCCTGAAGGGGAAATGGATAATTTTGCACACCTTGTTTTTCAGCTTATTCAGTTAAGAAATTGAAACAACTGCATTGTTACTCAGGCTTTAGTTACACTGTGTTCTCTTAGTTGTCATGATGTAAATGCATTTCAACCTATAGGCACAAGCTTCTTCCTTCAAACGGCCTTGGATCTTCCCTCATGTCAGTGTTGGAACTTGGAAAGAAAGCTGACACATACGTTTCCTATTTCACATATTCAGTCCTTCCTGAAGAGTGACCCTTTCTGTTTCTCATCTGTCTTGATTCTCTCATATAAACAATTCCTCAAAACTCATTATCAGGTCATTTTGCAAGCCTGGATTTCTTGACTGAACTGAACAAAACATACTTGCACTAGCTGGGGGATTAAATTGGCCATTTCCAACAACTCCTGAACACTACTGCTTTTGACTTAGCTAGAATTCCACATGGAGATTTCAAGACTAAAAAAAAAAAAAAAAAGACCTTGTGGAAGAACACATCACCAGAAGCATTCTGCTGCCAGAAAAGAAATGTGGTTGTTCGGTGGGCAAGGAACAGAATCAGTTGTAAAAAAAAAATGGGAAATCTGTTTGCGTATTATGCATTAGCACTCTTATGAAGACTGACTGACATCACAGCCTGCCCACTTCCAGCTGTGCCAGCCTGTGAATTCCATTTTAAATGTATGGTTGTGTTACCTCCTCTGTTCCCCATTGYCTCTGCCAAAAGGGACAGGATAAACCCCTGCAACAGAGAGCTAAAATCACAGGTCATGGAACTTTCAAGCTTATACCTCCCAA
Organism: Nothoprocta perdicaria; assembly: GCF_003342845.1. Taxonomy (NCBI): domain Eukaryota; kingdom Metazoa; phylum Chordata; class Aves; order Tinamiformes; family Tinamidae; genus Nothoprocta; species Nothoprocta perdicaria. Next base: position 178,564 of record NW_020455699.1, on the reverse strand, counting down.
AGAAACAGCTGCCTTGGCACGTCCTTGACTCCCTGTAAAGGAGTAACAATTTTCAATTGTAAACTGTAAAAGGGGGAGTGGAGGTGGGGTACATACCTTACAATTCAGGTTTCTCAGATTGAAGAACTGCTGGGTATGAAAGCCCTTATTTATGTTTCCCTATTTAGTCTTCCTTTTGTTTCCCTCCAAGACTATACTTGAGCTTGTCTGCTCATTCTGCCTCTTCATCCTTGAGGGCTCCAAGTCATCAGTTCCGTGTTTGCAGCATCAGTTACTGCTAGGGGGATCATTTCATAAAGGTGATTTACTTAAACTGAAATCCACTTGTAAGTACTCTGAAAAATGGTTATATCACTTGTTCCACCTAATTTCATTGTTCCAGAAATTGTATTTTAAATTATTTTTAAATCTTAAAGGTATTTCAAATTATTTTACATGAAACACCAAGCAACTGAACTACAACAGTGGTTATAGATGGTAGTTTCTCAATCTAGTCTGGACTACTTAAAAAATACGAAGGAGAAAAATTCAGTGTAAGAGGATGAAAAGATATCACATACAGAAAATAAGCACATAAATAAATAAACAAACAAATAAATAAACAAACAGAAAAGGGCGATGAAGTGATCTGCTCAACTTATTGCATCTAACAGAAGGAGGAAATGAACATAAATCTTCTGACATCCAGTTGAGAGCGCCAGTACTAAATCAGTCTGGTCACAGTTTTCAAAGGCTGATCCCTAACTTTATAAAAGGCTTTTTGTTATGTTTACATACAAAAGAGGTGTCAGAAGGGACCAAACTTGCATCTTGTTTTCAGTGCCAAAGAGCTTTGCTTCAGGCTTTGTTTCCAAAGAAAAATGTTTTCCATGAGGCTTCCCATTATTCTTTAGGGGAAATAAAACTAAATAACTATCTCAAGCAGTATTTTCTCTTTGTGCTAAATGTTGTTTTGAATTGCTCAATTATAAATTTTCTTAGAAATCTCTTAAGACAAAATACTCAATCATAAATTGGACAAAAGTATTAGACAATCTACAGTATCTTACTGCTGGATCTGTTTTTCACTGACAGATAAAAGGAAAGAAAACAYTGTTACATTTCCAACAATATTTTTAGCAAATTAACCACATATTAAAATCCTCACATTTTTTCAGCTCATCACTGTGTTTTCTCCAGATCTTCTGGCTGGAGAAGTCTTCTTTGATTAGTGTTATAAAGATTTTTTCTCTTTCAGTGATGGGAAAAGAAGAAACTATTATCTAATTAAACCCCAGTGAAGATCATACAGCTGTAGGAAATCCATAGGTTTCTATTTAACCTTGTTTTATCTTGTCAGGAGTGAATAAAACCATGTTTTTAAGTACCTTCTATCTCACAAAACAATTGCAAGCTTTAAACACACAARTATTGGCATGTTCACCCACTTTTGGCAGCTGCAAGGTCCTGTAAGCCTCTAAATTGTAACATCACAGCATCTTGGCTTAGATATCTTATGAGTAATGCACACTCAGAAACATCCAAGTATGAAGCTTGTTCTATCAGAGGGTCTAGCTGCACGTATAGCAGTAACATCTTTCCAGTACATCTCCATCTGCAGCGCAGAGGTTGCTGAGCACACCTCCATTAAACACTGCTGCACTCACATGAGGACAAAGCAAGCATGCTTGAAAATCAAACATACCAAGATATTGTTTCCTGATGAATATAAACAGAAACTATTGATCCCTGAGGGTTTTATATGATTTTTTATGATAGCTTCTTAAAGTGTTTATAATGGGACAATCAACCTAGTTAGAGGATTTTGTAATCTTCCTCTGACCTAGTTTAAGTGCCTATGTCTATCTTTGGATCTGAGTTACTTCCTATCTAAAACTTTATGGGCCACCCAAAATGCACTAAAGCCAATAGAAGTTACAGTATAATATGGCTTTTGAGTCAACCACATGTATAWATAGGCAGTATTGGTAAGTTCGCAATGGTATTGCCAGAGACAGCTGCTTAGTGAACCAGCAGCTCTCCTCTACTCTGGCCTTCTTAGGCCCAAGACTAAGAAAGAAATCCTTAATCTAAAATAAAATTTAACCCTGATGGAATTAAAACCATCACTAGTTGAGATATAGGTAAACATTAAAATTTTATGCTAAAAAATCATAATGTATGTATCTTTGCACCTGTATACAAACAGTTCTTTACAGAACATGCATTTTACTTAGTAAGTTTTCAGAATGATGATCACCTTCACTGAATCACAGAATGGTTGAGGTTGGAAGGAACCTCTAGAAATTATCTAGTCCAAYCCCCTGCTCCAGCAGGGACACCCAGAGCACGGGGCAYAGGGYGGCATCCAGGCGGGTTTGGGAGATCTCCAGAGAAGGAGACTCCACARCCTCCCTGGGCAGCCTGTGCCAGGGCTCTGTCACCCTCACAGGAAAGAAGCTCTTCCTCACATGCAGAGAACTTCCTGKGTTGCAACTTGTGTCCATTGCCCCTATTGTTCTATGACTGGCCACCACCAAGTAGAGTTTGCCCTCATCCTCCCTACCKTCTCCCCTCAGGTACTTACACATATTGATCAGATCTCCTCTCAGGCTTCTCTTCTGTAATCTAAACAGGTCCAGCTTGCTTAGTCTTTCCTCATTCCATAGTTGCTCCAGTTCATTCATGATCTTTGTCGCTCTCCACTGGACCCTCTCTAGAAGCTCCACGTCCCTCTTGTCTTGAGAAGCCCCGAACTGCCCCCAATACTCCAGGTGCGGCCTCCCCAGAGCTGAGCAGAGGGGCAGGATCCCCTCCCTCCACCTGCTGCCAACATCCTCCTCATGCAGCCAGGAGCCCATGGGCCTTCTTGGCCACGAGGGCACTGCTGCCTCATGGGTAACTTGGTGTCCACCAGGACTCCCAGGTCCCTCTCCGTGGAGCTGTTCTCCAGCAGGTCAACCCCTAATCTGTCCTGGTGCCTGGGGTTATTCCTSCCCAGGTGCAGGACCCTGCACTTGTTCTAGTTGAACCTCAGGAGGTTGCTCTCTGCCCAACTCTCCAACCTGTCCAGGTTCCTTCCAATGGCAGCACRGCCCCCCGGAGCGTCAGCCACTCCATCCAGATTGGCATCATCTGCAAACTTGCCCAGAGCGCCCTATGTGCCCTCGTCCAATACATTGATGTTTYAACAGCCCTAGGCCCAGTACTGACCCCTGGGGAACACCACTGGCCACAGGCCTCCAACTGGATTCAGTCCCACTTATCACCACACTCTGAGCTCTGTCATCCAACCAGTTCTCAATCTACCTCACTGTTCACCCATCCAGTCCASACTCCCAGAGCTTTCCTATGAGGATGTAACGGGAGATGGTGTCAAAAGCCTTGCTGCAGTCAATGTAGACAACATCCACGGCTCTCCCATTGTCCAGCCAGCCATTCATCCCATCGTAGAAGGCTACCAGATTGGTTAAACATGACTTCCCCTTGGTGAATCCACGCTAATTACTCCTGATCACTTTCTTTTCCTTCACATGCCTAGAGATGCTCTCTAGGATGAGCTGCTCCATCACTTTTCCAGGTGCTGCTGCTCCAGGGATGAAGGCGAGGCTGACCAACCTGTAGTTTCCCAGCTCCTCTCTCTTGTCCTTTTTGAAGACTGGAGTGTTGTTGGCTCTCTTCCAGTCCCCTGGCACCTCCCCTGCTCTCCAGGACCTCTTGAAGATGATGGAGAGCAGCTGAGCAATAACCTCCACCAGTTCCCTTAGCACTCTTGGGTGCATCCCATYGGGGCCCATAGATTTAGGGGTGTCCATTTTGCCTAAATAATGTCTAAACCAATCCTCCTTGACCAATCTCTGTTTGTTAGTATCAGATCTAGCAGCCCCCTCCTGTTGTTGGTTCCTCAAACACCTGCATCAATAAGTTATCTGTAATGGTCTGAAGGCACCTCCTAAACTGACTGTTTCTGCCTATGTGATTATCCTAGCAGATATCAGGGTGATTTAATTCCCCCAGGGAGACCARGGCCTGTGATCAGGAGGCTTCCCTTAGCTGCCTGTAGAAGGCCTCATCCACTTCCTCATCCTGGTCAGGAGGCCCGTAGTAAACTCCCACAACAGTGTCACCCCTGTTGGCCTGCCCTTTAATCCTCACCCAGAGGCTCTCTACCCAYGCTCCATCCTCCCCTGTGCTGAGGTCCATATATTCCAGTTGCTCTCTCACATAAAGAGTAACTCCGACACCCCATCTTATTGGCCTGACCTCCACRGCCGCATTCCAGTCAGGAGAGTTGTCCCACCATGTCTCAGTGATTGCAATGAGATCATGGCCCTGCAACCACATATGCATCTCCAATTTCCCTTTTTTATTCTTCATGCTGTGTGTGTTTACATTGAATTGGACTTGCAACATGCTTCTCATTGTAGCAGGAGCAGCTGCAACCTGACTACATTGGCCTTCAGTACTCATATTTTGCCATTAAGCCTTGGGGAACCCTTTACAGGGTGTGATGTTAGGCTGCTGTGAGTGGTATGACAGGTCATTCCCTACCTTATCACCTGAAAATACCCTCCTCCCTCCTCAAATCTAGTTTAAAGCCCTCTCACTGAGCCCTTCTAGCTCATAACCGAGGGCTCTCTTCTCCCTTTGAGAGATGGATCCCATTAGACGCAATCGTCTCTTGTGCCATGTAAGGCTTCCTCCTGCCAAAGAAACCAAAGTTGTGGCAATAACACCAGCCAGTATCCTCCTGCATCTTCCTGTTTCTTTCTGTATTACTGCCAGCAGTGGGAAGAATGGAAGAGGGGATAACCTGCACACCTGAGTTCCTGATCRTCTGCCCCAATTCCCTAAGCCCCTTTTGATTACCCTCAGGCTATGAGTTACTGCTTTTTCTCCTCTTTTTTTTTTAACTTTGTTTTTACTCAGATGCAATTATGTAATGTACTTGTCTCATTCTTTTATGAATAATGTTACTCTTTCTTCAGATGCCTATTTAGTCTTGTGAAAAAAAAAAAAGAGAGGAATATATTATCATGGATAGATTCCCAAACTAGGTGACACTGAGGACATCAAGCATGTCACATTCTTAATGTCAATTGCTGCAGTAGGTCTGCAATATTTACCACTATATGAAACATAGAGAGCATACCAGACATGTATCAAGTGATAAATAGGTCAGGCATGTTTACCCTGTTTATTGCATGAGAGAATTAGAGTAAGCAGGAAAAAAAAATCAGTTTACATGGTCTAAAATGAACCACATATTTCCTATCTCAGATGTCTCTGTTCAACACTTCATTTGTCGTGCTGATGTATGCAGAATCAGACTGGGAATGTCTGTGATTTGAAGGTAAATGTGATTACACAATGGGCAGTTAGGGCAATAATTTCAGGAAAGGAAGGCAATCGCTTAAAAAAAAAAAAACAAGACATACACATACACACAAAAACAGATGGATAAATGCATATATACCTAGGAGTCTATTTGATTGATACAGAAGATAAGCACCACCTTGGCTTGTATAAACTATCACAAGATAGTGAAAATCAACAGAGCAATAACAATTTACACCTGCTGAAATCAGTGATAGGTTAGAGTGATTCAGTGAAGAAATGACACTATTCTCAATGATGTGAATTACCACAGTTACATTACATAGGATAGAAATAATCAGAAGGGGTAAATGTTCTCATCTTTTACAGTGTGAATCAACTAATCATATTGCAATATAAAGAAATTTCTGCTGACAGATGATCTCACAGATCAGTAATTTTTGTACTTTTGGTATGGACAGGATTTAGCTGGACAGCCTTATTTACCATGGCAATTTCTAAACCCAGTAATATAAAGCAGTTATGTAAAATAATAGGAAAAATGAAATAATAATGAGCAGAAAGTACAGATGAATACAGAAGTGACAGTGAAAATCTAGACAAGTACATGAAATTATGCAAAGTGTAAAATGGTTAAAATAATGAACCTAAGGACATCCTTTTTTTTTTTTTTTTTTTTTTTTTTTTTTTTTTTGTGAAATGTTGCTTGGTCCTAAGAGGAAATAATTAAATATACATTTTCATATCTTGCAAGGACAATACAGCACATTCTAATATCTTGCAGAATATTAAAGTAACACCAAAAAGAAATGGGTCACCTACTAAATCTCCATTGCAAAAGCAATGCCCTAGAAGAATATCAAAATATCCTTCAGATCTAGTGTACTCTCTCTGTATAAAAAGATAGCACAAAGTTGAGGAGAAGCTTTATTTATAAATTGTTGGTGATCAAACTTAAAAACATAATTTATTTACATGTTTTTTTTTTCTCTTCCAGGTTAGATGGTCTTTTTTAAAAAAAAAAAAAATGTGAGAGGCCATGGCTGATTGCCTCATCAAATCTATAACTGTAACTATTGCAAGCTGGTGATTCTGTAATTTGTTACATTTAATGGTGGTCTTTTCTAATTTATTCATGTACCTGTTCACACTGTTTTATTTCTTATTTTATAAATCTTTAGATGTTAGGATCTTACCTAATTTCCTGAGACAATGGGGGAAAAAAACCACAAAACGTATGAAGCAGAAGCCTGAAATTACTACAGATATTGGGGTTAAAAGCATGTTAAAAATGCTTATCTAGGCTCTTTATAGTGTAACTGTAAATTCATCTGGTTAGAAATGAGTGCTTGGTATTGTAGATCCATGGAACTCAAGTAAATGGAAAAATCAATTTTGAATAAAAAAACAGTAACGAATTATATTAAACTATAATAGAACAAACTGTTATAGAACAATCATTTCAATGAGTGTCTCTCAAGGTGCAACGTTGTATACACTGGTTTCAGTTTAAACCACTTGGAAATTAACGTTTTCTGTTTTGCTTTCTGAGCAAGAAGTTAACTAATTTTTACAGTAAACCTCCTTATTGTACTTAAACATCATATATTTTCCAGGAATACCACTGAATGAAGACCTTCCTGTGATAAGGGGTAACGAGAATTATGTGCCAGGTAGGATTATCTTCTACAGGGTGTGTGATTGCTAGCTGTTGGTATCACAGCACTTTAGAATTCTAATAGTACTTTTCAGACTCTTAAATCACTCACATAAATGAAGTCTGTCAAGGACTTCAAGGACTGTCCATTGTATGTGGAGTTAAGAAATTAGAACTTCTGACCTGATACATCATTGATCACACTCCACTTTTGCCAAGCAGATCTCTGCAGAGAGTAACTCCAGAAAATAAATACATCAACGTTTCCATTAGCACTCTTACATGGTAGCTGATCTGAAAGGAGAAAATAACTCAAATCTTCACTCATTGCCCTTTGCACTCATTTATAATYGGGCCCACGTGATCTGTGGTAATCCTGTCTTTGGCTACCCTGATGCCAGATACTGATTTAGCAGGAAGGGGACGGCAGTAAGAGGCCTTAATTGTTTAATCTTTCATTGTCTTGGRTTGGGATTATTATCAATATTATCACTCGAAATTCAGAAGAAAATCAAGTTTCTGACAGATTATGCTGTCATAGCACACCACAAAAACTAGTGTTTGTAGCATCGCAGTTGCTCATGCCCATCAGCTAGGTAGCAGTTTCTTTGACTTCCGGCCTGAAGAAAAATCACAGTGTCTCTATAAAACCRTGATCTTTCCATCCTGAAGAGGTACACAAAGTAATTAAGATTCAATGCTTAAAGACAGAGAAAGGGCAAGCACAACAYTATTTCCTGAATATTACCTCTGCTGCAAAGACTGGATGGAAGCACCGCTTTTCCCGAGGTCTTGGCTTTTCTGAGGCTGTTTTCTGTAGTTGGCCTGCCTTCTATAARCAAGCCAAAGCACAGAGCTAGGCAAATACCTGTGCATCAGGTTCCGCCCCTATCCTGTCGGCCGCGCTTTTCCTAGCTTCTACCTTTTGGATTTTGACCAGCGCTTCCTCCCTGGATGGGCCTGGGCCCCGGCAGCGCGGCCCGCGCTGGTGCCATGGCGACGCACACGCGGCCTTTAGAGCCCGCCGTTGCCCAGCAACCTGTCAACAAATGCAAATTCTGCAGGCTCCTCTGGTGCTGATTGGCCACGCGCCAGGCACAGTAGGAGGAAGGGGGAGGAGCTGAAGTCTGCCTCAGCCAATAGGAAGGGGCATCAGGGAGGCTCCCGGGAGYCCTCATTTTGGCAGAACATTTTCAATGTTTGAGATTTCCCCGAATTAAACTTTGCTATCTTGACATAGAAAACAATCTTCTCATAGAAAACAATGCTGCAAAAATAGTAATAAATAACTGCTGCAGGAAACCATCCTGGGCTCTACCATTTCCATGGCAAGCACCTTCCTGGCAGTTCAGAGTACACATCCTTACAGCTTCTTTCATTTCATCCCTTTCTACACAAAAAAAAAATAAATAAATAAATAAATAAAATAAAATAAAAAATAAAAAAATAAAATTCCTCAGTTACTGAAAAACTGCAAATACGGAAGAGACCGTACTGAGCCTTGACAGGAACAATGTCTGCTGCAACCAAAATTTACTGCAGTCAAGCTCTAGCTTTGTACTGATATTGTTGGTGAGAACATTCATGACCTACATTTCAGTTTGAAAACAATAATCAGGTTCGAGCTATTTGACTGCATGTTGACAATGAYGGTCACCAGCTGACAGTCTGTTACCGGCACCATTCACATTCACAGCCTCTTCTTAGCTGATTGAATTTTAGTTTTGAAACACTTAGATGCTGAAGGCAGAATATTCAAATTGTTCTAAGAAGACTTCAAGAAAATGTCAGGGCTTGTTATATTCTTGAAGAAGCCTTGATTTTCCAAGGCAGACATACAAAGACACACCGATATTTTGAATGGCCATTTGTATTTGTTTTTTTAAATGATCATTTATAATTACCTAATCTAATACATTGCAAGCTACTTAATATATATAACATTCTTATGCTATGTAAATATATATATATAACATATCTATGTCATAACATACTATTGTATAAATGGTGCAACATTTAGATCAGAAACAATGTTAGTTATGGAACTACATACATAGCTCCAAATATACAGAGAAAAATGATAACTATGTTAGACGAGAATACCGGAATTACAGAGTCATAAAGCAGGAAACAGAAGATTAAGATTGTCCCTTGCTTTGTATATCTAAGAGAAAAAACCATAATCAGAAATGAAAACATGTTTCCATCTTGAAAACACTTATATACAAACTTAAATTCATTTATGTATCTCAGGAAAAGATAAACATTTTTCCCTTGATTCCCTAAGATTTTAGGTTGGAATTCGTATCAGTGGTAGACGGATAAGAATGTTGTTTCTACTTCAGCTGTGCCAGATAATATTTCATGTGTCTGGAAACAACATTATTCACAAAACAAGAGTATTAGGAAAAAGAAGAAGAAATATGTTTCTTCTAAAAAAAAAAAAAAAAAAAACCTTTAGATCATTAGAAATGATGAAGAAAATAAATATTACTTCAAACCTAATTAAAAATAAAAAAACCCAAATCCTAATCAAGGATATTTCACATCAAAGTGATGGAATATATTCTATATTACAAGAAAGGAGAGTAACAGAATAATATTCAAATAACTTAATACGAATAACAAATTTAGCATATTTTTAAACAAATCTATTCGCACTAGCAACATATAAGAAGTGGAAGTCAGTGTTCCTTTCCCCGACATTCCAGCTACATTTCAGGCTTACCTTCTGTATTTGTATATTTGAATGTAAATTTTGATGTTTGGATTCTTGAAGAAAAAAAAATGGACAACCCTGAAAAATATTTATTTTATCACATGTGCCATAAATGTGTCATTCAAATGGATAATCTGCACAAATCAGTGCTACACCAATATGACTATATTGATTTTGTATATTAGCATGTATACTGGCATACATAACAGGCCAATAACAAATTGCCTGTTGTTACACCTGCATAGTTCAAAGTCTTTGTCTCTTAAAAATGGATAGTATGAATTTACCTTTAATTTCTTTTGTCTTGTATCTTCTTTTTACTTCATCATCAAACCTTGCTGACCACATAAAATGTAAACCACGCATACAACGCTCATTTTTACCTGAGCCAATTAATTTCCACAAAATATCTTCTTTAAAGACAGACTAAATCATATAATCAGCAAAATCTCCCTAGAAGAGGCTTTATTATATGAATTTAAATTGCATGTACATATGTAGTTTCTGAGAATTTATATAGGGAAGAATATGGTCTAATCATTATTTTATTTTTCCTATTACTTAATCAATAATAATGACATCAACATTTACCAAAGAGAGCATCCTGGAATATCAGTAAAGGTCCTAGAGAAGAGCTGACAAACTATGAAAAAGTATCTCTACCATTGACTTATTCTGTTTTCACAGAAAAATATGCTAGGATATCTAAGCACTTCAGAATTTCCCAAAGGTCTGAGACAAATATCAATAAAATATTTATATTTAATCAGAACAGGAATATTCACAATAAACTTTTAAGTAAACATTTTTATAGTCGACAGGACTGCTAATAACTCTTTTGCTTCTATTGCCCTATTTTGTGTCTTGCATAACTCTGGGTGGGATGCTATTTGAAGGTCAACTTGGAAGAAGCACAGGAACAATAAACAAATGAAGAATATGAAAAATGCCTTAAAAAGTAGCTGAGATGGGGTGACAGTAAGGGGTCATTAGTTCCTAGGGCTTCTTTATTTTTTTTTTTTACTGTAGTTTTTTTTTTTTACAGAGAGAAAAATAAATGAGGAAAGTCCATTTTATTACACATTATCTTTACTTTGCAGCTTGCTTTTCCAAAAATTCACAAGTGCTTGTAATATGGCTTCCCCGTTCCTGATGTTTCTTTTTTTGTAGTGTGCTGCACAGTGCTGTTGGATTCACCTAAGGCTTTCTTAATTACAACAGACTTTGATAATGCAAGATTTAAAAACTTGACTCTTCAAGCCATAAAATCAACCTACATTTAAAATGATTCAGTTGCTACAAAGCCATTAATTGGAGGACAAAGGTATTTATTTTGACATTTCCTTGGTAGGTAATGTTGTTTTACTCTATAGGCCACTACACAGACCACAGACACTCCAAAGAAGTATACCTTCAAAGCATCTAAAAGGATGTCAGGAATTGCATTATCCTCTGCTGGAAATGCATTTGAAGAACTTTTATTCCTGAGAAACAAAAAGGTTACCCACAGAAACTGAATAAACCTTGAGCCATTTTTTCATTACCATTTCTAGTGGGCAGCCAGGAGACAGAAAAGATTATGTTACAGCTAAAAACACAGTTCAAACATGTACAACCAAAATTCCCTTTGAAGCTGGAAGTCTTCCCAGGGACATGGATATGGCTGCAGCTGAAGCAACAGTAATTTTTCACACAGTGAAATACTATCACACATTCCAAGGCTAGAATATTAGTAAATTACAGAGTGTTAGTAACATTTCACTGTTGTGATCACCTGGAAATACCTACTACTTCCTTTCCACAAAACATTTAAAAAATCACAGTTATGCTCCTATGGCATCTTCAACAACTTCACTGTAATTATATCACATGCTGGTAACACAAATTAGAAGCAGAAATGTGAAATCTTTCAAAATAGAACCATTAAKAAGAGAAGTTCTGAGGCTGAATTTTGAAACTGTGAAAAGTAATAAAGGGATGGAAAGAATTCTTGTGTTTGGCAGAAAAGAATGTATATAGTATATAGAAGAAGCAACAGAAGATTAAATAACAGTGTAAAGACTGTGATATGTGAACTTTCTAGAAAAATGCTTTCATGAAGATGAATTTTAATTAAACCATAGAACTTCCCTGCCTTGGCAAAGAAAGGTAAAATCATTAGTTACGAGAGACATTCATAGACATTTTTTTCCTGTGAATGCCTGTTCGCACTCTAGCCATTAGTCATATAATACTCCCCACAAAGACAACAATTTATATTGCCCTGGATACTGCTCTTAGTTTATGCTCCCTCTTCTGGACTGCTGTTACAATTCATGGTAACCAAATTTATTGGCCTACCTACCCAGAAAGCAGCTTGAGAGTCATCACTCCTCACACACTAGAACTCTCTGCTGTAAATTTTCTTACATAGACTGCCAAGAACATCAGATGATTTGGATTAGCAGAAAACAGAACACCTTTGCCTTCAGTTCAAGGCAGTCCAATATTCCCCTATACAGACTATACGTTTCTCTCCCTTGGAGAGGTGACTCACTGCAGTCTGCCATTTCACTTGCTGTCTCACTTTCATAGAACCCCACATATGCAGCCACTGTTGCCAAAATYTGTCCTAAGAGCTGGAGTCACCTTGTAACCAAGGCACCCTATTCAACCATGCTGTTTTATTGCCACTCAGTCAAGAAAACTATGAAGCGTGCCCTAAGATCCTGTCTCTAGACTTGTAGTTATCGGTAGAGAGAAGCAAACTGCAACAATATTCAGTCAACTTAAGCAAAAAACTGCCTAAATTCATTATCAGTACAAGTGCACTGCAGGAGGGCCTAACGACATATAGCATATTCAGAATGAGGTAATTTTCTTGAGAACAGATGTTCGACCTTCTGATGACTCATATTACTCCACTGTCTCGACAGAGCCTGTTTTTCTTTTTTTCACATCCTTTATATCTTACACATCCTCATCACACATCACATCATAAGCATCTTTCACCCGGGAAAAATAATAGGTTCAGAGAGGACTCTAATACAACAGGGAAGACATAGGAAGAAGAAGAAAAAAAAGAGGTTGCAGCTTTATAAATCAGAGTTTAAATAATAGCAACAGATTTAAACCAACAAGATACAAACTTCCAGAGTTTGTATATTCCAGAGGACAAATTTCTAATCAATATAGAATTATTCATCTCTTGAAGTCATCAAATTAAGTCCACCTGAAATGGGGAAATATATCTTTGGGCTTGCTACAAAACTAACTAGATTAAATACTATGGCCTGTGTTACATAGTAGGTCCAACTAATGATCTCTTGATCCTTCCTGGCTCTAAAATCTATGAATCACATAATCCCTYCTAAGTGGCCCTCACAGGGATTTAAGCCTCAGTGACTGTAAACTTCTACCCTCTCTATTTGCAGTTACAAATTAAAGATTTTTGATATATTGCCCCACCAGCCTACCATTTCCATTTTTTTCACAGTATCTCCAAAAATGAGTTTGCAAGTAGTACAGCTACAAGTTCCCTATACTTACACTTTTTCCATCCATAAACTGCATTGGAAACTAAATGAGCCAGGAATGGTGTCAGCTAAAAGGACAGATTTTCAATTCTTCCTTAAAAATCATACTTAGGCAAGATCCAGAATTTCATTACAGCTGAAAAATATGAGAACTGCACTTAGGTCAGTTTTTCTGCCATTATCCTCTCTAAGCCAAGATGTCACAAAAGCAGCTGTGTATTTTAAACGTGACATGGAAACTAAAATCTCTCCACACTCAACCAAGGAGTGAAGAAAGTCAGAGTTCCTTTAGTCTTTGAGTGGGTCTGAAAACACTTGAAGCCCCCAATATGCAGTCTGTCAAGGCATCAGAGTAAACATATGCCAGACATGTAAAACATCCACTAAGGCCTTTCCATTTCCTCAAATGACAAAGTACATTCTGGAAGAGACCAATCAAAGCCTTGATCTGGGAAACACCAAGTTTCGTACCGTAAGATTTACAGTGCAACCACTTTGCAAGATCAGCAGTCCCTTCATATTAATAAAAGCTTTCTTCACTGTCTCCTTTTCTTTGATCTGCTTTCTCCTTCCTTTTCCATTTCAAAATCTTCCCTCTGTCTCTTAGTTTTTCTATACCACTTTTCATTTGACGTCCTTACATCCTCATGTCACTTGATTTCTCTAATGTTATTTTCTTCTCCTTTGACACAGCGGTATCCTATAAAAGTTCCTAGTTCCTAGTACTTAGTTCCTAGTACTAGTTCCTAGTACTTTATTCTTCAGTCCCTTTACTCTTCCCTTAGTTTTCTTTTATTTCCCTCCCATTTCAGTTTTCATCTTTCTAAGTTCCCTCTTCATTGCCCAATCAGTCTTGTCGATCATATTCTGTCATAAACACATAACTTTCTCCCTGCTCACACATCTACTTTGATCATGTTTACTGTTCCCAAACACCTTCTAGACATCTTCTAGATTTCTTTCAGCTGCTTTAGATATCACTAAGATCCACAGCTTCTCCAGGATTTTCATCCTTTTCATGACTTTCTGTTACTGCTGCTGGATGTACAGAAGCAAGAGAGTTAAAGGCATAATGGGAGTCATTCCTAGAGTCATCCCYGCTTGTCATCCTTTCTCTTGTTGAGCAGAAAGAGCAGCAGTTGCATCACTTTCTTTGTTATAGTCTAAATAGAAGTGGAGAAGAGGGCAGGCCTGCCTGGGAGGGCAACTGCAAGGAAACAGGCAGATTCTGAAGAAGGAGGTATCTGAGAATATAGGGGCAAGAAAGATGCTACAAATGAAACAAGACGGTCCGTAGGGCAAGAAACATGGCCAAAGAAAGCTTTTGAAAACCAAAGACCAGGGTGAAATCAAAAGGCATATCCCTTTCCTGTCAGAGGTGAAAGCTCACAGAACGAAAAGCCCCCTTAATCTTCAAGTCATAAGAACATTTAAGGCCATAATAAGGGGGACATTGAAGGTTAATCTTCTASCCCTCTTCTCTTCCCAGAGCTCATTCACATATATTGACTCTGATCAGTACCTGTGTAATGTATTTTCCTTTCTTATATCCTTATCAGTCCTCTGTCTCTTAATCTATACAATTTATTTCACATTGCCTAAACTGAGAGGATTTCCTTGATTCTTTCGAGTATTGTATCATGCAAGCATGCCATAACAGCATTTAGCTCTTGAATGTACTTAAGCAGTCTCTTGTATAGTTCCGAAGGACTATGAAAGTAAGAGGTCAGACAGTTTCATGCCAATAGTAATTCCAGCCCCACCCTAAAGAATGGGCAGACATCATACAGCCTCAAGAACAGCCAAATTTCATGATTACATTTAAATAAATGTTGATAGTTGAGAAACTTAGGCTCTGTTTCTCCCAGTTTTTCTCCCTCTTAATGTTCCTTCAGTGCTGGGGGCTATCAGCACCTTTGCTGACTTGGCAATAGCAAGACTGCCATGACAAAAGAAGTCTTTGCTCTATAGGAAAAGAAGTTATTTTAAAAATAAGAAAATACTTATGAACCAAAGCAGCATTAGTAAACAGGATTTCAGTCAGTACCACAATGCTCAAAGATTTGAAGGGTTAAAGAAAGGCAGGGATGAGGTGGGAAAAACCAACTTTCTTTCCAAATATTTAATGTTAAGCTTTTGCCAAAAGCTGCAGGAAGAAGTCTGAAATAGTAGTATTAATAACTAAAAATAAAACAGCATTTTATTTTATTTTGCTAGGGGGGGTTCTCTTTGTTTGCCTTTTTTTTTTTTTTTTTTTTAGTTTTGGCTGCATGAATTAGAATTTATTCTAGACAGTCTAAGCAGAGCTGTCTTTATATCTCCTTTTAGTTTTTCTCCTCCTTTATTCTATAACAGACTTCTATCTTATGTCTCCCTCTGTATGCAAAAGTACTTTTGGGTATTACCTGAATACAGGAACTTCCATGAGCCACTGGAAACTAATTTTTGSTATCTGCTTTGGGAAGAAAAAGGGAGATAAAATGAAACCTTTTTCTTATGATATACATTCAAGAAAAAAACAAAGCTATGTTGAATTCTGTTGTTTTTTCAGAACCAAGAATATGAGTGGTTTCCTCAGCCATTCCACTTTAGTTGTTCACTCTGCATTGGATGAACACTTTTGCCAATAGAGATTAAGCAGAACATGTGAGATTWCTTTTAAAGAACATTGCATGGTCAAGTACTTTACAAGGATTTTATTCTTGTTGTTTGGAGATCCAGCTAGAAAGCTTGTAAATCATATCTTCCTTTTTATGGCAAATACTACATTTGTTTGTCTTGTTTTATTGTGTAACTAAAGAAACTCATTGCAGTCCTTACTATTACTTCACTTTGAAGTTGGTTGCATGATAAAGAACATAACACTAACAACAACCTTGTAATAGATATAGCTAAGAAATGGCTAAGAATGGTAAAAAAAAAAAGAGTTTAAAATCTCAAGTTAAATATTTGTAGAGGTAAGAATGGGGCTGATATTTGTATTAGGTTATTAATCTTCTATGCTTTGGAGTACTACGTGATAATCAAAAGTAACAAGTCTATTACTGTTTACTGCTAAAGGCAGTGTATATTACTAGCATCTTTGARCATACACTCAGTGCTAGATTACTTTTGTTTTCTTTTTAAATCTGCTTTTTTTGTACCTTTTCTCATCATTCTCTCTACTACCTCTCTTGGAGCATAGATGGGCAGTGATGGATTCTTGTAGTTTTGCCTTCAAGATGCTTGAGTAGGTTGTAAAAGATGAAAAAGAAAAAAAACAATGACAAGATTTTGTGTAAAATACATTGCTGTTTGACTCTCATATCTACCATACAGATGGCATGCCAGCAAGCATCAGGAAACCGGGTATGTAGAATACATTTCCTATGCAATTCCTCACCCACTGTATCAGATCTCTACAGTTGATTAACCACTCTACAGAAGAAAAGACAGTACAACTGGCTTTGCAAGAAATTCTTCAGGCTTCTTGAGCTATTATCTTCAGGCAGAATTTACAAAAGCACAGAATCACACAATGGTTGAGGTTGGAAGGGACCTCTAGAGATCATCTAGTCCAACGCCCCTGCTCCAGCAGGGACACCCAGAGCATGGGGCACAGGGTGGCATCCAGGCGGGTTTAAAAGATCTCCAGAGGGGACTCCCTGGGCAGCCTCTTCCAGGTCCTGCTCTGTCACCCTCATGGGAAAGAAGTTCTTCCTCACATGGAGATGGAACTTCCGCTATTTCAACTTGCCCCTCGTCCTATCACTGGCCACCAMCGAGAAGAATTTGGCCCCTTCCTCCCTACATTCTCCCCTCAGGTTATTTGTACATGTTGATGAGATCCCCCCTCAACCTTCTCTTCTCCAAGGAACACAGACCCAAATCACTCAGTCTTTCCTCATATGATTGATGCTTCAGTCCSTTAATCATCTTTGTCGCTCTCCGCTAGACCCTCTCTAGAAGCTCCACATCCCTCTTATACTGGGGAGCCCAGAACTGTCCCCAATMCTCCAGGCCTCACCAGACCTGAGGAACTGGGCAAGATCCCCTCCCTTGACCTGCTGGCAACACTCCTCCGCATGCAGGCCAGGATSCCMTGGGCCTTCCTGGCCATGAGGACACACAAAACACTACACATTTAGGTGKAGCACAACAGCTTTCACAGAGCATACAACCTAGGGTAGGACTGAATTAGCTCAATGGGGAGCCAGACCTTTTGTCTCTGCACCATCCTTTTTGAACCAATACTGTGGAATCCTCTGAAGACACATTCAAGGGGCTCTTTGACAACAGGAGACCGGCAGATTTT
Organism: Nothoprocta perdicaria; assembly: GCF_003342845.1. Classification (NCBI taxonomy): domain Eukaryota; kingdom Metazoa; phylum Chordata; class Aves; order Tinamiformes; family Tinamidae; genus Nothoprocta; species Nothoprocta perdicaria. The sequence goes on along the minus strand of NW_020455699.1, from coordinate 161,063 downwards.
AAGCACATGTGTTTTTGCCATATCAAATATGGCCTTGCTCCTACTATGCAGCAGAGTATTCCAGATTCCTAGGAAGTTTGATGCAATGTGGTGCACTCAGAGAGCCAGTTGGGTGCTGTGTCRGAATGAACAAGTCCTCCCCTAGTTTGCAGTGTCAAGTTCAGAGACACTACTAGGTCTGGCTAGTCTTATTAAAACTGGTTCTGTGACTRCTCCCAGTGCTTGCATCATCTGTGTTTTTCTACTACTGGGAAAAAGTTTGTTTCTTTCTCGTAGATAATGGAGAATTGACCATAATTATTTTTGGCTGGTGTAYTGCTGCTAAGAGCTATTTCAAAGTGTAGTAGGGTTAAGAGTAGTAGTAGTTAAGAGGTTCTTTTGATCTGAAGAAATGATGATTTGAAGGTCAGATTAGGAGATTAGAAATCCCAAATAAAGCCCTTTCATGATGACACAATGCAGAGGGTTGAACCAATGATACCTACTTCACAACAATATTTTGGTCCAGGTCGAGGGAAGTGATCATCCCCCTCTACACAGCCCTGGTGAGGCCACATCTGGAGTACTGMGTCCAGTTSTGGGCTCCCCGGTACAAGAGGGATGTGGAGCTGCTGGAGAGAGTCCAGCGCAGGGCTACCAGRATGATCARGGGCCTGGAACATCTRCCMTATGARCAAAGGCTGAGAGAGCTGGGYCTGTTCAGCCTGRAGAAGAGGAGGCTGAGGGGGGACCTGATCAGCGTGTATAAATACCTCAAGGGAGGCAGTGAGGAGGAGGGGGCGGCCTCTTTTCAGTGGTGGGCAGGGATAGGACTAGAGGAAATGGCTTCAAACTGAAGCATCGGAASTTCCACAGGAACTTAAGGAAGCATTTCTTCACTGTGAGGGTGACAAAGCACTGGAACAGGCTGCCCAGAGAGGTTGTGGAGTCTCCTTCTTTGGAGATCTTTAAAWCCCGCYTGGATGCMGCCCTGTGCCACGTGCTCTAGGTGACCCTGCGTGAGSAGGGGGGTTGGACTCGATGACCTCTGAGGTCCCTTCCAACCTTCGGCATTCTATGATTCTATGATTTGATTTTAATCACTGGGACAGACTTCATTTTAAGGAAGGRCCTCTGTCTATTCACATTCATCCACCTTGCTCAAAATATTATAGCAGTTACTGAGACAGAAAGACTTTCTAACTTGGTGATTAAGATAACAGGCTTCTGTGAAAAAAAAATGGTTGGGCTGAAGAACGAGAGCACATCCATTTCAGTGTATTCTAGTCCAGTGAGCAGGGAACTTGTTTCCCTCAGTGTTCGAACCATGGCTCCCATGACCAGAGAGTGGCATAAAATCTGCATACTCCATATTACTTAGTGCTCTGGACAATTTGCTAATTTTTAAAAACACTGCCATCACCATCTTTATTAGAAGTATCTGAAATGACTTACATGATTTCTTTTTTTGGCAGAGAAGTTTATGCTCCTGTGAAAACAGACAAAAAGAAAGAAACAAACAAAATCACTAMATGTGGTAGAATTTGAACAATATATATTTTTTACTTTTGTTCAACAGAAAGTAAAAATATCTACTATTCACAATATATTTGATTTTTAAATGGTGTATGACCTTCTCCAAGCAGCCCTCATCTTTTTTGAATATTTGAAAATTATTAACAGATGGACTGCCTGGTATTTCAGTCATGAATATCCTCACCACTCTTTTCTTAAGCTTATGTATAATGGCTTCTCCAATTGTTGCTACCACTACAAATGTCTCTGATTATTTTTCATGTCACAAGGAAGAGACAAATTAATCACTTGTTAATTTTTATGGACAAAGGCRAAAAAAAATCCTTTTCAAAGTCTTACTTATTGGACTCTTCAGCTAGGTGCTCTACAGCAGCACAGTTTAAAAAGAGTAAAAAAAAAATGTAAAAATTTGTACACTGTGGTAAGATGAGAAAGTCTTACAGAAATGGAAATGCTAGACCAGAGAGCTGGAATTTGCTTGCATTGCTCCAGGAGAGGGGCGGAAGGGGAAAAACAGCATACATTCTTGCTCTAGAAGGAAAATCTGATTGTGACTCACACAGGGAAAGGAATTCCAAGAACAGTTCATCCTAGTGAAACTATGTTACTCTGGTGATGTTGCCAAGGTCACGGGCATCTTCCTTAAGGGGAAATTATCTAGTTAAAATTATGGGGCAAAYTGTTGTATCTCCAGTGAAGTTCTTGAAGAAGCTTAACAGCACCAAGTCTTTGACCTTAGAAGTTTTTGTGTTACWGACAAAATATTTACATTACAAACTTTACATTATTGCCAGCTTCATAATCCTTTCACATTTGATTTCCGAAAGCCTGATTGTTTCCCAGTTGATTTCTGAAAGCCAGGTTGTTTCCCACTCTGACTTTCATATATGCAAGGCTACAGTTATACAGCGTCAAATAGAGCAGGGAAATATATACGTAAATAATATAATTAAGTGTTGTAGTAGTATTAAATGCAACACTGGGCCTTTGGTTCCTCCTACCTTTATCTCCCATCTCCTTCCATTCATAAGCAAGTCTTATCAACTGACTGCCTTTTTTTTCTCCTTTTAGGTTACAGCTACTGTCTGAGGCCTTTAAAAAAGGCAATATCTGTGTAGAAGCAAGCATTGAAAATGACTTAGACTCATCAATGCCATTTCTCAGTATGATGGGGTCCTTTCTCCTCCCAGGTTTAAAAATTGAGAGATTTAACTGATATCTAGTACAAGTTTTGGGCTTTCCATATTTGCTCTCTGGCTAGAAAAGTGCTCCTTGCTGGATGATATAGGGAGGTAGAAATGTAGCCCCAGATTCTGAATTCTATCAAATTCTACCAAAAAGCTGGTGTTTCATATTTCCTATTCCTTCAGCATTTTTGCAGRGTTTCAGAGCAAACCAACATGCAAGATTTGGTATACGATCCTGGGATCAAAAGTTATTTCATTTATAAATGAAAGCAGAGATTCTCAGAAATTTGTGGAACTGAGGTTTTAAGAAGAACATTAGTTCTCACAGGCAGTTCTCTGCCTGGTTACATCCAGGAAACCTGGAGACATCTTCATTCATCCAAAGTTCTCTGGAAATGGATTCATCAACATACAGATGTATACAGTATAACTACAGAGAGTTTCATTAAAAAATAAAATCAACGTTGATAGTAGATCAAYATTTACTCCATAAAATTGGTTATACTAAATGTAGGAAAGTCATTTATCCTCCAGAATGTAGAATCACGGCTTCCAGGAATACTCCACAGGAGAGAGTTTGTGTAGACTATCACTTCAACACCACCTTTCTATTAAGAGCAGAACCCAGTTTTCCTTACCACACACAGCCAGAAGCCACTCTCATTTTATGACAAAACTCTCTATTGCTTAATAAAACACTTTCCTGTTTCAGAAAACAGTTAGCTATTCAAAGCACAAGCAGAGACCCCAGAAGTCCCTTCAAGTAGCCTCATTGACCTAGTAATGCAGCTCAAGGGAAACATATACGGAGGATTTTATAACCAACATATTTATAAAACTACTCACACAGGAAACAGCACATTTCAGTTTATGTTTGCAAGATTTTTTGTTAAAGATAGAACAACTATTAAATCAAAGAGCTGGTTATTAAAAGGGAGACATCCTTCATGAGAAATATTTTCTTTAATAAGCTTGCACAAAAAGCTATATAAATTATAAAGTTTATCAAAAAATTGTATCTTTAGACAGCCTCTAAGTATCCCTAAACACATCCAAAAAATTGCTCTCTAAATAGCAATTTTTGGTCTCTCTTAGGAGACCATCTGCATTAAGCAGTCAGTCTTTGTTGGTCCTTTGAGAGATCATTTAAATTATATTGTACTTCTTTCCCTCCTAATATTGACTTGTAATAAAGGAAAACATTTTTCCCAGCTTAATGGATTTTCCAGAATTGCATCAGCATACTTCCACTTCAAGTAATTTCTAACAATGGTCTTGTCCTGATGGGTAAACAAAAAGATCTACATATATTTTCTTGAGCTTTTTTTTTTTTTTTTTAATTTGTGTGTGTGTGTGTGCGTGTGTGTGTGTATGCACGCATACAGAAGACTAGGGCAATTCCTTTTGCCACAACCTGTCATTGGTTAAATAAGTAATTACTTATATTTGTGAACTCAGGTCTAGGCACTGTCTCTATTGCAGAGGAAATCAATTAAAAAGTCCTGCTGTAATGAACTTGCAACCTTATGTGAAGACTGGGCATTAGTCCAACTGACTTATACAGAAGCCCTAAGGTGACATCTTTCTGAAATGCTAAATGCAAATAGAAAMCAAAAAAAGAATTGGTCATGCTAATATACATGATATGGTGAGAAATGTTCAGAAATTTTATATATCTTAGCCAGCTGTCCTTTTCAGCAGATTAAATGCGGATTGTTATCAAAGTAGATGAACAGATTTTCTGACTACGTAACCATTCATGAATACAGTAATAACACAGACATCCAACCCAAGATAGCCCAAAGCAAATCTGTTTGAATCCCCCCCCAAGTTGAGGATATCTTTAAAAACACATGGAAGGAAKCTTTCAGCATTGATTTTTTTTTAATTACAAACACAAAGTCAATATGAGCAATTCCTCTTTCTTTGATATTCTACTAGATTTTGTTTAAAGTTGAACTGGATTTTGATTGATGTTATTCTGTGRTGAAGGAAAGATAACCTGGTTCCTGAGAATATGAGACAGAAGTGACAGGGTCRTCATGGTAAGAGTTCCTCTATGCACTGCTCTGAATTGCTCAAGTTCCTATTCTTTTGAAAGGTTGCAAAGGCAGATGAAAAAAAGCTGACAATAMTTTGTTTGACTTGTTAAATAGCCTTGAAGTTCTCATTAAATCAAATCCAGCTTTGACTTATATTGTCATTATCTCAGTGATATCTCCTCTTTTTCTGCAAAAGCTGTGTTGCTGCTGGAGTTTCACTATCTATAGTGTCTCACTCAGAAGCTCCACAGATTTTGATTTATGAAAGTTGTAATATAAAATAATAATTATTGGTTACACCAGGTATCAATTCATTCTCTGTGCCTTTTTATTTGAAGGTTTCATTTACCCCCACATGAGACTGTGAGAAAGGCTATTGACTGTGTAACTAATTCACAGTGTGCAGCACAGGAGTTCTGGCTCTTGTTCCTAGATGGTTTCCCTGTATGATGCCCATGACCTTATGATTCTGTATGATCAAGGATAATTCCTCTTCTAATGACAACTAAGACCTCTGTATGCCTCCATATCAAAGGAAACAGTACATCATTATTTTTCTAGTTGTACAAAGAGATGCCTGCCATAATGCCATTTTTGCTATTTTGTTGTGCTGTGACATTAATTAATGTAAAGTGATTAACAGTTCAACAACAGTTCAACAGATCATGCTTGGAATGTGCAATAAAAGATAACACTTGATGACAATGTTCAAATTCTTTTCCCAGGAAATTTCTCCACTTCCTTCTTCCTTCCAGAAAATGATATGCAGACTTATAGGGATATGCAAAATCTTCACACCAAGTAAAAGGAAGTGCATATATATATATGTGTATGTATGTATGTATATATGCATATGYCACTGTATGTATATATGTATTAGCATGTGCATACATTTACATATACAGGAGAAAGAAAGAAAATGAGGGAGAAGGAACGATGTAAGCAGAAGAAACAAGAATAACCTGAGACCTTGCACATTCCTGTCATTATGCCATGTTTACAAGCAGTGCAAACAACTATAGATACAATTCTTATACATAACAAAAGAAAATACATCCATTGACACAGAAAGTGTATCATGAGTGGTCACTTAGCTGTAAYTTAGTTCATATGTAAAATATCCCTCTATTTCCCCGCTTAAGTGCCAAAGATGGAAGAAATATAAAGGTAAGTAAAAAGGTTTAAGAGAATGCTAAGAGAGCTGTACCAYGTTTCAGATGTGAAATGTAATTTATGGTGTCAGATCTTGGCTGAAAAATGCAGTCTGTTCTGGATGGTGGTGGTTAACGAGTATCTTATYGAATCTGTGTTACATAACAAAAAATCAGCATCTGTTTGATATTACATTTATAGTAAGTATTTTAAAGAAAGGAATTCTGAAGGCAACTGCAGACTTTAAAACAAATTCTGATCCCTTGGGACTAGTAATCCTTCTTCTTATAGCCCCCTAATATTTAACGGCCAGAGCTTTACTCAGAGTATAACCAATAAAACACAGTGTATCATGTGAGCAAAGAAACACAAAAATCTGCTATTAGGTAGATTTGTGGAAGTTAAGAATTACATATGCAATACAAACATGCTTTGTAGCTGCACTGAATCCTTAATTTGATGAAGTAAACTGAAAGACGCCATCACCTTTAATATCTTTTTTTGAAATAGATTAACATTTTTACAAGAACCAGTTTCTAGTCATAATCTGTTTTGTTGTAGAAGGAATTGATTTCTCTGAGTTTCCTTCTTTCTCATCTTCTCAGAATTCAGTTATTTCTTAAAACAGTACTAGAGTAAAATTCACTCAAATGAGGAATTAAGAAAAGGAAGAGAATCCTTTTCACCGACAGGTTTCAAGATTTGCGCTACTTTGAAGGACAACCATGTCTGATAGTTTTCTATCATTATTTTGTAGTGAGACCTCTAATGAAATATGAAATACAGCCTCTCCTGTCGTTAGTGCACAAAGACAGAAGCAGCACATCAAGTACCAACCATGTCCATTAATTTCCAGAGAATGCCTCCAGGTCAGCACTGAAACAAATAGCTAGGCATTGACAGGAGGCTTGCTTTTCACAGCTTTTATTAATTCTTTTGGTGGAAGAGGAGACAAGTTTGGTAGCTGTCATCCTTCTGCAATCAGTAATGAAAAATCAGTTATAATTTTTCTATTTTACCAGAATGTTTACACTCAGAATAATTGCTTTCTTAAAATAATGTGACAGTTCTTTAGGTTGTGGATCTTTGAGCCCTAAATTCTCACTGAAAACTTACAGAGAAAATATTTATCTAAACACCTGAAATAATTAAATTGTAAATTATTACAACTGCTCAAAAACTTAATTACTGTCTGTGGTATAGAACAATTTATTCATTTATCTATCTCAGACATAATGAGAATGTTAAGGATTACCTACTGCTTATGAAGATTGGTTCCTATATCCCTGTTTACCCTGTAAACATGGACAGAAGTGAAACTTGTCCATACATGTACTGTATCACTATCTGTCCTGGGATGAGATTAAAGCCTGTGCTGATAAGAGACTACAACAGTAAGGCCATCAGCTGACTTTCTCTTGTCAAATCCTTGGAAGTATCAGTAGGGTAGTAGAAAWCTATGGAATAGAGAACTGAAGCAACAAAATATAGTAGACATTACCTTATGCCCCCAAATAGATTAACAATTCTAAGAAAATATTTGTATAATGTTTACCACAGCTCAGCCAGGAGTATAGAATTACTGTGCTGAGAAACAGAAGGTCATCAGATTGCTACAAGCTCCAAAAAATCTAAATGCAATCTACAGGTATAATTAAGYTTTACATAGTATTATACTTTTTAACTACACAAAAAGTTGTGAATKTAACTGGCAGTTAAAGATGCAATTAAAGATGAAATTTTATAATAATTAAAAGTATTCTTTCACTAAACCACTATTTTGAATTTATCTATATAGGCGAAGAATATTTTAATTATTAATATAATTGACATACCAGACTTGCAAAACTCTGCTCATTCACTTAYTGATGACAAATAAGTTGTTTTGATAAGAAAATAAGTTATCACAGAATATGCAAAGTTGGACCTCTAGAGATCATCTAGTCCAACCTTCCTGCTCMAGCMGGCACACCTASAGCATGTGGCACAGGGCGGCATCCAGGCGGGTTTTGAAGACCTCCAGAGTAGGAGACTCCACAACCTCCCTGGGCAGCCTGTKCCASKGCTCTGTYACCCTMACAGKAAAGAAGTTSCTCCTCACCTGGAGACGGAACTTCTTRTGCTYCAGCTTRTGSCCATTACCCCTYGTCCTATCGCTGGCCACCAGTGARAACAGCCTGTCCCCTTCCTCCCTGCATTCTCCCTTCCTGAACTTATACATATTAATCAGATCCCCTCTGAGCCKTCTCTTCTCCAGAGAAAACAGGCCCAGCTCACTCAGCCTCTCCTTGTACGAGAGATGTTTCATTCCCTTACTCATCTTAGTTGCTCTCCGTTACGTGTACTTATTGTGTAAACCAATACGATGCAAGTATAAAGCAGAATTTACACAGGTGTTGTTATTTGTCCATATTATGATTTACCTGCTATGTCAAGGCCGATGTTCTGTATTTCATTATTACTATTAGATTTATGGTGGCTGAAGGGTATTGAAACCCAAATTTTACCTGGATTTCACATAAAACACAGTAGATTGAACAACATAGCATCTCCTGATGTGGTGGACAAAAAGCTTAGTTGGCAGTGTCTCACAATAAAGCTGTCACCCAATAAGCTACTGTAACCATACAGTGAAGCATTTAATGGCAGTCCTTCCAACAAATCACAGAGTTTTCATCATATATGATGTAACTGCTTCCAGACTACATTTAAGATACCACTTCTGATCTATTCTCTTACATTACTTTATGAAGGCATCCATCTATATTTTGAATTGCTTCATATTTCATGATGTTAAAAAATTTTCCAATACATATAAAACTTCTAAGAGAAAAAGATTTAAGAGAAAATTTACTACTTTTTAACCACCATCTCTTTTCTGACCCTAGTTAAATAAATCACCACTTAGAAATGAGCATGGAGGTCAAAGTGCTAGCCAAAAATATAAACTTTTCAAACCATTAATAAAAATCTCTGACTGGATATTAATTTGGTAATGCTATTTGGAAAATAAAATAATGTTTTTTTTTTAATGGAACTAAGAGGAGAGAAGACATAACACATAAGATGCAGGACAACGGCTTATAGGAGAAGAAAGAATATATCAACAAAGGAATATGTGGTAAAAGAAGAAGCATAGATTAATGATAAAAGCCGACTTAATTTACAAGCTTAAAACTCAGCCAAAATAAAACAGGAAATAGATGTGAAACCATGTGAAACCACCACATTTGGGTGACTAATTCAAGTTGGTTGCACTGTATGGCATTATTGTCTTGATACAAATTAAAACCAAACTGTAGCACTCAGTAAAAAAACAAGAGAATAAACATGAAGATTTTAGTAAAGCAAGGAAGAAAATATATTTACCTTTCTGGCAGCTCACTTTAAAACATTATCTCTCCTTGAAAGCCAGGAACATTTTCATGGATTTTAAACACCTGATCTGTTTAGATAAGAAAATGTGCCTCTAAAAAAATCTAATTGTATTAATTGATAGAATATCTCCTTATCAGTTTAAAGAACACGAATCTTTCACCTTGGACGTAATGGGGTTACTGATAGAGCTATCCTTACAATACCTGTGCCATAGGTATTTGTTTCTGCTGTCTGAGAAAATTCTTTAAACTCTTATATTCTGAACATCTATCTAGTACAATACAGAATACAAAGCCTCATGACTAGTGTAYGCTACCTAGAAATTCAGCAATAACTCTACTTCTGTACCCATAAGTAGAACCTAAGTATTATTTCCTTTTAGCGTTACCATATTATATAAAAGGCAGGCATTCCAGGATGTGGACATTTCCCTACCAGACCTACCAGAATGCCTGCTAAATCTGGCAGACACATTAGTTTGTGAGCATAATGAAGTSAAAGGAAGTTATTTTAGACAAATTCTTTAGTCTAAACATTCAATTCAAGTCTCATCCCATCACAAATTAAAGAGTTCTCTGACGCCTGGGAGGTCCCTGAACCACTAACATTCCTCCTGGACAATTTGGGATCTGAATGGAATTATCTTCAAATAGAGAAGATTAATAAAAACATAGCTAAAGGACAAGTGAAGTTTCAAGAACCTCCCAGCATACCAGCTTTCAGGACAACACTGTATCATCTGACCTGTTTCTTGGAATATGTTACATCAAAAACCTTSCTTAAATGCTTGTATATTTTAATGTGCTTCTTCCAACAGATTGAGGAATTAGGATTTGGTAAATAACAAATGCAAGTTAAGAATCAGAATCTGAAGTAGAAAATGCACGGAATGTCATTAAAAGCAGGAAAAACTGGGATGATTCTGCATTGTGTCTTTAAGTGACAGAACATAGATCTTGCCACTCACGGGAACATAGGATATATGCATGCTCTCAGACTGCATTTGTTTCTGGTCTTCACTGTGACCCTCTGCATAATTTAGACTGTTCTGAAAACTTAAATGCAAACCCCAAAGTCGTCACAGCACTCTATGTTGTTGTGCTGTCTATGAGGCATTCTTCACACATCCAGCCTTGCTGCTGTTGTGGCATTTATGAAGGTGTCCTTGCAAGATATGTGAAAAGCTGCTGATTGCCCTTCTCACTTCCCTTGGTGGGATAATCCTTCCCCATGTGTGGGTTTTTGAAACCTCTTTTACTGCTCTGGTATTCTCACTTTACATAAACTGAAGATAGTAGGGCAGAGAACAACTTTATAAATAAAATGTAATAATTATTTTCATATTTTATACATACACACCCACATTTGTGTACACTTTCACACATATGTGTATCTCCACGTAATAGCATCTGTCTGTGGTGCAGCTGACAGGTACCCCAGATATGCACAACAGGAGTGCACTATCAGTCAATGAAGTGCTCCAGCCTGATTTCCTTTGATTTATGAACACAAGAATCAGACTCCATGTCCCCAAACAAGACTGTTTGTGTTGAGTCAGGCATAGCTCCACTTCCCTTTTTATTGTGTTTTGAATCCTATGCTATTAAAGGTGTAGCTTAAAATATTGTATTTCTGTGCCCAATAAATGTGGACCCCAGTGCTCCTCATTCAGGACCACCCACGTATATTGTATGTCGACTGTGGCAGCATCCAGTACAAGATGGCCTGGGTGGCACAAATAAACAGGCAGTATCTGGAGCCATCTTCCTTTGTAATACTTTCCGTGCTTTTAGGAGTCAGCAAGTTAGAGCCTGCCTGAGCACAGGCAGCTGCTTTCAGACCACTGGATTTAAGACACATATTGATCTATCATTAACTTCTGAATCCTTTTTTATGCCCTCTATGTTATGCACTGGTAGAYAGACCACATAATTAAACACTTAATAAAAATAAAAACTTCTTTTTTTTTCCCCCAATGTAATCTCGGAAATTCTCCTGTTTTTCAATATAAATGAACAGGGTTCCCTATTCTCCTTCCCTACATTGTTTTGACTTTTAACCTTTATCATACCTTTGCCTCCCTCAGTTTTCTCATTACGAAACGAAGAGTCCCATTCTAAGCTACTAACTGTTCATAAGAAAAGCTATACTCAGAAGTCTACAGCAGGATGAAATGTTATCAAAAACAAGTTTGAACAGGGAAAATTCTGAGTTAATGTAAGAAAAAAATCACTATGAGGTGACAGAAACAGAGACCCAGAAAATCTATGGGATTTTTGTCCTTCAAGATATTCAAAACTTGTCTGATCATAAAAATCTGCTGTAACTGATCTGATTTGATCATGAGGTTGGACTGTATGCTATTATTGCTTTTATTGATTTATTAATCACATATCCAATGATATTTTTCTGTTTGATTCTCAGTATGTAGAAGGTTATTTTGTTTTCTTTTTTTTTTTTCTTTTTTAGTTCCTTAGCATTATGCAGACATTTTCATAAATAAGCTGTCCTTTCTTAAAGGTTGTTTTTGAGCATATCACTGTAAGTGCTTTCTAATTTAAACAGCAAAAGCCTCAGCATACAGCTGATCACTGCAGGAACAATGAACATCCTCCACTTATGAAAAAAACTACTTCATAAGTTTTATGAAGTAAARGCACTTTTGCCTATGAAAGTCCTATCTTTAATGATCTCTTTTCTCAAGACAGCTTTCTTTTGGGCACTTTTCAAATTCAGGCATTGCCTGAATTGCCTCTATGTACATGAATGCACAGATGCATAATAAGAGTACAACATGTACCRGGAGAAAAAATATTCCATTTGTTCTGGCTAGAGAAAATCTGAAGCGGTGCTGGCTCCTAGTCTGGATTTCCAGCACACTGATAAAAGAGGTAATTCGTGCTAGCTGAGAAAATATTCACCAGTGATGCATGGGATGGCACAAGGAGAATGAAATGTACCAGAAKAAAGTGTAAGAATCTTACGAGATTTAATTCAGATATTTAAACCTGAAAAATTACCAGATAAAACCAGGAGAGGGCAATAAGCACATATAATATTGCTGATAGTTAGGAAGGCACAAGCTCCTGAATGGTATGCAATTTTCCTTTTGGATCAGCATTTATTTGCCACATTATCAGGCCTGAAAAAGCTGCATTTCTGAGATTAAGTATCATTGCAATACATATGCTAAGTCTAAAGCTCTCTCAAAACAAAGCAAAGGTTTCCACATGAATCTTACTAAATAAAAACCAATCAGAATAACTGCTGAAATTTCCTCTTGGGCTAGATGGAAGAATGTGTTTAACTGGACAAATTCCCAGAATTAATGCCACAGACATTTGCATTAACAAAACCAACAATCATCATTTAGAAGTGGAAAAAACATTGCAAAGATTTGTTCTAAGAAATTGCTTTCACAACAACCCTCACATGAATACACTCTCTCTGAGTTGCTTGTTTCCCAATGCATTTTATTTTTAAGAAGCCTTTTTAGTGTATTTTGTTCTCATTCAGAATGTATAACTTTTGGTGAAATCAACATGTCCATTAAAAAAATGAGGATTTTCTTTTCCCAGAATGGAAACTCACTGCCGTACACATTGCTCTTAGGTCTACTGYAGGCATAAACAACATATTGTCCTACTAGACTCAGGCATATAATTTTCTTTGTTTTCTTTAACTGGAAACTCCCTTTAAAAAGACAGGATAACTTCTAATTTCAAAGATGCTAAAATACAAAGAAAAAAAAAAAAAAAGATTTGCTTTGGTTGAAATAAAAATAACCTTTCCCAAAACCGAATGAATAAAGTACATCATTTTTCTCAGGTGTAAACAAGTGCAGGAGTTTAAACCAGAGCCTTTTATAGCTGAAGTGAAAACATGTTCCATTAAAAAAATTCTTCAGAAGCTTGAGTCCTGTTTTTTTTTATTTTTTATTTTTCAACCTTCTTTAATAATCTAGGCGGCATGTGTTGGATTCTGTTTTTGTCCTAAAGGTATTGGTTTAACATTTTGTAACACAATATTTAAAGTCCTCCTGAGGAATTCAGAATACTTTTAGTATCCACAGGAGCAAACAAACACATATTGCCTGCATACCTAATAGTCTAGCGCAGCAAGAAACTATCCACCACGTTTTATGTTTTAACCTCAGTGCTTATTTTTTTTATGGGTTCAAATGAGTTAGTTTTTCTCAAAGATATTACTATTTCACATTTAGTGTATAGAATATGTTCACTCTTTGGAACATCTTTCTATATAAATATTTAGAATATTTGTATAGAATAAGCAAACATGATTTATCATGGTACAAATAATAATAATACATTCTTTTTATGCCAGRGAAAATTTCTGTATTGTATGCAATATTCTGATGCAAACAAATATGTATTATTTATGAAAGTATTATTTTTTWAAAAAAGGTGTTGCCATAAAGGTCATCAAAGGGTTGAATAATCACAAATGGATGCTTTTTGGAAGAAATGTATCTTAATATAAGGTTGGAGGAAATGGTCTGTGGAGACCTGTAAGACAGTCTGGACTGGGACTGACAGGGACAGCACACGAAGCTGAGGCAAGAATGACTGGATTGAACTGTTTGCTATCTCTTAGCCCCTAAGAAAGGAGTCTTGATAGTTTATTTACAATATATAAGATACAGTTTATCCAATATAATTTAAGCTTGGGTGAAAGCTGTGAATTACAAAGTAGAATGACATTACATTTCCTTCTGATGAAAGACTCCTTTCCTCGTACTCTGCATTCAGCTAATTTTGCACTATTCTACCAACTTTTGAGCTGTCCTTCTGTCATGCATGTCTTTCCACTAGAATGCGGATCTTAAAATAACAAAGTAGGATAGATATTTTCAGAAACAGCAACTATGATCATRTGCTTGGAACACAAACTCCAAGTGGTTAAAAAAAAATTGTATGTTTTTAAGCTCTGCTTCCAGTGTTTAGAAACAATAAGCCATATCATAGAAGATTAATAATTTCTCTTACCAAACTAACCTGCTTGATGATCTAGTGARAAGGACTTTTAAGTGCTTGGATATCCAAACTTCCTGGTCCAAGAAATGATGCTGGAGAGTAAATTTGTCTCTCTGCTTATAGTTGACACTGATCAGTATTTTTGTCAGTTCAGTAACACTGTATTGTTTTGAAAGATGAAAGCAAAATTAAATAAGCATACTTTCTGCTCATCAGATGCCATATCCAAAACTGTTGCTTTACAGCAGCCTATTCCCTTCTCTTGGGCAGACAATCCATGAAGGTCCTTCAAGAGCATGAGATAACACAACACCKTCATTCTTGAAGGTTTTTCAGAACAGCACTGGCACTGTCTCACCAAGCAAGCAGCTAGAAGGGAAAGCTGAAGGACCTTTCAAAGGTGAACTGTAAGGAAAATGAACAAAACTCTACCTGCACTTTTCAGCTTCTCCAGTCACCACTGTTCATGCTCAAAAGACTAACATTGTGTTACAATGGCCTTCTTACTGCTGGTGCTGTACTTCCAATGACCACCTCAGTAGAGGTGTTCAATGCAGGTTACAAATAAAGGAGAGTTCTGTTCTGTTTTTAAGTGAAGAGAAGAAATTGCATCTGCTGATTTTGGGATGTGGTGCATTCTTTGTCATTTGAAATCTTTAATTCAAAACTTTCCTTCTAAAAAAGTTATCTTAGCTCAGCTACTAATTACAAGCTTTATGCAGAAATTACTGGGTGAAATTCTATGGCCTGTGTTATGCAGATCAGACTATATAGTTATACTGGCCCTTTTTGGCTTGAAAATCTTGTAAATCCAAATTCCCATCCAAATTCTAACACATGTAATCTTACTTATAATTTTCCCCAGAGTTTTCTATAAAAAGTTCCATACACTTCCATATATTCCAAAATATTCCATACACTTCCTGTCTAATACTGCTCAGTAACATTTTTCAGTAATATTTTAAAGTAGACGACACGTTATTCAATAAGGGGTAAAGAGCAGTGATGGGATAATCTATTCTGTAAAGTGTTTTTGGATCTTCTGTGAAAAATAATGAAATAAAAACTAAAGATTCAAGTTACTATTCATTATTGTTTYGTCTCTGTGGAATCTTAACCTGTGAGGATATTTACAGTAACAGTGGAAATACAAATGATAGTCTGGGAGAGTATCTTCCCATTGTTAAGAAGGTCAGACATTTTAAACTGTGATCTGCTCTTACATCCCACCAAAGCAAAATTTAAATTTTAACTAACCAAAGTTTTACAACAGGAGAGTAGACAGGAAATTATTCTACTTGTAATTTAAACTTAAATGCAAAGCCAGAGTGGCAATAAAAAGGGTGAAAAAACACAGTATGTTCCTTAAAAAAAAAAAAAAAGGAAGAAAGACATCACTGGTCATATGGAAACACAYTGGATGTTCTACTGGCAGCTGTGAAATCCCACTCTAGTGCAACTCAGCTGATTTCCATGGGAGTTGTTCACTAAAAATGAACATTGCCCACAAAATTTCAAAGCGGATTCTGCTCCAGACACACTGGATTCATCATCTCCTGTGTGCCTGTGGGGCAAACACCTGCTTCTGAAACCAGACATTCAGTAACTGCTGTCCTGCTCAAGCAGCGTCTTTTTTCCTGACCTTTTCCAAGGTTTATTCGGGTTCTCTCTTTCTACACGGTCTATTCTTCTGATACAGTACCTATGGGATCTAAGGCCGCTGCACCTTACTCATATTCCTTGAGAGGTCCAAGGCAAGAAAGGAAGCAAAATAATTACATCAAGTCAAGACTTATTTGTTCCTTGCTGATTTCTTGTGGCTCTTCACAGAAACTCTTCCTGGCAGCACCCTTACTTGCTTCCTCTACGAAGCTCGATTCCAGTGTAGCAGTTACAAAGGCCTTTAATTAGGAAAAACAGAATTCCTATGGGTTTAAGCACCTCTCTACAGTCTATTCTGATACTAGAAGCTGTAATCTGGTAAACAACAACTGGTAATGGCAAAAGTGGCACATGCAATGCAGTTTAAACCAGTTATTGTGGTGTTAGACTTCAAATCAAATGGAATAAAAACAGCAAAACCATCTTAGCATACCATGACAATTTCTGTGCTTGCTCCTAAAGACTGGTCCTTAACTAGCATCTGATTGACTCTCTTGACTGTGAAAACAATATTAAACTAGTGATTTTTTATGTTCGCTCATTAAAACCAAAAAAGGACTATCTAAGTATATTATTTTGCTGCTATTCTTGGTAAAGTAAATATTACAGGCACTGCACTGCCTTCTACATCTTTTTGCAAATATTCCTGTCAATCTAATTGCACTACTTAATGCTTTATTTCTAATAATTTATTGAATTATCTGAGCACTGAGAAGAGTTAAAATGAAATTTGACAACTACCTGTACATGAAAACAGTGATTTGGCTGGAAATAAATTTCAAATAGATCTGTTATAGAGCTACAAAGCAGAACAGTTAAAAAAAAATCATAATATCGGTATGCAAGACAAAATATTATGATGAAAATTAGACCAAAGGAATAACTTCTGTGGGTGTTTTATTTGAGYCAGAATTGCTGAGTGTCAACTCTGTTCAATAATACACACAGCTGCATGAGGGCTTTTCACATGTTCTAAATGTTGCATGCTCAAGACAACAGCCTGTATTCAGTGCTATTCACTTTGCAGTAGTGGCCAAAAGTAACAGGCAGACTCAGTGACCTGCTGTGAGTACTGAACCCATACCTAGGAAGCCGTGGTCCCCGGAGAGCTTGCAATTTGGCCTGAGAAAGATACAACAACCAGGAAAAGAAGGAGAGAAGCAAGGAGGAATGATAACCAAGATCATAAAACTATAGAATCATAGAATCATTATGGTTGAAAAAGACCTTTAAGATCATTGTGTCCAAGTGTAAACCCATCACCAACCTGCCTGCTAAGCTGTATCCCTAAGTGCTTCATCTACACGTTTGTTGAACACTGCCAGGGACGGTGACCACCACTTCCCTGGGCAGCCTGTTCCAAGGCTTCACCACTCTTTCTGTGCAAGARTTCTTCTAATGTCTAACCTGCACCTCCTCTGATGCAACTTGAGGCCAACTTGATAGGCTCTTGTCCTATCAGTAGTTATTTTGGAGAAGAGATCGACCTCCGCCTCACTACCACCTCCTTTCAAGTAGTGCTGGGTCTTCCCTGAGTGTCCTCTTTTCCAGAATAAAATAATCCCAGCTCACTCAGCAGCTCCTCATATGGTCTGGCCCCTTCACCAACTTCTTTGCCCTTCTTTGGACATGCTCCAGTGCCTTAATGTTCTTCCTGCAGTGAGGGGCCCAAAACTGAACACAGTATTTGAGGTGTGGCCTCACGCATCTGGATTGGATAGAAACAAGAAGAACAATTTCTGTACAGGTTTAGTACTCTCCTTGCCTCAGAAGGAAGATAAATGAAGTCAGCTTTTCCCAAGACTCATTCAATTAGATACTACCTATTTTTCAAACCTCCCAGAATAGTAACACTTGAATATGTCCTCAGAAATACATTCTTAGCAACCAATAAATGCTTACCAGTYGAGACCATAAGTTTAGGCAAACTGACATATCTCCCACTATTGTATGTACGTTGATTTGTTCCAGGAGTGGAAATGTATGTGTTTTGCAACTCATCTGTTTACTTAAGCCACACAGAAACTTCACTTCTCCAGGATGTATAGATGAAACCTCCTACATAATTCTATTTGACAAGTAAAATAGAGCTAACATGTCTCTCAAGAATAACACACATTTGGTTATTAATGCCAAGTTATGAACCCAGACTGAATTGAAAATGTGAGGCTATATATATCTTGTTCTCTGAAAAAAAACACATTTACATTGTGACAACATTAGAYACACCAATAAATCTAGGACATCTAGAAGACATTAATGGCATAAAGACACCTGAATCACTTTTTTTCCTATAAGAAGTGTCTTCTTTCATACATGAAAACCTGAATCTCACTCTTGCTGTAAGAGTGATCCTTTGTTGGTAGGTTTCTGTGTCCTGTCAGAAGTAGATTGCACAGAATCACAGAATGGTTGAGGTTGGAAGGGATCCCTAAAGATCATCTAGTCCAACCCCCCGCTCAAGCAGGGATACCCAGAGCACAGGGCACAGGGTGGCATCCAGGCAGGTTTGGAAGATCTCCAGAGAAGGAGACCTCCCTGGGCAGCCTGTGCCAGGGCCCTGTCACCCTCACAGGAGAAAAATTCTTCCTCAAATGGAGATGAAACTTCCTGTGTTTCAATCCACACCCAATGCCCCTTCTCCTATCACCGGCCACCACTGAGAAGAGTCWGGCCCCTTCCTCCCTACACTCTCCTCTCTGATACTTATACATATTGATTAGATCTCCTCTCAGCCTTCTCCTCTTCAGAGGAAACAGGCACTACTCACTCAGTCTCTCCTCATATGAGAAATGTTCCATTCCCTTTATCATCTTCATTGCCCTCTGCAGGACCCCCTCTAGAACTTCCATGTGCTTCTTGTCCAGGGGAGCCCAGAACYGCCCCCAATACTCCAGGTGCGGCCTCCCCAGAGCTGAGCAGAGGGGCAGGATCCCCTCCCTCCACCTGCTGCCAACATCCTCCTGATGCAGCCAGGATCCCATTGGCCTTCTTGGCCAYGAGGGCACTGCTGCTAAGACCGTCAGCTAGGACTCTCAGGTCCCTCTCCATGGAGCTGCTTTCCAGCAGGTCAACCTCTAATCTGTCCTGATGCCTGGTGTTATTCCTCCCCAGGTGCAGGACCCTGCACTTGTCCTTATTGAACCTCAGGAGGTTCCTCTCTGCCCAACTCACCAGCCTGTCCAGGTCCCTCCCAATGGCAGTCCAGCCCTCCGGAGTTCCAGTCTCTCCACTCAGCTTGGTATCGTCCACAAACTTGCTCAGGGTGCCCTCCATGCCCTTGTCCAAGTCATTGATAACCACGTTGAACAGCCCTAGACCCAGTACTGACCCCTGGGGKACACCACTGGCCACAGGTCTCCAAGTGSACTCGATTCATTTATCACCACCCTCTGAGCTCTGCCATCCAGTCAGTTCTCAATCCACCTCTCTGTCCACCTCTCCAATCAACACTTTTAGAGCTTTTTTTATGAGGATATTACAGGAGACAGTGTCAAAAGCCTGGTTGACGTCAAGGTAGACAACATCCATGSCTCTCCCATTGTCCATCCAGCCTATTATCCCATTAYAGAAGGCTATTAGGTTAGTCAAACATGACTTCCCCTTTGTGGATCCATGCYGACTACTCTTGATGACCCTCTCTTCCTTGATATGCCTAGAGATGAGCTAGATGTTCCTGGGATGAGCTCAGCACATTTCCAGGGGCAGAGGTAAGGCTGACCGGCCTGTAGCTTCCCTGGTATTCCCTCTTGCMCTTTTTGAAGACTGGAGTGAAGCTGGTTTCTTGCAGGCCTTCGGCATCTCCCCTGCTCTCCATGACCTCTCGAAGACGATGAAGAGATGTCACTGTGCAGACGTTGCACTCTCCATTTCTTTTTGAATACAAATTGTAGACTGTATTTTGAATGTCCTGGACAGTTAGCTAGAACGTTCTCTTTAATGCAAAGATGATGTATTTTTGTTGTGCATTGGCTTATTAGTCTTCAAAGAAAAAYGAGGTAGAAGACAATTCAAATCCTACCTATAAGGATTCTTTAATTACYCTGTCAGTTGTTAATTATATCCATTATTATCCCACCATTTGTGCATTTGACACACACGCATATTTCACAGGCAGCATGACTGGTGGCTATTTTGATTGGAGATCTGTGTGCACCTCATCAGCACAAAATAAGGTTCTTTCTTTTGCTATATGAATTCTGCAAATTCGTGTTGGAATTTGAAAGTTGATTCCATTCATTCTCTGTGGAAACTCTGAGATTCTACAGAGAAAATTACCTATGTCTAAGATAAAGACACAAACTCATAAATGATTATGAACAAGCTATATACAAGATGGAAAAGAGTGAATAGGACCCCTAGTACAGAGGACCATTAGAGATTCTTATTTGTAACCTAAGTATCTTAGATTTGAAAATGAAGRAGACTATGAATCTATAGCTCCTTTATGCCATTTTTTACAAAATTAGTCTTCTTTTAGCAATATCGGTACTGCACAGTCTTTGAAGAGATGCATAGTGAAATCATGTTCCAAAATTTTTGCAAATATGATCTGCTTTTGTGGTATGTTGAATAGTGTTCCACCATGTAAAAGATTTACAAGAATTTCTCCCTTGCTGAAAGGTAAAAGAAAATGATTCAGCGTGGCATCAATTCCTTTCCTTTCATAACTAAAGTTCTTATTTTCAGAGTGAGAGTGCCTCTGTACAAAATTGTTTCCTCACATTTTCCTGAACTTGGACATACTGTCTAGTTTTTGTGCTTTTGTATGAAATGACCATATGCAGAAGAGAAGACTCTCCAGACACTCACCTGTGGAGCCCTGCCATGGACGCATGTGTGTACAGAAGAGTTGAAACAAGTATTTATATATATATATATATATATATATATATATATTTTAGGTATTTTTGGTTTATCGTGACATCCACCTTTCAATATTCAAAAACTTCAGTGAAATTAGGTAGGCATGTTTGATACAGTACAGTATCAAACTACAAACTACAGTAGGTAGTTCCAGAGTTTGTGCTCTGCTTTTGAAGACAACTGAAGAAAAACAAACTGTAGTTAGCAGTGTYTCCCAGGGTCAGTCCTTGGTCCATTCCTGTTCAATTTATTCATCAGGGACCTGGATGAAGGGATGGGGTGCCCCTTCAGCAAGTTTGATTATGATACCAAAATGTAAGGAGCAGCTGATACCCAAAAGGTCTGTGCTGTTGCTACCCAAAGAGACCTGGACAGACTGGACAAATGGTCAGTGAGGAAACCTCATGAAGTTAACAAGGGCAAGTGCAGGGTCCTGCATTTGGGGAGGAATAACCCCAGACACCAGCACAGGCTGGGGACTGACCTTCTGGGGAAGAGCTCCRCAGAGAGGGACCTTGGTGTCATGGTGGATGACAAGTTGACCATGAGGCAGCAGTGTGCCCTGCTGGCCAAGAAGGCCAACGAGACCCTGGGGTGCATTAAGAAGAGCGTCTCTAGCAGGTCGAGGGAGGTGATCGTCCTCCTATACACAGCCCTGGTGAAGCCACATCTGGAGTACTGCGTCCAGTGCTGGGCTCCCCAGTACAAGAGGGATGTGGAGCTGCTGGAGAGAGTCCAGTGCAGGGCTACGAGGATGATCAGGGGCCTGGAACATCTGCCCTGTGAGCAAAGGCTGAGGGAGCTGGGCCTGTTGAGCCTGGAGAAGAGGAGGCTGAGGGGGGACCTGATCAGCGTGTATAAATACCTCAAGGGAGGCAGTGAGGAGGAGGGGGCGGCCTCTTTTCAGTGGTGGCCAGCAATAGGACTGGAGGAAATGGCCACAAGCTGAGGCACCAGAAGTTCCACAGGAACTTAAGGAAACATTTCTTGACAGTGAGGGTGACAGAGCATTGGAACAAGTTGCCAAGAGAGGCTGTAGAATCTCCTTGTCTAGAGATATTTAAAACACAKTTGGATGCAGTTCTGTGTTACATGCTCTAGGTGACCCTGCATGAGCAGGGGAATGGACTACATGACTTCTAAAGGTCCCTTCTAATCTTAAGGATTCTATTATTCTATGAAAAATATTCCAAAAATCAAAAAAGGACCATTCACACACATACTGTACCAGTCGAATTTCACTGACTTGCTAAATGAAACTCACCATCACCCACCAGAGGCATCAATGTATAGCTMTGAGTAACTTGCATTTCTACTCTTGGTGTTATCAGAGAATTTACTGAATTCATATTAAAGATAATAATAACTGATRGTAAGTTTTGCACCTTACAATGAATACTTCAAAGACAAAAGTTAGAGAAGCTTCCATTACAGGTGCTGGCACATAGGAAAAGAAGAATCGTCAGTGGATTTTCAAATCTGTATTTGAAACTGCAGTAGCTGACTTTTTACTGTGCTTCTGAAGAAGTAYCACCTGCTGTACCCTTAGGAGATCAATACGGAAATAAAAGAAAACTCTATTCAAAGATGAAGCACACAAGAAAGTCAGAAGTAAGTTTTTTAACTTGCACTGTGATCTTTGTATGTCTAGGTTCAAGTAAGAAACCGTATGTCTAGRTTTAAGTACGAAACCATGCAATTAACATGCAGTGAAACCATCCTTATTCAGCTTTACCACCATACCAACAGACTAAACTTATAAAATTCTGCTGTTAAATCCCCAGTGCAAAATGCTGGCTTCACAGAAACTCCATCCCCAGGCCTTGTGCAAGAGAAAACACTTATCTTTTATAGCTATTTTCCTTGACTATGCTCTGAGAGCACTGCAGAAATGCACAGAATCAGATAGACCAGCTGAGGTTGGAAATGACCTTTAGAGACCATGCAGTTCAAGTGCCCTGCTCAAGCAGAATCACCTAGAGCAGGCTGTCTAGGACCTGTGGCATACCCTGTACATACGTGCTTAACATTGTTCATTGCAGATAGACACATGCAAACGTTATAGGTCTACCCACAAGCTACGAAGTACTGCAGAATGATTTTGTAATGTATATAGATAAATCAAAAATATTATACAGAGATCAGGGAGATGACATGTTGACTGATGATCTTGAGGTTGGGAGGTGCCTGAAAATCCTGACTTAAAATTCTAATAATTTTCACTGTTTGATGGACTGACCACAGATTCACTACAGAAACAAAAATATTTTCATTTCCTTGTTAGTTTACAGCAGAAAAGAAAAAATTTGAAACTTTACTTCTGATCTGTATTTATGATCATAGGAAGTTGTCTGACTAAATATTTTAAATCAAACTTAAAAACTATAACTAAATGTAACTAGAAGATCAGCTTGTGTAAAAGTAAATCATTACAAAACCTGTTTCAAAGCCTACTGATGTCAGAAAAAGTTACTGACTTTCGTCTAAATTAGGTTGCTGTGTTAAAAAAAAAATAATTACAGACCTGTGCCCAGAAATACTTAGAATCTTTTATTTGCAGTGAAGTTCACATACTGAAATGACTACCTTAATATYTTAATTCAAATTATTAAGGGGAATTCATTACAATTATGATCCTTTTCATGCAATGTAGTTATATGTGAGAATTTAAACAAGTATAGCAGGACCTGCTGTTCAATATAATTCAGAAAAATAGGCAGTATTGCAGTACACGACAAGATTACTTGCTTTGAAGATTTGATTGTAAAAAGGACAAGTACAAAAAGTAAGATCAGTAACATCTACAAAACAAGAGAAGTTTGAATAATCTGACTGCAACTCAATGTTTATGCAAGCAGAAACATCAGAGGACATACTTTGCCTACTCATGCATAACTAATGGATGAGTAAACTAAATTTTTTTTGCAAATACAGAAAGTCCTCAAAACTATTCAAGCTAAAACTACTACACATGAAGACTTTTCTCTAAGCAACCAACAGAAAGGTTTGCTTTCACCCCCAAGATATACATAACGATTTCAAAGAAATTTCACTATTTTAGACTAATAGAGTTTTCCATYAACAAACTAAAGGGTGGTAAGCTCAAAGGACCTTAAGATGTCCTTCTTGAGATATGCATTTTAAGGCATAACAAATTCAAATATTTCTGGTTTTGTTTTTTATTGGTTTTCTTTTGAAATTCAAATTAATCTTTTTCAATTTTTGAGATTCGTAACTGCTATTTTATAGTAGTATACCCGTAAGGAAAACAGAGTGTTACATATACTACTTTAGACATTTTTCCATTTCTTAACTTCGAATAAGTCTGCAACAATTTACCAATTATGCTTAACAAAAAATACCTCCTAATCTTAAGTTCTGGAAAATTACTAGCTATGCTTACAAAATATTGGTATCTGCTTRTCTTGGGACCACAGCCCGTGCTGGGCTTTCAGATGGTCTAAACAGACCAACTCATAAAACGATGGGCATGATTAGCAACCTTTCAGGAGAGAACAGTAGTTTAATGGACATAGGCATCTAAMAATAAAGGATTTGCCTCTCTAGGGGTACTGCTAACATTTTTTATGCTTTATGAAAYCTAAAAATTAAAGAAAAATGAAGTTATGATTTGGAAAAAATTACRTATCATGTAAATGGTTGATAAATGCACGGGGCTACCCCCAACTATAGCTTCTCCAGTTTTATGAAAAATAGTTGCTTAATCAGGCAAAGCATACAGAATTATGGCTAGAATCCCAGTGTGTGGAAACATTTTCTAATATCACACATTGGGAAACAACCTGCTGTTTGTAACACTAGTAAGATTTAGAGGAAGATTAGAAAGACAGAAACCTCATTTCTTCAGTGTTGTATTTTCCTTATTTTTCAAGCTTTCCATTTTCCTTAGTGTTAGTCACTGATTGTTCCAGGCAAAACCTAAAATGGAGAATATCATTTGTAAAGCCACAGTGAAAAATATCTGAGGGAATGAACAGGCTGCAAATATGATGAATAAGAAAACCCAAACCCCTAAACCTCATCAGTGGGCTATACAGCAGAGTGCCAAATGCAACATCTGGCTCCTTCATGTCAGAAGAGACYGGTTACTCATTCTCTTTGATGGTCCAGTGCAGCAGATGCTCCCTACCAGCCCAATGTTCACCGGCAGTAACAACCAATATCCATTTAGCCAAATGGAGTACTCAAAGAAGGAAACCTATGCTTTCCTGGACACGCACTTCCCCCACGCTTCTCAGAATGTTCTCCAACTTCAGAATGTTCAGGGAAAAASATGGGTTTCTCTCTGAATTTAGCTATTAGATCATCTGGATGACTGTAGGGCTGTGAACGCAAGGAAGTCCACTAGGTTGCACACTTGTCGACAATGCAGATCTCCTGAGGTGAACCTCATGGAGCAACCAGAATGTGGCTCGGGGAGCAGCAGACAYCAGTCACCAGCCTCACCTTCCAAACCACCTGTCCGCCCGGTAGCTTCAACACCCTACACAGCACCACTGATTTCAGAGGCTATAAAAAGTGACTTGAAAATTAAGCACACTGCTACTACTACTACCACCACTACTACTACCACTATGACTGCTGCTGTTGCTGATTGGATAGCAGCTTAAGTCAGCATTCACAATCCGTTGCTACAGGATTGTGTTTTGCGGGATTTTTATTATTAAGTGTAATCTTCTCAAGTAATACATAATTAAACTGCAACTTCTTTTTTCTCTCAAGATTACTAGAATGCAATTACAGGTATCATTTGGGCTGTTAAGCTGACATATCAAGCCTGACCACAGGAGAAGAGTGAATTCACTAAGCAGGATGAAAACTTCCAATCTACAAAMTGGAAGGTTTTATGGGGTTGCATATGAAAACTCCTCACCCTCACCAAACTTGTGGTAAAGGACTACTTTTGTATTCTCCTCCATTCCTTTGCAAGAATTCATTAGCAAACAGCACTTGGAAAAAT
Organism: Nothoprocta perdicaria; assembly: GCF_003342845.1. NCBI lineage: Eukaryota > Metazoa > Chordata > Aves > Tinamiformes > Tinamidae > Nothoprocta > Nothoprocta perdicaria. The sequence continues at coordinate 135,286 of NW_020455699.1, read as the reverse complement.
ACACCCATAAGGATTTCTGGCTGAAATCCATGGATCTTAATTTGTTCGCCTCACTGGGTGACCAGACTTATCAAAACAGAGCATTTATGRACTCTTGCAATAGCAGGAAGGAAGGCAGCCGCATTTCAGATCACAACCTGCCGCTTTTCTCCAAGCATAGTTTTGGGGAGACGCTCCCAGAGCCACGTTTATTTGTTCTAGTGAGAGCTAAGTCACTCCCATGCGAAATTTCATTTTTCAWTGAAAACCTACTCTGGGAGGAGCACCGCTGGTGCACTTCTCATGTGACTCATGCGCAGAAAACCAAAAGTCAATAGTCGAGAGTTTATTTGATGAAGGTTTTCTCCTAATTAAAAGGTCATTAAGGGAAACGGACGGTTACTCAACGCAGAGTGAAGGTCCCCGGCAGGGCGCTCCAGTCTGCGCGACGCGCTGGCCAGCGCATTTTTCCAGAAACATGTTTCCTCTCTTACTAACAGCCCTCCCCCCCGCCCCACCGCCCTCTTTCTAGTCTCTCCAGCGCTGATGAGCTAATAGCATTTTTCCTTTGCATACTTTGGCCTTGCCCCACGGCATATTTTGGCGCTGCCCCGCGGCCTGGCAGCGCTCGGCGCCTCTCAGCGCGCCCAACGGCCCGAAACGCGCGCGCGCGCCGCGGAGGGGGCGCGGGGGGCGCCCAACGGTCGCCGGCGGCCGTTACTGCCCCCCTGCCCGCCCGTTCCGGCCGCCCCCGCGCCGGCCGGGCCCGGCTTGGGGCTGGGGCCGGGGCGGGGGGCGGCGAGGGGAACTCGCCGATCGGATCGTGCACGTTTGCAGCCGCATTACGTGAAGGAGGAGCGGGGGGGCGCAGGCGGCCCGCCCGCCAGCCAGCCAGCGGCGCTTGTGTAACTTTGCACATGTGCCAGAAAGTTTAAAGTGCCTCGTCTCTCCTCCTCCTCCTCCTCCTCCTTCTTCCCTCCGTGCAGACACCAGCGCGGGCCGGAGGAAGATGAGAGGCTGATTGTTTCGCTCCGGCTCCTACTCGCGTCCTCCGCGCCTATAAATAGCGGGCAGAGGGAAAGGCGGTCGCGCCGCCCGGCCCTTTGCCGCCTCTCCTCCTCCGGGCTCCGAGCCCCTCATGGCATCGCCCGGCGCCAGCGCAGCCTGAGCCCCCTCTTCCCGCCCTCCAGGCGCGTGGCCGGGACTCCCCTACCCCCCACCCCGGGCAGGAAGACGCCCCCCGCCCTCCTCCTTTCGCCCTCCCTCCCTTTTTATTTCTTTTTGCCCCCCCACTTTCTCCGTCGGACACCAAGCAAGGARGGGAAGATGCATCTGGCGCCGCCGGCGCTGCTGCTCGCGCAGCTCCACGCGTGCATCTACTGGAGCCGCCTGGCGCCCGTCGCCTGCCAGCAGCC
>NW_020455699.1:51972-132267 GCF_003342845.1 Nothoprocta perdicaria | reverse complement strand
TCTCTCTCTCTCTTTCATCTCAACCAGCACAAATTACTATGAAAAATATTTCTGGGCATATGCATTGTAATGTCTCTTAAAGACTAAAATCTATCAGAAAAGTATTTTCAAAGCCTTTTAAGAGCTTGAAGTAAGAGCTTTGCTATCGAGTTAGGTCCTATCCACTTGGCAAGGAAGGATTTTTCCTGTTTTGTTTGGAATGGAATCAGCCATGGCTGTTTTAACCATTTTTACTTGTGTGATACCTTATCATGCAAAACAGATTTGTTTATTTACCAGCATCATGTTAGACTGTTTCCAGGGTCATACGCTTGTTAGTTTACTCTAGAAAGAAAAAGGTATAAGAAAAGGCATTTTTTTAAAGTTAATACAAAGTATACTTGAAAGGCTCTTGCTGATTGACATACCAGTTGATTAAAATAGTTTATAACTATGTAAAATAGGATAAGCATGGGACACTTTACATATGTGGGTATGAGATCACACAATAAGATATGTTGTTTTATAGCAATTACAAGAATTTCTTTTTTGGTAGCAGAGCAATCTTACAGCTAAACAGCAGCTCTGCCTAAGTGCTACAGCCAAAAAGTCAGTAATCAAACTGTTTACATTATTACAAGCAGATCTGAATCTTATTCAGTTCTTGATCTGATACCAAGCACTTCTGAACACATCATGTGGAATTCTTCTGTGACTTTTAACATTTGAGATTTAAGGGTCTCATTGGGGTTACTTAAAGGATTAGTTACTATTAGCTGTTTCTGAAACAATGTAATYTTAAAAGTTATTTTACATACACTTATTCCTCTTTTTTTGCATTATTATAGTTCAGCATATCGAGCAGATGTTAGAGACTACGATAATCGAGTGCTCCTGAGATTCCCTCAAAGAGTGAAAAATCAAGGCACATCAGATTTCCTACCAAGCAGACCCCGATATTCATGGGAGTGGCACAGCTGTCACCAGTGAGTGAAGTGCTCAGTATAGTACCTTCTAATTATCTTTTTCAATAGCAAATTCCTAATTATAAAGTGACACATTCTGTGTGATGAACTGTGATGAAGTGGGGAAGAAGTAGGGAGGCCTTAGAATTCTACTGGATCACAGATTTTATGGTAATGGTAATTACTCTTTACATTGCTATATGTATCAAAACAGAATGGATGATATGAAGCTTATCTATAGATGTTAAATTTTGTTTCAACATAAAGTTAGTTTTGACTGTGAGACCCTTTAATTATATAAATTATATAATTTAATAATAATAAATAATTTAATAATAATTAATTTATATAATATATAAATTATATAAATCACTACTTGGTTACATTTAAGTGGAACCAGTAAGTACAAATTTCTCTGTGTTAAAATTATTATGTAGGCCCCAAAATTTTCATTTACTAACATGTTCCTGTCATCTTAAACATGGAACTAGATTTTTTGTCTTAGTTTCATGGTTTAGTCTTGACAAGCAACTTTCTGATCAATAGAGATAACAGAAGGTATTGACTTGATTGACCTCATTATCAATATACATATAATGATATTTCCACGTAGCACTATTGCTTTTGAAAGCAATATTTCTGGAAGCAAGGCAAGACAAACATAGGAGAACACTTGCAATGTTTTGTGAGCAGGTAGCTCTGCAAACTTGTAGAATTTGTGTGTAAGAGTTTGCAGTTTATTCAGCTATTTCATAGCAGGGTCAATTATAAAACACTGGAAAGYTTACACAGAATCAMAGAATGGTTGAGGTTGGAAGGGACCACTGGAGATCATCTAGTCCAACTCCCCTGCTCCAGCAGGGACACCCAGAGCACGGGGCACAGSGCGGCATCCAGGTGGGTTTGGAAGATCTCCAGAGAAGGAGACTCCACAGCCTCCCTGGGCAGCCTGTGCCAGGGCTCTGGCACCCTCACAGGAAAGAAAGAAGTTCTTCCTCACATGCAGATGGAATTTCCTGTGTTTCAACTTATATCCATTGCCCCTTACCTTAGTGATCTTTTGTTATTACTCTTCTGTAGAAATGGTTATGTAATGTGATGCATTGATTCAAAGCCTGCTGCAGTCAGTGGAACTTTTCCCTCTTAAAAGCATCAGGGATTTTAAGTTTATAGAGTTGTAATCAAATTCAGATGCAAAATTGCTATCATTCAAACAAACTCAAAGAAAGGATGATATCACTATCTTACAAATCTTGTAAGCATCAGAGAGCTAAAACCAAATCAAACAAACAAGTGTCTATAAAAGCTTTAGTTGTCCCTGCCCTGCCGTGCCAATCTGCAAACACTACCTGCTGCTTACAAAGCAGCAGATAAAATAGATAGAGAGAAATGGATTTTTCCTGTTTGTAGATCAAGCAGTTTATTGCTCTGCCAATATAATCCAGCTATAGCATTCCAGATGTAAAGCATCTCTGATGCTAATTCAGTTCTCAGACAGAAAACACATTGCCAACAGCAACAAAAAAATCCATTTCTCATGCTCATTTTTGTGACACTGAAACAAGTCCAGTTGGAAATGAACTGTAACTATCAATTAGTTTGGCCAGCCGTCAGATTTCAGTGTTAGTCATCATCTTCTGTAGACCATTCTTAGTGATCTGGTCTTGTATGCTTGTGAGACATCTATGTTTCTCTTTACTTAAAAGAGTATGATTAAAATCTTTTTAATTACATTTTTTCATTTACTTAGTGGGCTCATAGCATTCATAACTAGCAGTAGTCAAATGCTGCACAGACAAGGTGCTGGGGAAGTAGAGATTTACTTTTTCATGTATTTGGGAAAAGTRGAATTATAACAACAGATGTTCAGGTTCACAGTAAGATCTAGAAATTAATAGAGCTGGAAAAACAGGTCTCTCAGCCCAGGCTTAAGGTAATGAATGCTTTTGAAGTATGAGACCACATTAAGCACACATTACAGAAACATTGTCACTATACAGTTTCCATTAGTTCTTAACAGTTAACAAGAGTTAATAAGATCTGTAAGATCAGTATACAGAGGCTGGTTATGTAGAATCACTAATATTATGCGTTACATGTATTGTGGGACCATGAAAATGGGGAGAAAAAAAAACAATTGCAAACTTCCTTGGAATTCACAGCATGTAAGGTAAGCATTCCAATCAAACTCTGCCCAAAGGCAAAGCTTAAGATTCACTATTCAAATATGAATTACTTAACACTATCGTTACTGTATAGGAGAGAGAGAAGGGAAAATTTTAGAGAAGACAAAAAAACAAAGTGCTATATTTATATAGTCTTTCCCTCAACAAAGTAAAACTTTTTTYTTTTTTTTTTGTAGCAGATAGCATTTTTATATGAAAATTAGGATAATGAGAATAAAACATAACTGAATGGCTTGAAAGAGGAACGTATGGTAACATACTAGTTCTGCATGAAAAGATTTAGACAGTTCTGTTGGAAGGTCAATCAGATAGTAATATAACAGGATAATATTGGCAACATCTGATCCATCTTCAACAACATATCCATGGTCTCACAGACATTATCACAGCATGGATGAATTCAGCCACTATGACTTGCTGGATGCAAGCTCTCATAGAAAAGTTGCTGAAGGACACAAAGCGAGTTTCTGTCTGGAAGATACATCCTGTGACTATGGCTATTACAGACGATATGCATGTACTGCACATACGCAGGTAAGATGTATTTCAGTGATAAATGAGCTTCTTTTTCTTTTAGAGTTTATCTTCAGGTATTTTTCYATAGCAATTCAGGCTGAATCATCTGATGCCCTAAATAGCTCTGAATTTCTCCATCAAAATGGCCAGGGTAGCAACTTACAGAGTTATGATCAACCCAGGAACTGCTGCTAAATGTAGGTGTCTGGAGACTCTCAGTCTTAAGTTGCTGGCAGATGACCTAGACACACCACAAATTCTTGCTCTTTATAGCTAGAGGACTGGACAAGCAAGCTAAAGGCAGCTGCAGACCGAATCAGTGAAGAAGTGGTTTTGGTTGTCTTCCTTCCCAAACTGCTTTGCCATATCCCAGAGTTCATAGGTAGGCTCTCTCCCTCTCTGGGCACATGGCTGCAAGGTGCAGAATTTCTTTAGCACCTAGAGCTACTGGGTGGCAGTCTAGGATGGGAAATCTGCATGCATGTATAAGAAGGCCACTAAAGAGAACAGAGGCTATGTGAACATTCTTGCTAGTCACATATAAATGACTATGTTAAAGCTTATTAAAGTAATGGATAGAAAATGGAATGTGTCATTATGATGCCRTACAAGTTGTTGATAGAATACTACATGCAGTTCTGGTCACGTCTCAGAAAGTTTACAGCAACACTCCCTTCCCCTCTCACATACAATATCTCCCTAAGAGAATAAGCAGCAAGGTAGTATGGCCACCACACTACTAGGAGATTTCATAGAAAATGATAATTTGATTTGGAAAAGCACAGAATAATATAAAATCTTAAGTGGTCTTGGATGGCAAAAGACAAGTTTAAAAACTTACTATTTCTCACAGTACAGTAATTTAAGACTTTCCAAAAAAATCATATAACAGCTTAAAAAAGGGGGAGAGCTCTTGTCTCACACAAGTGAATTCTTAAACTTGACACAGGATGCTGCAAAGACCAAACTAAATATATGGGTTCCAATTTAGAGTAATAGAGGCAATTAAACACAATCTGAAGGCATTCTGTGTCTCAAAATCTATTAAATGCCTGATGGAAGGAATTTGCTTAAGTAAAAGACATAGCACATCCCATTTCTTATGTTCTTTTTCCTCAAGTATTTGCTGCTGATTACTGTTAGAGGCATGACTTGATGGACCTGTGGTCTAACTCARTGTGGCCATACTTATACAGAAATTTGTATCCCTGCATCCAGTTTTTAATCTAGTAGGTATTTATTTTATGACAGAGAAATGCCAGCTATGCTCCATTGGCTGACGTGTCCACACTTAAATTTTAAATATAATGAATCATCCACCATACTTTRAAAAGGTTTTAAAAATATCCTTTCTCCCTTGTGTATACTATGACATCTAACTAAACATACATATTTTACATCTGGAGTATTTGTGTCACTAGAATCATGGCTGTGTCAGCATTTCCACTGGAAGCCCATATTTCAGGGGTTTGTAATAGGACTGTAAAACGTTCCTCCAGCCTCAGACTTGGCACATATAAGCAAGTCTGAGCTGATCACCAGCTRGGTCAGGAAGGAATTCCTGCAGGATTTTGTTCTGTGTGTTATCAGAACATACTGGCTCTGACTAAGGACAGCTATTTCAGACATGGTTTAAAAATACCATATTCAAACCATTGGTATATTTGTGTATGGAATTTGTTATAATGTGCTTAACAGCAAAGTTTTCTGAAAATATATGCCTGGAAGAAAGGCTACATATTAAGTTCTGTTTGAATTTTTGTGTCCTATCTTAAAGTTTTTCAAAGTCTGCATTTGTGTAAACAGAAGCTCCACCATGCAATGAAGAACATCTTTTTAATTGACTTAAAAAAAAAAAAAAAAAAAAAAAAAAGACAGGTGGGATAGTGACAAAGCTCAATCTTATAAAAAAGCAACCTAACATGCTCTCACCATATAACTTAAGTGTGTTTTGCTCTCATTCCTAGCGCATGGGATGACCTGCCAAATAACTATTCCTGCATTACAGTAGTCATGCAGTTACAGTGACTATATAGTCTCCTACTCCCCAGAACTCTAGTTTAGAGGAAGGTCGAAACTGCATGCAGCTAAACACTTCTCAAAGTGCTGCGGGAGTTTTCCAGAATAAAATATTTCTAAAATATTTTAACTTTTGACTAAACAGATAAATAGAGATATCTTCGATATACAGCTAACAGTAGGAAAACTGGTTTTCATATAGTAGTAATAAAGTGGGGTCTTTAAAACTGCTGTCAGAATTAAGTATTCCAGTTTAGATCTCCAAATATCATGCCTAAAAAACTTGAGCCTTAGTATTTATTCTTAGTGAAAGGCTGTGATGGTTATGTGTAATTTTGTCTTTTATTAATTTCTGGAATGTTACTTTCCCTAAAAATTTTGATGCATATCTAAATTCATTTTTAAGGGATTGAGCCCTGGCTGTTATGACACTTACAATGCTGATATAGATTGCCAGTGGATTGATATCACAGATGTAAAACCTGGAAATTACATTCTGAAGGTAATGCCTTGGAATCTTTTGGGGAGGATTTTTTTTTTTTTTCCTAAGAAGCAGTCATATATGTCTATGCTTTTGAACTGTTTTGATATGTTAGCAACTCAATTTTAGAAACTATGCCTAGAAACAGTACTATGCCGTCTCCCCTCCAGGTCAGTGTAAACCCCAGCTATTTGGTACCTGAATCTGACTACTCCAACAATATAGTACGCTGTGATATACGCTATACTGGCCACCATGCATATGCTTCTGGCTGTACAATTTCACCGTAAGTACATTCCTTTTTCTTTGTTGCTCTTTTATATTCATAATACTGAGACTGACAAACAGATTTATAAAGCTTAGAGATTAAGTTTATATTGAAAAATAACTTCCACTGTGTTTTCTGGTAATATTGGTTAATATTGATTTCTTTACTATGTCATAATTTCATGAGTTTCAGAAACATCTATTGTATTAATTGGAATTAGAGCTGGTATTTCTACTAAAGGTCTGTTTATGACAGGAAGGATGGGAATAGTTACTTTCCTGATAATTGCATAGCTTTCAAATCCTTAGCTCTGGTATTTAAACTATTTCTGTAAGTCTACCACTGAATTTTTGAAATTATTTGGACTTGAAAAATGATCTTAAGTTTCCAGAATGTATCCTTCACTCAGTGCAGGACTCTTACCAAAAGTCTTAGGTGGAGAATTTTGCTCCTGTAATCTTAGTATCAGAATAGTATCACTTAGTATCACTTTCAAAACTGCTGCTGCTGTCTGAGCTCATTCCATACCAACTTATAGCATCCACATAGAACTTTTGAGCAGACAGTAACAGAACTCTAAAAACATTTCAGAAGAACTCACACATAGATGTTATTTTGCAGCTTTTGCTCCAGCAGAACAGAACTTCCTGGAACAGTTCTTCCAGACACACTCCATTTACAGTTTTCCCATTAGCTCTTCAAATGTTTGAACAATGACACAACTGTCTCTCTCTCCTCTCTCCCCTCTACCCCCAAGGCAAATTTACATTTAATAAGTGTTCAGACTGTAGACTTGCACACACAGAGGAGCAGTCAGTAGTTTTTAACACAGAGGTAAGCAGTTACTCTGATAATACATAATAACTCATACAAAATATTTATCAAATTGTTTCATCTGAATGGCACAAACGATACCTTAACATTGTGTACTAACCTATGTAAGACCGAGTTGTGAATGAAGGGTAAAACGAATGAATGGTAAAGTCTGCTATAACAGCCTTAAACATGAGAATATTTAAAAATGAGGATACTGCTTACTTTGACTCATTAAATTGATCATTCTTCCTTTTGTAAGAGTATGCCAGTGATTCACTGAGGCTAAAAAGAGAAAAATTTTTTCACCCCCGTGTTGAGAGCTGTATTTATAATCACAGTTAGGTCATAAATGCAACAAGTAAAAKGGCTTCAGCATAATCCTTTACTTGTTCTCAGCATATGTCTGTTGTCCTTCTAGGAAACAAAGAGAGTGTTCTGCAGGTCATGAGCACTCATTCTTGGCAGACCTGTAAGAAAAAGCTTTTAAAGCATTTCTCTTAACAGGACAGGATTGATTCTTCCATGAACACCTATTCATTCACATTCAGGTTTAAGGAAACCTGTCCTTTAACTTACAGTCTCCCACCTTACCTCTATAAATGCAACCAAATATATTCATGCAGGTGAGAAGACAAAAAAAAATCCGGTGAACCTTTGTTAAGCTGAAAATTCAAGCTGACAAAAGGATTGTTTATATTGTGTTTACTTTGTCATGTTTATGCCATCTACTATTTTTTATTTAAACAGATATTAAGAAGCAAGAAAATGGAAGAGCAGTGCCAAGTGTTTTGAACTGAAGTATCATTATATAAACTTCAATAGGATGTAAACACTATAGAAGCAAAACTACAGAACATACATGCATATACCCACACACCTTATGTGATGCTGAAGCACTTCAACTGCTTCTCAACAAAATCTGCAACTGGATTGTAAGAATTTGAATTGGAATTCCTTTTTATGCTATATGCTATTGAAATGTGTGGAACTGGTGATTCATGCACAGATTTTTTATATTTTGAAAATCTAACGCATTTATAGAAACATGAATTATTTCTTAACTCTTGAAAATTTGGAGTGCAGGTGATAGACGTCAGTCAGAATATTATTAGTGAATGTATTTAATAATATGTAAAATATGTTATATGCAGTAGAAAGTACAATGCCAGATATCTCAGAAAATATCAGAATGAAAATTTGGGAGTAGTGCTACAATGCCTTTAAAATAAAACTCACTGGGACACACTGATATAAGGAAAAAATATGTTCAGTTTTCAAAGGATATTAAAAATATAGCAGAGAAATATATATCTACTAGTTATACCCCCATGGGAAAAGTTATGTTTACATTTTTAATACATTAGAAGTTTTTGGTTTGTTTTTATTAAATCAAACACAGATAGGTATTTGAAAGAATCATTTTAATCTTTGGCAACCAAATCAGAGAACTGACCCACCTTTTTATGTGAATAAATTTTTCAAGGTGGGGTTTCAAAAAGATTTCTGCACACATAATGACAATTAATTTAAAGACCCATCAAGAAGAAATGGGGCTCTTTGACATGAACAGGAGTCTCTGATGTAGTCATCTCTGGAAAAGCAACCAACTTGAACAGGTTAGCCATTAAAATAATGCAGGCAATCTACTCAGGGGGCACCACAGACAGAAGTAGGTGAGAATCTCTTTTAGCATGGAATTTTGTGAAAAAGCCTACTACCTGCTTCCCCCGTAAGTACTGTACTTGACTTTTAAAACGCATATCTCAGCATTGAAACAATGAAGTGGAAAATATACTATATAGAGAGGGAGAAGACAAGTGAATATATTTAACATATCCTACCTTAGGCCGTTCAGGAACCAAATACCACATTCTTAAGGGGAAAAAAACCTCAGCCCAAATTACTTACTGGTGCTGGATATACCACCCCACTCCATCCCCCCTCCCCAAATTATTTTGCTTTGGCAGTGCACCCTGCTGTAAGCTAAAGTAGCTGTGATTTTATTCTTAAACTGTGAAATTACATATCACAAGAAGATTTTTTTTAATATAATGAGATCACAGATCATGTAAAATGAAGCATTTACTTTTGAAACAAAGGGGATTAAAAATGCTTGATTTGTTTGGTTATGTTTAACTGGCAGTTCACAATACCTAATTAAGCAACAGAGTTTTTTTAAATATATGTGCTGTTGATTGAAGTTAAAATGAAAAGTCTGAGGAACATGGAGAGGCTTTATTATTAGTTCTGAAAATACCTTAGGCAATATTGTCTATTTTATACAGCAGAACTCTACAAATTTAATTTGCAAGTTCAATGAATTACCATACCATCTTTGAAGGATCAGCTTGTTCTTTATGATATATATTTATTTCATGTTTAAGTACTTCCATCTGAGTTATAACTATGCCAAAAACTTGCACAACTTTGGAAGTATACCTAAAGGAACAGAATGTAAGAACCAGCAGCCCAGTGCTTGGGTACAGAATGCAGTTTATACCTGCAGATCCCCTCTCATTTGCTTAGAGATCCATTTCAGTAACTAACTATCAGTATCAGTACCTAGCAGGAGTTCTGAGAACATTAGAAGCCCACTTATTTATGTGGCCGCAAAATGAGGATTTGCTAGAAGGCTGGGCTTCTCCTTTTGTCACATTTCTAAAAGCTTAGGTCAAAGTTGGCATTAAAGGTGACAGCTTGGGCAGTGGACCCAGAAATTACTGTAGTGCAAACCAGGCTCTGAGCACCGACTGCTTCCTAGTAAGAGCCACCTACACACCTTGTGCCTGACAGCAAGTGTGGGGTATGGGAATGCCTAATGGCAACAGAGCAGCCAGCAGAAATTGAATTTACCCCACAGCTGTAACCTGTRACAGGCAGTAACACGCTCACATGTTGCTACGCCACCTGCGTATTTATTGACTGAAGTCAATAAGGACCAGAGAAGCAAAAGTAGCTGTGAAACTGGACAACACTCTAATATTGGACTTTGTCCTTTCACTGGGAACAGCTTAATTTAGAAGGTGCTGGACAGCAGCTTTAGAAAATTGTTGAAGTACAGTACATTGGACTAAGATGAACAGCATTACTGCGGAAGCTCGAAGCAAGTGGCATCTGCCCACTGGCATTTGTAGGATGCTGTAGCTTCAGAAATGWTCTTGGCACAATGCAGATTTTGAAAGGTGTGCTAAGCAAGATGACACAAATGTACAAAATACCAGAATTCTTTAACACAGACCATCTATTTAAAAGATAAGAACGATGGGGTCAAGAACTAATAATGCAGAAAGGCATCTCTAACTTCTCTTGTTGAGCTATAGTAAATGCAGGGAAAGTTGAAGAGCTGATTATGTAGCACATGARGAAGCACATGAGGAAGTAAACAGGGGAGTGCCAACCAGTATTTTCAAAAATTTGGCTTTGCAGTTTTGACCCAGACACCTTAACCTACTTTTTTCATACTGGAATCATACTTAAGAGATTACTTTAATTCTTGTGGAAAAACATAAAATAAACTCTTACCAAAATGTTTTTATAAATAAAAACAATATTACTTTGAATCCTTTTTAAACCAGGCATAGGGCTTGTTCCTCTTGTCATTGGTTTAAGTGGGAGCAATATCAGACCTGTGAAAATTCTAGTAAAAAATTGCTGTCTTAACAGTCTAATATCCTTTGAGATGCCAGTGTTAAAAATGTGCGTGAAGCAATTACCTCCCACATTTCAGAWCTTTATATAAAAAATGCACATAAGGAATATTCTGAAAACCAGTCTCATTACAGAAGGGCTTTATTATATTTTTTTAAATCCTCAAATACATTTGATATTTTCATATTTTTAATCAAAATGTAAACAAAAATGACAGATTGGTCACCAATTGAACCAACACATTGTGTAGATGATGTTTTTATGTTAGTAAAAGCCTATCCATTTTCTCTCTACTCCAGAGTTTATTATGCAGCATTGAAGGGGTGCAAACACCAACCCTCTTAGTCATTCATACATGGTTTATATTGTACTTACTCAGACCAGCAGGGCAACTTTTATAAATGAGACATTGAAAGATAGTTTATCCTGTGTCTCACATTTATGCCAATATGGCATTTTCATATTCTCCAAATTCTAGAAGGTGCTGAAATATTGTAACTTGAATTAAAAACTGAAGAGTATGTTAATGGGGAGATTTTTATTATGCAACTAAATGCTACAGATACAGTGAAATGCCACTTTTTTATTTTTTCATTTTTTTCATTATTTCCTTCACTTTTATTCCACGGATCTTAACTTCAAAAACTTTGCATCTTTACCTGAAGAGCTCTTATTTATAATATTCAGACACTAGCTTTGTATTTTTCATTGCACTTTCATATTCTTGTGTTACATGCCCATATTATGGTTGCAAGTTTATGTGAAAATGACTTGAATAAAGTGTTTCAAGCGTTCTGCTTGTCAAAGCATTGTATTTATTGTAGCACTTGACAAGAAGCCACCTCTCAATGAAAAAGCCTCAAGGAAAGTTGTGTGCATCTGCATATAAATGGGAAAGACCATTTTTTGACAAATATTAAGTGAAAGATGGGTCTATGTCTCAATGACTAAAGCCTTACTCGAGGAGTCTGCAAATCTGAGTTAGACTGTATTAGGAACAAGCACAAAAGCAGAATGTTTGTTTAATGATTGATTACCAAAACGGCAGAAATTCATTTATAAGAGAAGCCTCTATTTTTCTTAAATTCAGTTAGCCCATATTCTGCTAACTTTTTCTTTCAAAGSGGTTAATTTGTAAAAGGAAACACCTGTTAACATACGCAAGAAAAAGAAAAGTCAAGTGCTTGCATGCAAATGATTGTAAACATTGCATTCTTTGGAAATAAATATTAAAACATTACAGAACATGTTCAGTTAATTAGGCAGAAGACTCTTCTGATAGAAATGYTGAAGTCAGCCATTTCACGCAAAATAGGAGTAAAAATTGCTGTTCAATATGGTGTTACTAAATATGACCTTGGTAGTGATTTTACTGTATCCCTGACAGCAAATACCAAGGAAAACAAGTCTTTCTTTTTATATAAAGCACTACTATTTATTTAACAAAAGCTACAAAATGTTGTTTTTCTTAGCAAAATACTGTACAAATTTTGAAAGCTCTGTTAAGTGTCTTCAAATGGAGGAATTCAAAATAAGAAAAAAAGTGCTTTCAAGCAGTTCTTATTCAGAAAAACAAGCACAAACAAAACGGCTAATTTTCTCTTGGATTTTTCTTGTCTTTAAACATGAGATATTTCAGTAAGTTAGTTCCATTGTGATGTCTTACCTGTCTTCAGTTACTAGCAAACACACTGATAGAGATATAAGCCATTCTTCTGGCACATAAAAAGCAACAAAACAGGGAATGAAGAACAAATCAGTCTGCCACCTTTACTGCCACCCTGCTGCACCCAATCTATACGATCGACTAAGTAGGCTGAAATGTGAAGCATTTATGTTCAGCTAAAACTACTAAGTATTCCTTTAAAAGTTTTTCAAACATTATTTCATAGAATCACAGAATGGTTGAGGTTGGAAGGGACCACTGGAAATCACCCAGTCCAACTCCCCTGCTCCAGCAGGGACACCCAGAGCACGGGGCACAGGGCGGCATCCAGGCAGGTTTGGAAGATCTCCAGAGAAGGAGACTCCACARCCTCCCTGGGCAGCCTGTGCCAGGGCTCTGGCACCCTCACAGGGAAGAAGTTCCTCCTCACATGGAGATGGAGCTGCCTGTGTTGCAACTTGTGTCCATTGACCCTTGTCCTGTCACTGGCCACCACCAAGAAGAGTTTGGCCACTTCCTCCCTACACTCACCCTTCATGTACATGTACATATGGATCAGATCCCCTCTCAACGTCCTCTACTCCAGGCTAAAGAGGCCCAGCTCACTCAGTCTCTCCTCGCACGAGAGATGCTCCACTCCCTTAGTCAGTTTGTTGCCCTCCGCTGGACCCCCTCTAGAAGCTCCACGTCCCTCTTGTCCTGGGGAGCCCAGAACTGCCCCCAATACTCCAGGTGCGGCCTCCCCAGAGCTGAGCAGAGGGGCAGGATCCCCTCCCTCYACCTGCTGCCAACATCCTCCTCATGCAGCCAGGAGCCCATTGGCCTCCTTGGCCACGAGGGCACACTGCTGCCTCATGGTTAACTTGGTGTCAACCAGGACTCCCAGGTCCCTCTCCATGGAGCTGCTTTCCAGCAGGTCGACCCCTAATCTGTCCTGGTGCCTGGGGCTATTCCTGCCCAGGTGCAGGACCCTGCGCTTGTCCTTATTGAACCTCATGAGGTTCCTCTCTGCCCAACTCTCCAGCCTGTCCAGGTCCCTCTGGATGGCAGCACAGCCCTCCGGAGTGTCGGCCACTCCACCCAGCTTGGTGTCATCTGCAAACTTGCTCAGGGTGCCCTCTGTGCCCTCGTCCAGGTCATTGCTGACCAGGTTGAACAGCACCGGGCCCAGTACTGACCCTGGGGGACACCACTGGCCACAGGCCTCCAACTGGACTCGGCCCCATTTATCACCACCCTCTGAGCTCTGCCACCCAGCCAGTTCTCAATCCAGCTCACTGTCCACCTGGCCAGTCCACGCTCCCAGAGCTTTCCTATGAGGATAGTATGGGAGACGGTGTCAAAAGCCAGGTCATTGATGAATAAATTGAACAGTCCTGGGCCCAGTACTGACCCCTGGGGGACACCACTGGCCACAGGCCTCCAACTAGACACAATCCATTTCTTACCACTCTCTGAGCTCTCTGCCGTCCAGCCAGTTCTCAATCCACCCAGGGGAGGGTCCTGAGGAGTTCCAAGACGCTCCCTGAAGAAACTCGTGAAGGCCAGGGCTGCAATCCTACTTCTTGCCCACCTTCCTCCATGCAGGATTGTGAATTCCAGTATCTCGTGGTCACTGTAGCCAAGACTGCCCTCAACCCTCACACTTCCCACTAGACCATCTCTGTTTGTTAGTATCAGGTCTAGCAGCCTGCCACGGAACGACTGGTGGCAGGGATGAGGGAGTGAGTGACAAAATGCCCTTCTTTGCACCGTGCCTGCATTCTATCAGGAGTTGGTATCATTTTGTTGATCAGCTCCCAGTCGTGTGGCAYAAACCAGTGGAACTCTGCTATGTTCTCCAGGAAGTTCATGGTAAAGGAGTTGTCAGCCYGTTCTCTAACACTGGCTTTYGGAGTTCCTTTGTTATGTTGTACTCTAAAGGTTGATATTGCAGAGCGTGATTACACGAGTACATGACTGGGAAAGCAGATWGCACTTCTACATCCCCTACTCTCCTGCCTTCTTGGCGTTCCTCAGTGCACCAGTTGCGCGGATCGGGTAGAAACAGATCTGGCTCTTGTTCAACATCTACAGGTCCTGGATCTGGGGAATTGTCAGGCAGATCCACACAAGCCACAGAACATTCTGCACCTTGATCTGCACTGTGATCAGGTGGGGTGGTAGGCATATACTCRGGTCCATATACTGCAAAAATCGCCCCTAGGGGAGCCCTCAGGAGGGCATTCTCCCCTACCGGAATGAAACCAGAACTTTGCCCCRCGGTGGGAGGGGGGACAGTTGCTGGCATCACAACATCTGAAGTTCCTGCGTACTTTGCTAATGCTTCATAACGCACYCTCCATGGGCACATCATTGAGGCAGCATTTRAATCACCTTGCGTTCTTTTATCCCAGATAACTACACCTAACGCATCCCACGTGGATGGATCATAAATCGTTGTTTCACTTAAAGCATTATAGCTTTGTATACATTTTAAAAGTCTTAACAAATCACACTCCTGAATTTCTTTTTCCCTGCTCTATTATATACTGGCAATACTTGCAGTTCCTGTTTCTGCTCAATCACGCCAGTTATCACGAGCCCACTCCTCTGAGAAGCTGGGACTCGGGTTCACTCCATGCCTGCGTAAATAATTAGCAATACTACCTGACATCCTGCCGACTACGCCAATTTGTCACGGAATGAGTGGTGGAGTCACAGAATGAGGGGGTGAGTGACAAAATGTACTTCACTAGTGTGAAAGAAATAATAACAGGATTTATTAATATGGACAATGATTTCACGAGATTCTATGGCAAGGTCATTTATTATTCACTACATGGRGGCTCAAGATAATACACAATTATCTTGGGATACCCTCCCGTTGGGTCACGAGGTTCAGACTGGACCCTCTTGCTTTCCAGGCTCCTTCTAGGAGGAGTCTGGGTGMGGCTGGATCCAATCCTAGTCCCAGACCTGGTCAATGGTTTATGACTAAGGGTTTCTGTGCACAGTTACAAAGTAAAGTTAAAGAAAGAGAGCGCACTATATTTACTTACCACAAATTCTTGTGGAAAGGGGGGATCTCTCAACCTCAAGGAGTAACCTTGAGAGGCGTCCCCGCTCAAGGGGAGATCCTGCTGTGCAGCCCRCTGCCWTGCCAGGAGAGCTCAAAGGGCTCTCGGGCTGTCCGCATATTTACAGGATAAGATGTCTGACTTACAGTAATTCTTTCATTTCAGAGGACCATTGGCCTAAGGTATTAGCCTTACCCTCCCCTTTGGGATGCAGCCTTCAGGATTGCAATGTTGAGTCTGAGAGGAGAAGAAATCAGRATGGTGGTGCCTACCAGGATTAGGTAAATCGCTGGTGGTTAGCAGCTGAACAAGGCTGCATGTAAGGCACAGGCCAGGCTTAGCTGGGCAAGGAGCATATCCGTCACACAGCCTCCCTCCCCTTGTTGGCTCCTCAACCACCTGCATCAAGAAGTTATCTGTAATGTTCTGAAGGAACCTTCTGGACTGTCTGTTCCTGGCTGTGTGGTTTTCCCAGCAGGTATCGAGGTGGTTGAAGTCCTCCAGGAGGACCAGGGCCTGTGATCAGGAGGCTTCTTGGAGCTGCCTGTAGAAGGCCTCATCCACTTCCTCATCCTGGTTAGGCCTGCAGTAAACTACCAAACTGTGTCACCCCTGTTGGCCTGCCCTTTAATCCTCACCCATAGACTCTCGACCGGTGCTCCATCCTCCCCTATGCTGAGCTCCATATATTCCAGCTGCTGCCTCATATAAACAGCAACTCTGCCACCTTGCCTTCCCACCCTGACCTTCCTGAAAACCCTAAAGCCACCCATGGCCACATTAGTCAGGAGCACWGTCCCACCATGTCTCAGTAAYTGCAATGAGATCATGGCCCTGCAACTGCACAAGCATGTCCAATTCCCCTTTTTTATTCCCCACGCTCTGTGCATTGGGGTACCATGCACCCAGTTAGGCATCGTTTGCAAACTTGCTCAGGGTGCCCTCATCYAAGTCATCGATGTCATTGATGAACAAGTTGAACAGCACCGGGGCCAGGACTGACCCCTGGAGGACACCACTGACCACAGGTCTCTGGTTGGACTCGACTCCATTTACCACCACACTCTGGGCTCTGCCATCCAGCCAGTTCTCTACCTCACTGTCCACCTGTCTAGTCCACGCTCCCAGAGCTTTCCTATGAGGATATTATGGGAGATGGTGTCGAAAGCTTTGCTGAAGTCAAGGTAGACAACACCCATGGCTCTCCCACCATCCATCCAGCCAGTCATCCCATCGTAGAAGGCTATTAAGCTGGTCAAACACGACTTCCCCTTGGTGAATCAATGATGACCATTCCTGATCACCTTCTTTTCCTTCATATGTCTTGAGATGCTCTCTAGGATGAGCTGTTCCATCACCTCTCCAGGGATGGAAATTATTTAATACAGACTACAGCACTCTTACCTTCAGATAAATAGCATGACAGAAAAAAAACAATGTATTTCCTGGGATTATTTCAGATGAAAGCAGTACTGTGATGCTTCTATCTTTTTAACAAAATAAAAGTGCTAGACCTAGAGCTCAAAGCTCACTCTGAAGGGAAACCCGCATAACTATTAACATTTCAGAAAAAAAAAAAAAAAAAAATCCATGTATACATATGCAGAAACTATGTTCTAATTTACTGAAGAGCAGGTAATCTCTATTCCAGATTTTCTCTACCTGGGTCCCATTCTGGACCTTGTGTTCACGTTAATACCACTTGCCTTATATCACAAAATCGGGTAGCATCATTCTGCAATTAGAAAGTAGGCCAACATCTCCACTTAAGAATGTATGCAACTAAATTAATTATCAGTTAATTCTCCTTATTTAATCCACCCATAAGTCAGCCTAATGGAAGAAGTATTTTTTGCTGTTCAGATATCTTTAATCTCAGGATAACAATAACATTTTAAAGAAATTTACAACATTTAAAATAACAGAGGCTCTTTCAAGAGATTCTGAAAAAAAACTAATATTGTTTTCTCAAAAAGGTTAAGATTTTCACTTTTCATAGATAAACTATATCTGAAAGCAGTCTAAAATTATCTTACAATATGTACTCAGACTGAGAACATTTTRGCCATGTTACGGTACTGATCTGGGAAGTATGGCAGAATTTGTATGGCAGAGGAAGTTTTAATCTAATAATCCCAGAAGGAAATAATTTACCATATCACTATAAAAATAATCTGATAGTACTTTGAGAGATCTGTATCTAAACAATGTTACAGACAGAAGTTATGTTAAAGTATAAAGTATATATTCTGACAATGTCATGTTATTATTAGAGAAAATATCTGAACTTTACCAGGAAACTCCAGATAAATTCACCAGGTTTATCAGTTCAAAAATTATTCASTTGAACTTATAAAGTATTATCAAGTCTCAACCACTACTACTCACTTGTATAGTGCTTAGCATATTAAGGCTGTGATCCAGGTGAGTCACTAAATATCAGCTTACAAGCAGTAATAACTGATAAAGATATAAAGCAATCCCAGTAACCTAATCTCTCTCTCTCATTCATATCCAAAATATTTTATCAGTCTTTTTTAGTAGAAGTGTTTTTAAAGAAGAAAGGGGAAAAGGAGGGAGATATTTTGTTTAAGTCAGGCTTCCTCCAGGAAGAATCCTATGCCAGAAACTTGCTCAAGTGCCAATAAAAACTAAAGGTCCTAAAAAGACCAAGCACAGGAAAAAAAAAAAAAAAAACCCCAAAAACTCCTTAATTTTTACTGATATAGTTGTAAATAGTCTTCTTTAAAAAAACAAAAACAAAAAACTATGTGCAGTCTTCTTGGTCTTTAGTATGAGTCAGTTCTTAAAATATGGAACTCATCTACCCAGAGAAAGATTAGCTGTCCATGAAGAAATGTTTTATAACCGATGACAGCTAACAAAAGAAATGTTTCKGGCCTTTTATTAGAACCAGAAAAGTTGCATATCAAACATTTGTTTGGACTCTCATTCGGCTAGGATTTATTTATTTATTTAAATGTTGGGAACTAGCACTGGGTTCTGGAAAACTTAGAAGTATTTTGTATATATCTAGTAAATGAGTAGCTTTTTCTACAAAATTCGATCCTTTCCTAAGGAAAATCTAATAAATATATTTTCCTGTTTAATTTTCATGTTTCTGTTCCTCAAGTCTTCTTTTAGACATGACTTAGAATTTAACGTTGTTCCCTCTAATACGGCAAAAAAAGAACACTTTGAAAAATGAAAGGTTATTTGCAATTTAGATTCTTCTGAGTAGCAATACAATTCAGGAAGTCATCATTACGTTTTATCTGTATACTGATATTTACTCTGGATACAGAGAACCAAAAGCATGAGTAAGGATCACGTTTAGATAATAGTAAATAAAATTAGCAACTGGAAAATTCAGTCTTCAGGATCTTAACAGAAGGATGGATGGACAAATAAAAACATGACAGAGAGTAGATCAAGGCTGTCCCAACTTGTCTCCTCAACCAGTTCTTGTTCATCCATAAMAGGCCCAATAGAGTATCTCACCTCTCCAACTCCTCAACCACCTCCAAAAACCTCTTGGATTGCTTTCATCCTGTTTTGCTGCCCCAATTCAAACAAAATAGTTTGAGATAGCATCTCCAGTCAAAACCTAATCATTCAGAGTAAGCGTTTGTGGAAATAGTCAAAGGGAAAAACAAACTGCAAAGCTGTGCTCTGTTCCTGAAAGGAGAGTCACATAAAACAATCGTCTCAAAACAAGCTGACAGTTAAATTCTTGCAGGCACCTTGGAAAAATTTCAGGATGCTGTACTGTGGAAATGGGCACTGAAAAATCCTGCTTTACCAATATCTCAGATTTGAAAAAAGGCAAAAGACACCTCGCATGACTAAACGGTAAGATTAGGGAGATTAAGAGGACCATCTGTGACAGAGCTGAAGATATATCAGCAGGAAAATAAGAACAAAGTATAGCRAAGTAAAAATACTGTATGCCAGGGCAGGAGGAGTCTGCTTCCTACCACAAACATTAATAAATCTTCCTCAAAACACATCAGCAAGGATGCTGGCTGGTGTCTGTAGGACTGTGGTTCCAAAGGTAAACTCAGAGCAGAAAGCCATGGGAGGAAAACTTGTAATTTGCTCAGCAGTAGTTGTGGGRAAAAAAAAAAAAAAAGTGTGTTCCCACAGTGGAAATGGAAAACATAAATAATGGAAATAAGCAAGTGACCGAGGTCAGAAGATACTCGCTCAAGTCTACAGGTAGTCAAGGTTGAAACAGCAGGAGCTGGGCCACAGTCTTGTCTTAAAATCACTGACACCCAATGGTGGAAAAGCAGCACATTTTTTGAAATTTCTAATGTTCAATAATCCTGAACAGGTGATTCAGGCAGCTATGCCCTTGTAGGTCGTATGTGTCTGAGGCAAACTAGCAGAGAGAAGACCATCCAAACAAAAGATCAGGGAACAGTCATCTTGGTTTTTACAACAGGAAATCATGCCTTAACAGCCTACTGGAATTCCTGGAAGAGTTTCTTAAACATGGAAAACTAGATGACAGTGTTCAGATGGATTTGCAAAAGTCTTCTGACAAGCTCCTTTAGCACAGGCTTTCAAGGAATGACAGCCACAAAATAAATGAGAAGGCTTACGCACGGATAAATAATTGGCTATGAAGAAGAAACTGAAAGATGGGAATAATTGCTCAACTTTCAAAGTGAAAGGAGGTCACCAGTAAATCCCATCCTATTCARTGTATTTCTAAATGATCTAAAACAGGAGCAACAAACTTTCCATCAAGTTTTGCAAATCATACAAGCTTCTTCAAGTTAGTGTCTGAGATGAAGTGGTCAGGTACTACAGCAGTAATTAAATGTTATGTAGATAACATTTAAAGTGCTACAGTAATATCAATTCTATCGTCACATATAATAGGTTACAAATGCACCAGCAGTTCAGAACAAAGCAAGCAGGTTACAATGACTTAAGAATACCACTCCATAGCTCACACAAAATAAAATAAAGCAATTTCAGTATTATTAGGAATTATCAAGACAGGAATACACATGTTAAAAGATAATACTATGACAATATAAAAGCTGTAAAACATATCTGCCTCTTGGACAGTGGGTGCAACTGTCTCTGCTGGCTTCCCATCTCAAAAAGGACACATGAGAATTGTTTTTTTTTCAGGCAAGATAAGAAAAAACTACCTTCTGTCTGAAACCGTTTCTACAACAGGAACAAATAAAAAAGGCTCTTCAGCCCAGGCTCTTCAGCCACTAAAAGACCTGCCATAACGATGCAAACAGACATGCATAAAACCCAAGCAGCACACAGGGTGAGTACCAATCTGTTACTCATTGTTTTCTTTGAATACAGAAGTCAGGGGCATTTATTAAACCTAAGTCTCCACAACATGTTATATGAGTAGCACAGGACATTATCTTACATAGAGTAATCATTTATCACGCTTCTGGATTAATTTGGTGTATTGTGAAAGACCATTATAGTTATATAAACCACACAGTWGAAGATCAATTAACAGCTCACAATTTTCATTTTTAATAACCACTAGCAAAAGTCTCTTTAGAAAAATCACAGTGAAGATTCTCGTATCTCAAACTTACTCCAAAACTAAGAAATGCCACTAAATTCAGTCAAACATTCTTGACTGTGCAAATCTTAATTTTCAGCATTCTTTAAGAAATAATCAAATCATTTTGGCTACCAAAACTGGTTGTAACACTACCTTTTCATGTGTGTTGCATCTTCTTAAGTATCAACATGAGGAATGAGAAAGATGACTTTAATTTATAAGTGAAAGACATACATATCAGAGCACGCAGATATTTTCCTGGAATACTTAAGCCATTTTCAGTTCTTCAAACTGCCAGCATAATCAAAGAAAGACAGAGATCACAATTTATGAAGGCAAATATTTTATTGATATGTAGAATTTTTAATAACATGAGTATCACTGATCTACTTCTTTAGCTATTTAATAAAAGTATGAATTTAAGTATGTTCAAGTTTTAAGAGATCTCTTACCTTTTCTTATCTGAAATGCAAATGATGATATATTCTTAGGATTATTTCTTCTGATGATATTTTACCTTCTCCCCTCTCCCCTTACCCAAGGTCTCAGATAGTCTTATGTGTATTTTTAYTCAAACAAAACGCCAAAGAATCCATACTACCCTTGGAGAGCATAAATGATCTTCCTCATAACATTCAATCACATTAGGGTGTATTTTGTTAATGGCAAGAACCATCTAATACAGCTTACAAATGAACACCACATGACCTCCTGTTAAGTCAAGATACCACACTGCATTATTTACCTAATCTTCATTAGAAACAGATTATTAATTCTAGCAACAGAATTTTTAAAGTATTGTTTTCAAAGAATAATGACAGTTGAATGAAAATAATTTAAAGACACCTAAATATGTCTTTAAAAAGATATGTATTCATAAAACTTGCAAAAATATCTCAGKGAAGACTTCTAGTCTGTCTTCAAATCTTATTACAGAGAGGGGAAAGAAAAGAAGTGTTCTAACATCAGTTGTTGCTCCATAAGAAAATACCAACAGATGCAAATCTACAAGAATCTTTTTTAAAAATCTGRATCTACATAAAGTCTAGTCATCAAATTTAATCTTCTTCCCTTGGAATGCTGTAATTTGAGACATTTGTTCTCGACGTTTCTTGCTGGCTTCCCATGAGGGATGAAGAGGCTGATCCAAACATGCTTTTTTATTTTTGCATTTAATACCTGCAACTTTATCAAATTGATGCTTCTTGATCTGTGGTTCCTTTTTAGGAAAAGCTGTACACGAAATACAACATAGAACAATATATCATGAACGTTTATAACAAATGGRTAAAATTATCTTATGAATGTAGAATTTACAAGAACTTTCTATTGAGACACARGGAACATTCACCTGAGTGTATAAAGAAAATTATGACAGGTTTTCTCATCTTGCAGCCAAGTAAATTGTCACTTGGAAGACCATAGTTGCTGAAGTCTTACAATTACATGAAAAAAACAAATAATTTAATATTCATTAATCTTTACTTTTTTCTGTGCATTAAAATAATGCAACTCAATATGAATGATWTAATAAGTTGAAAAATGGAACTATGTAGTGTAAGTTGAGTAAAATAATGAAAGAGTTAAGASTTAATTAAAGGCTAAACTATATGTTAGTGATTAGTATTACAATCTGATAGTCTTGTTTGTGCACAGGTAGGTAGCACTAAACTGCTCAATATAAAGGCAGAGAGAGAAGCACTGTCCCTTGTGATTCCTACTTCAAATACCTCAAGATATTTTCAAGCTTATCATATGATATAATACATACCTGTTCTCCTGTTTTTGAGAGGTTGGTCCTTCGTATTTCTAAAAATAAAAAATTATTTATGATTTCTCATGAAATTAGTAAGAAGAAGCACTTGCGAATAAAGGGTCATCATCAAAATAATGTGCATGGCTCTTCAAGCATTATAATATGGAAAATTTTGGCTGAAGTTCTGCTTRTTGATTGTCTGCTTGCTGATAGTTACTAAAAAAACAGTAAAAATGTCAATTTCTATTACTGGGGGGCACAAAAGAGCACAGAAGAATAGGTTTACCTTATATTTTGGGGTTTCTGATTAGAGGTAGAGAGTGAGCTGCAGAACACTGATTCTAGCTTTGTTGTTTTTGCTTGCAGCTTTCCTTCTTCTCCAATCAAATCTTGCACTGTCCTAGGCATTGTGTTCTTTTCTTTCTTCAGTACTGTTTTTTGTGGTCTGTTTTTTCCCTTTACTGAAGACAAGCCACTAGCTGCTGCTATCTTTTTCTTCCTTTTTACCTTGCCAATGAAGAAATCATCATTGCTATCACTGTCAGAGTCCGATGACTGGTTATAAAATCTTTCCTCCGTACTATCATCAAAGTATTCTTTTTCATGTTGTTCCCCATCACTAACATCACTAACTGATTCTTTTGTTGCAGTGAATTTGCTTATGCTTTTAGGTTGTTTTCTTTTCGAGTAGTCAAATTTATTTCCTACTTTACTCCGGGCAACTGCTTGCCCTTCTGCTGCCTGTAATGAAACTTCTTTTGGAGTGCATGCTTTCTCACTTTCCCCAATTTTCTGCTCGTATTCACTCTCACAAAGTTCCTTCTCTGTGGCAGTTCCTAATTTCATACTTATTTTTACTTTGTCTTCATATTCTTGCTGTTTTTGAAATGCTTTAAGAACTTGGTCATCCACATTGCTATTGAGATCTGCTGACTTAGAGTGTTCTTCTGATTTATCCTTTACTGAAAGCTGAGTTTTGGCTTGTGCTTTTCTTGCATCCTTAAATGCTTTTACAGCAGCTGTAAAAATGGCAGAAAAAAAAAGGTTTTGCACTTACACATAACAGTATATGAGTTATCTTAGCAAAACATTTTTTCAAGTTAAATCTACGGCACCGAGTAAGTATATTTTGAATGTCTATTACTCAGTTACTGAACAAATGGGGCAAAGAATGCCTTAGAATATAATGACAAAGAAAGTGGGGAAAACAGCTTGAAATTATTACCAAGTCAATACACATTTTTTGAACTTGGGTTTAAACTATGAGTTCATCTTTCAACAAGTAATCTGCAGTTTATAACCATGCTTATTTAGGACAATACCTTTTGTGTGAAATCTGTAAAGAAACACTAAATTCTTCAGATATAATAGAACGAGTATTTGAAGTAGTTTCTTAAAATGAAGCAACTTTATGGCACTCTCCTTAGAACTTCACTCTTTTTAACATTTTTTATTAGAATATGAGTTTACAGAGAAAAGCACTTATCTTAAAGAACCAGAAACAATTCCTCAAGGATTTTGGTAACAGATTCCAATGAAGCTTACAGAATTATTTGTGAAATAAATTTGAGAACTCAGCTCTACCTATTTATTACTCTCATTGCCAGCTCAGTGGGTCTTATATTCGAGATACTCCACTACATCCATTGGCTTTTTAGATTTTCCGCTGATCCTTGTTTGTCTTAGAGTCCATATCTTAAAATGTTATGGCATACTGCTGAATAAAATCTAGTTTCAACCAATTCACATAAGCACAAACTTATGCTGTTTTAGCTGTAGCAAGGTAAGATAGCAGAAAGAGCTGATCTACTTACTCTGATTTCATGACAGAAATACGTAAGAGCAAAATAACATCACTGAAAGCAATGCAGTCACAAACAAGTTAGTATACTTTTTCATACCTTTAAGCTCAGCAATTTTTGACTTCAAGACGGGGTGCGTTGCAAGTCTTGCAATGGCTCGCTCAGTTGCAGTAGATTTTGGCTTTACAAGAAAGATTAAAAGGGATTAGTTCAGAACAGGTCCATAGGGGTTCCAATGTAGGTCCATAAGGGTTAGGCTATACACTAAAGCAAATCTTGACCAGTAACTGAGAGACAAAGCTTGTGAAACTATCATATAACAATATTCCACTCTACAAAAACACTGTATTGATAGAAGACATTCTATACGAAGGAATAAATCGGTTTTTGAGTAACAAAATGCCTTTAAAGTTGGCAATACGATATAGCATATTCTAAAGTACTGTGTGAGTCTTCAAATGTGATGCGGAAGAAAATGGAAACTCTGTAGACTGATTCAAAGATTAAAAGTTATATTAAGGAATTAATTTGGAAAAAAAAAAAGAGAGGGAGAGAGAGTGAGAATCCCTTCCATTTCTCTCTTCCTCTCTTATCTGTTATAGGTCACCAGTTCTTATGCATTATAGGTCACATAAAAAAAGAGCTGTTTCAGTTTCAGGTTCATGTCATCATTACGCTTCAAGAGAAATATAATAGATCTAATATTCAAAGATATTTCTGTCTTCTTTTGAGCAGGGAAAGAAGGGAGTGTACAACCTTGTAAAACACAAATTCAGCAGGAAAGTTTCTTAAAGCCTACATTAGAATTCTTTGAGACAGAGAAGAGAAAGTCACACTTTCCCCTGCTACTCCAAGAACGGTACAAGTATGACAACACCTGCTCAAAGTATATATCTGTTTGACACTTGATGGGGGTAAGACCACCTGATGAAGAATCTCATCAAGGTTTACGGACCTTCTTGTACATTTTTTCATTTCATATAGACAAAAAATCACTGGGTTGAGAGAGATGGACACGATGTCAAGCACTGAGAGTAGACACTGTTCCAGTGCTTGGATCTAAAGAACCCTGAAATTTGGACACATTCTGGCTGAATTTCCTGACAAAGAAGTTACTATACTTTTTAAATGTAGAATTGGGGGTTCACTGTAAATCTTGCTTCTCAACCAGTACAAAGCACGTTTATCACATATATGTATTTTACCTTAGTTCTGGAGCTTATGAAACACATTCTGAAATTGTTTTGTTTCTACTGAGGTTCTGTTATTACAGGATTCTTCCTTCAGATCAAGAAAATTAAAATAACAACAACAAAAAAAATTGTTTTTTTTTTTGTATCCTGTCTACAGAACTCTGAACATCGGCCAGACGAGATGGGTGAAAGAGATGGGTCCATTTCCAAGGGGCCAGACTGGCTTGCTCTCAGGCAAGCCTAACTTTGTAGGATTGGAGTYTGAACTTTGATTCCCACGAGACAGCGCTGCATGCTGCAACCAGATTCCTGGCTCTTATTTCTGAAGATCAAACAGTATTTTCTTTGGAGATTTTTCTATAACTGGAAAATATATTTCTGAACTTAATTAATATACTTTTCCCCTCAGCTACTTCCTGTGGGTTTTGAAAGAATATACCATAAAGTTCAGAAAGCAGCAGCAGCAGCTTCTGTTCAACATCTGGTGTCCTTTAATTCAACTATTTATAGAATGGGCTTAAGCATATACATGCCTATTCATACGGAATAAACATATTTTTTTCCTTACAACAAAATACTTTACAAACACAGCTCACATTGATACTCAGCAGCCAACAAACATACAATGTGACACGCACATTCTTAAAAACTTCCCATTTTTCTGTTCTTTGGCACATCCAATGTTAAATTCATTTTTCCTTAATATTTTCCAGTAGATATAATACTGCTAGAAAATAAAATACAGTAGAAAAATGTCAACTTCATCGGCTTAAATTACAGCAAGAAGGACATCTTCTGATGTTTATTTATGCAGACATTGGAACTGTAAAAATTTATTATCACAAGTCCATTATTTTGCACTATTTTTTTTTTATGGAAGAAAGAACTAATACTTTCCATAGAAACACTTCTTCATGCAATGTCCAGAGAGAAGCTGCAAAATGAACAACTAAGCATTGTATATTCATATTTTCCAGTAAAATATTTTAAGCCACCTACACGGGAACCTTAAAGTCAAAGTTTCYGGACATATTTTAGGTGGCTAAGTGGTACATTATTTCAGCAGATAGTAATAAAGTGCCTATGTGTCATCAGCATGTGCCATGCTTCATCAAAACTCCATGCAGACATTAAGCAGAGTTGACTAAATCCATTTGGGTAATTTCAAATCTCTCAAAAATTAAAAAAAAAAAATGTATCAACTATTATTTCGTACCCTGAATGATTTTTGTACAAGAAGCAATTGCCTGGCCTGGTCTCACCTGATACAATTACAGACAACTACTAGAATTTCCACTAGACCAAGGGAGACCGCAGACAAAGAGGTAATGCTGCGTGGTCCAGCATCTGTCACTTTCTCTCTTCTAGTTAAAATAATGATACTCAAAGGCAGTCAGCTAAAAACCCACGAATAAGTACACAGTACACAACAAGAGATATCATACAGGAAAGTCCTGGAGCATGTCACATGCAAGTTTCTAAATTAACTATAAAGGCCGTCTAACAGGGAGCATAACAGCAATCCCAAATTCCTAGCCAAARTATGATGTCATTGCAGTACCCTTTGTACTGGCTTAGAGGAAGACTATTTCTCTGCTAACCATACAGAAAACCTATTAATCCATATGCTCTCCCAGAGCTGTAACTAGTTACAGCTGTCCTCCATAATAGCAGAAAAATAGTGGTTAATGTAAAGTGAAGGTGCTAAATAACAGCTGCCATCCAAGTGTATCCTGTGATCCCATACTGTTAGCTCCATTCTGCTGTGTAGAATAAGACCCTTGAGAAGCAGTTATTTTCTGACTGTGAAAAGCTGTGAGAACTACCCCTTATGTCTGTAGGATACATGGTATGCATCTTTGGCTATTAGCCCAAATTAGACTTTGGTGTCAAATGAGCACTTGGTTATTAGTACCAGAGGTAGSAGCAGATTGTCTCCCAGTGCCTGGCAGGGAGATGCACTTTATTGACTAGGTCCCCCTCAATAGTGGGAAAAGAAATCAAGGGAACATGTAGAATGTAGGCACCAGGACGGATTAGGGGTCGACCTGCTGGAGAGCAGCTCCACGGAGAGGGACCTGGKAGTCCTGGTTGACACCAAGTTAGCCATGAGGCAGCAGTGCCCTCATGGCCAAGAAGGCCMATGGGMTCCTGGCTGCATCAGGAGGATGTTGGCAGCAGGTGGAGGGAGGGGATCCTGCCCCTCTGCTCRGCTCTGGGGAGGCCAAACCTGGAGCCCTGGGGACAGTTCTGGGCTCCCCTGGACATGAGGGACGTGGGGCTTCTAGAGACGGTCCAGCGAGGMGCAACAAAGATGATTAAGGTACTGCAGAACCTCCCATATGAGGAGAGACTAAGTGAGCTGGGCCTGTTTTCTCTGGAGGAGATTGAGAGGGGATCTGCTTAATATGTATGAATAACCGAAGCGGGAAGGTAGGGAGGAAAAGGCCAAGCTCTTCTCAATTGTGGCCAGTGATAGGACAAGGGACAATGGGTATAAGTTGAAACACAGGAAGTCCCATCTCCAAATGTGGAAAACCTTCTTCACAGTGAGGGTGACAGAGCCCTGGAACAGGCTGCCCAGGGAGGTTGTGGAGTCTTCTTCTTTGGGGGTCTTCAAATCCTCTTGGATGCCGCCCTGTGCCACATGCTCCGGGTGTCCCTGCTGGGGCRGCTGKAGCAGATCATCTTTAAGGGTCCCTTCCAACCTCAACCATTCTATGATTCTGTGAAACGGATCTCTATTGGATGGGGAAGAAATTAAAGAAAAGAGTAGATCTCCCACATACAGCATTAATAAAGAGGAATCAAAGAGTATGTATAAGAAAAACATCAGCACTAAATGCTTCGGATTCTGCACTAGAACCATAGATATTGTCAACTGAGCCCCAGTCTTCCAATTTTTCTATATAACATTGGAAGGATGACAAGGGATAGGGATTATAAAGAATTAGTTACAAAAGCATAATAGCAACACAAAAAGGAATTTGTCTTAAAGCAATTAATTCAGGAAAATTTTCAAGAAAAGTTAWCTTGTCAATTGAAGCTAAAACGTGCACCCCAAAAGATCTAATACTTTTGGAAAAACTTTGCAGCAAAATGTCATAAAATTGTAACTTTACTGACCAATTTCATGCAAATCATCGAGATAGCCCTCACAACACTCAAGGCCTTGACCTCCTGTTTCTTGTTCCTTTCATTTCTAGAAAGAGCTTGTATCAGCAAGCAGAGCTTTGGAGAAATGCCCTCTACCAATGACAGTAACACTGACTGGCATCTTATCACTGACTTTTGTGGAGACTTCAGGACGAAGCATCCACTTTTAAGTATTATGGAGGTGCTTACACTGTTTTATATCTGGATCAATGCTATACTTTTCCCCTAATTTGTTCACTTATATTTATCTCCACACCTACATCCAGTTTGGCTTGTCTTTTCTCATATGAAAAAGGAGTATGTTTCTACTATTTCTAATAGCGTCCCTTCTGTCAAAATTAAGAACTTTGAAATATGTCACAAATTCAAATTAAAAAAACAGATTTCTATTTTTCTCTTCCCTCTATGCATAATGAAAAATATCTTCTTTCCTAGCAGTTTAAAGAATCTAGAAGTGCTTTAAAGAGTCCAATACTGCACTTCMATGTTGCCAAGCCAAATTTTAGTTACATGGAAGAGTAAATAAGGTTCTTTGGATGAACCTATCATGACTAATTTAGACACCCATACAATTCTGTGAGGTAAATGCTTATTTTCCAAATTGGGAAAGGGTTAAAAAGAGAGCATTTGATCTCAAACTGTCGTGGTGGTCTACAGCAGAGTTTGGCATGAAATCCAGACCTGCCAGAGAAAAATTATGTACTTAGTCTACTACTGATTCTTTCTTCCTGCTTTTTATCCCTAAAAATCACTGCCATGACTGTACATATATTTTTGAAGAAAAAAGTTTTTCAAGGTGATGGAAGCAGTTATAGAGTAAGGATTGTGCCAACTCTGTGCAGTTGTGAGGGTCTGTCTCATTGTGACCTCCAATACTGAAACCTCTGTCGGCTGTTAGGAAAAAAATGGGGGACTTCCAAGATCTCTTAACTTTTAAAAAATGTACACATTATCTAATTGTATAGATAAGCCTTATCAATCTCCACAGTATATTAAAAAGTACCAACTTGTAACAACAGTTGAATTCAAATAAGTAAATAAATAACAGCAAAAAGAATACATTAAAAAATATGTACTGAGGATATACATGTGCATGTTGATATTTTAAGTTCTGTTTCTGTAAACATTTGAGTTTTGCTAAACTGCATAAAAATTTCAGCAAATAGCATGATAAAATAGGTGCCAGTGAATAAAAAAATGGTAAAATCCAGTGCTATTGAGAAAGTAAACTGGCAAAACTAAATCTGATGAAATTGAAACTAAAGCCAAAAAGAACAAAAGAAAATTCAGATAACAGGCAGTGACTATGAACACCAAGACCTTCACTACAGAATTCACAGACACTTCTTCAGAGATACAGCATGAAATTTGGAGAAAAGCTTAAAGATAGATTAATTTCCCAACCACTGTATATTACATCTGAAAATACTTTTTTCTGAATTCAGAAAAATATTCTGAAAAAATTTTTCAGAAAACACTCATCTTGACAAGTTTACAGAGTATTTGTTAGTAACTGGCCATCTAGACTGGGGGATTTCTGAGGACCAAAATAAGTAATTATTTCCAAAATAAGGTGTTAAACTGGCCAGTATTAATAGAAAAGGACATGTGAAAGAAACTGTTTCTAATGTTTGTGAAAACAAATATAGTTATCTATACTTGCTTCCTTTTGAAAGAGAGTTKCAGAGTTGCAAGTCAGCTAGGAAACAGAGTTGTCTGCATTAGCTGCAAACTGAATTTCAGGGCATTTCCCAAGACCCAAAAGCACATCACAGATTTTCCTAAGGACTCGAGTGGAAATAGTTTGGTAGTAAACAAATTGGCAAGATAAAGGAATGACGTCTGAAATATTAAAATGACTTAATGGGCCAAGGAGCTCACAATATTTAGCCTTTGATGCAACTGAGGCGTTTCAGAATTGAGTCCCCCTCTGGTCTCCTTGTGAAGTCAAAACTGGCAAAAAAACCTCTACACACAAGTTCCAGGCTTGTAATCCCGAGATATCCATAGAATATTTCACTGTAAGACAGATGTTGAAACCTCGAAGTATAACTTTTCACTTGCAGCTCAATAAAGCAGCACACATGCACAAACATGCAACATGATGTTCACAATAGTCCCACTTAACTGGTATTACTGGAGAAAGCAGACATGCTTCATAATTTAAAACAGACACACAGCTTCAGTATTACCTCAAAAGTGTTCAGCATTTAATCAGATACATACTTTCTAATGGAAAAGGCAACAGATTTATTGCCCTCAACAAGCCTTCTATGGCTTAGACCTTTCCATCTACAAGGTTCCATGCAACACACTCACATGTAAATGATGCGTTGACACTACATTCAGAAATGTATCTATGTTCAAAGCACTACTGAAGAAAACAATTAGGACAGCCAGGAATTGAAGGGCACAGAATAATTGCAAACTTCATGGATACTGCACACTCTAACCAGGGAGAGGCCGTCTTAGAATACACTGCTCAAAATACAGCAAAATTTCTTGGCATCTTACAATTCACTTTTTGTGCACAAATGAAAACAGATTTATTTCCATTGTTTCTTTCAGAGGGTGTCTGAAAAACATATAGATTAAAAGAAATCTGTTTTCATTTGTGCACAAGAAGTATGCACAATGGAAGTGTGCACAATGGAAAAGTGTGCACAATGGAAATTTTATTTCCACTGTTTCTTTCAGAGGGTGTTTGAAAAACATATAGATTAAAAGAAAATTTCACCACACCGGAAAGCTATTATACATCTGAGATAAACATACTGATTCATTGGCATCAGAATGTGGATTTTCCATCATTAAGTCTATTGGGGGAGCATACGCATTCAGAACCTACTATAACGATTTACACATGCCAGATATATATGGAAGACCTGATACTGCTTAAGCACACTCACAACAGACGAATACAAAAATAAATTTATATACTACCTCACCACATTTAATAGCAGGTATTTCACCATATAGCACACAGAAAACAAAAACTTTATATTTACTAGTATCTTTCAGGTAACTGCACTACTCAGCCATGTTAATCATCAAGCAATTATTTGTATTCTAAAACAAGAAAAAAATAAGTCACTACTCCTTAAATTGTATGCTCATGGCTGAGTATTAACACACGATAAATCTGTGCTGTATCTCACCATAGCTTAACATATAGCTGGTCTTAGCAGCTATATACAATGTCATCATATAATATTTTTTCAAAATTCCATTATTTCAATAATATCTCATTTTCATCTTCTATTTTTTTTTTTTTATTAACTTCAAGCACTAGTATCTCTACTAGTTCTCATACAGCTTTCCAGCGTTAACAGACTGATCGGCCTCACACTGAGGTGGAAGAGCCCTCTTAATTCCCAAACTTCTTTGTTCTTAAGAATTCCTAATTAACTTTGAGTTATAGCACTTTAAAAACTAATATGCATAGGAAAAGAGCAGACAAAATGGGAATGTTTTRTACTTTATTTCTATATAATTTATACCAAAAATTGAAAGTTTCACTTACAAAAATAAAAAGACAACAGCAGCTGTTTTTCATTTTATAAATATTAGGAATGTTAGACTTGTTTTTTCTGTGATTTGTAATGCAATTCTGAGTCACACTACAAAGCATATATGTAGAGTTCTCTCTGTAACATGTGAGCAGCTGAAAATCTTTGACACAGTTTCAGAATTAAGCATACCTTAACAGTGTACATTCTATAAGCACAGAAGTAATGAAACACTTAACAGATGTGTATTCCATTTTATGTCCTCCTTCCCTGCAGAGATCATTTGTGCCAACTTTATGGTGTCTCTCAAAATAAGATGAATTCCAGTTACCTTTCTCTCACTGGCAACACTGATTAGGGTTTCTCAACCTCTTCAGATGGGAACTGTCACATATAAATAACCTGCTGGAATTCTTAGCACCCTTATGGTGCCAAGGTTATTTATTCACCTTGGCTGACACTGATCAATGGGTACCATTACTTAGAGCACTAGCAGACAGACAGAGAGCATGCACACATTCCCTTTTTCCTTAGGTAAGCTGGTTGAGGATGACTTTTTCAACGAATTAAGGCTCATCATCAGATGAATTTCAGGTTTGATATCTGATATCTATAGTTTTATATCCAATGGGACAATTCTTTTGTTCTTTAGTGTATGCAGCACTAGCAGATAGTCAAAGAAGAAATAGCTGGTAAAATAGGTAAATAGAAAGCTTTTTGCTTTCTCATTTGCTGAAAAGGAAATCTCTTCTCCTAAGGGCATATTATTGCCTGCTCCTTTCAACCCCACTGTCACTTTAAAAACAGGCCATTTCTCTGCTACCTACCTAATGGATGCAGTTTTAGGATTTGTTCTTTTGACACATGCATTACTGAAGGGTAACTGAAATCTGCTGCTGATGGTACTACTTGTCCTAGATTTGTAGCTTCTCTAATCTCAGTGTTTTTGGTTTACTATCATTATTCTGAATGGGGTTGTAGTACAGTACTACTATCAAACTTGGTGCAGTTGGAGCTTCCATTCATAGTGCTTCTCTTTTCTTGTGATAGTTTTATGTCATTATACACTTAATGTGTAAATTCACAACACAGACCTGCTCTCATTCACATACATCTTATTATCCCTACTTGGCTACACTATTTCATCAGTCATGTCTTCTGCCGTGTCTTCGAAATATCTGTTCTATAGGGAAGTTGTTTGACATCAGGTGTTCTTGTTTCCTCAATTTCTACACTTAGCAGGTTCTCTAATATGCCTTTATTATTTATTAGATCGGGCTACTAAAAATAAGCCASCTGCCACTGTTTTTTAGATTACTGCATATCAGGTGCTCTCACACAGTCTTTCACTGTCCCTTTAGTTTACATCCTTCTCTGTGACTGTTCTTACTTGTTTGCATGGCAGCACAGCTCCGTTTTGACCAAGAGGGAGCTCAGCGCTCCTGCACAGCTTCATAGTCCTGAAGTTTCAGTGTTTCCTAAAGCATTTAAATCTCTCCTTTTGATGGCATGAATTCATCCATGTATTGCAGTTCTGAATCTCCACTTGTATCTTGGATATTGCAAAGAAATCTGAACAGTGTTTCAGAGGATACTCTCACAGAAATTGTGGACTTAAGTATCTTGGCCCTTAAGTCGAAAAACCAAATGCACAAAATCATCAGCATATCTTGTTAACGTATTTTTTTCTTGCATTATCTCAAAGGAACGCATAAGAACAAGATTTTATATATATATATATATTTTTTTTTTTCCCCTGACAATTCATGTACAGTAAAAAAAATAATATGCATTAAAAATGCCATTTGAAAGACGGATGAAAGCTGACCATGCCTTCACGGGTCCTTGCTAAGGAGTAATTCTSGCCTGGAAGCAGTATGGGCTTGAAACATGATGCCTCAAGTCCTCACAATCATGAGAATATCTGTGCTTAAAACATAGCTCTTCCCCATCTACCTTTCTGTCCTTTTACACTCTTAAAGCAATACTGCATTTGAGTTATCTAGATAATCCCGCCATTCACTGTTTGAAAAACCGAATAAAACCAAAACAGAGTATTGRCTGTCCTCTGGAAATTCCTGATGACAGACCGGCTCGTATTCCACCCTGACACACCAATACCTGAAACAAGCACATCCAAAGCAAAAGCAGTCACACCACAATCAAAAGTCAGCCTGGTCTAATTATAGGAATATCCTTTAATAATTTTGAACAATCAGTTTGGATGGGCAAACTTAAGCGATACAACTCTTCTGTGTGGATGAAAATGAATGACAGAAAGATCCTTGGATCAGCAACTCAAATATGGCTGGAAACAGCCTGTGTCAGAAATGGCCATGCTATCTCCACAAAAAAATGACAGTTAGTAGAAGTTTATTTCAAATTKGAAAGAAGATTTGAAGACTTAAAAAAAAATCTTTCAATAATGCACAAAATCCTAGCCTGAATTCACTGCAATTGCCACCTTGATGGTTGTAATTTTATTTCTAGTCACAAAATGGAGGCTATCTCCTTGCTCCAAAATGGTGAGCTCAGGGATTAGGAAGTGACCTGACTGGAATGCAGAAGTAATATAAGGAAGAGATAGGTCAATCGTCTCAGGGAGAGAAAAAAAAAATAAAATAAAAGGGTAAAAATGTGCTGAGGGAAAGCGCAGCTAGCCAGAAGTGGGAGGGTAGGGGAGAGAACCTGGCATAAACAGGAGACTGAATTCCCCTATAGAAAAATTGAGAAGAGACTGATACTGGTTAGACTAGTGGGTAGAATTGGTGGAAAAGGAGATAAAGAAGGTGGAGAAAGATTTATCTAAAGGTTTTATACTGAAAGCTAGAGCCGCAACAACTCTCCTTGTCTGCACTATGGCTATACTAGATCATGATTTAGTATAGAGGGCTATTCAGAAGTATGCATAAAAGGCATACCAAACATCTCACAGTTCAAGTAATCAAATTTGGAAGACAAGGAGTTCTTGGAGACAAAAAGACACAGAAGTATTTACGTCCCGATGTGACACTCATCACTGAATGCAAAATTCTTCACTTCATCAGTAGCCTTCAGAAGGCCACAGCCATTCTTGTTTAAAGTTAACATCTGGTGTTTGACATTGCAAATTCTCAGGAAACAGTGGTTTTGTACATCCAGAGCAACTTCCATTGAAATAGATTCAAAATCCTTRGGGGAAGAGTGGGGCAGGGAAGGAAAATAAGCTCTGCAACATTGACTCCCAGCATCAAATTATTTCAGTCTGTACTAAAAGAAATTGTGCTATTAAAACTAATGCAACACACTTCCAAAAACAAATGTTGGCGACAAYGCAACTATTAGAATCAGAAAGCATTGTTGGTATTTGAGGTTCAAATGGCTATCTTTATTTCCATCCTGATGTAAGAAAAAAAACGCAGCATCATGCAATACAGGAAAATGAACAGATAMGCATTATTTTAGTACCTTCAGTATAAATAAAGTGTTGTGTGAATAATAGGTAACATATAWTCATGATAAACTAAAAGTAAAAATGATAATTCATAAATCTGGACTCTTAAAATTTCTTTTAAGTTGATAATAATGTTTATAATAATYGTTGCTTACTAGGAAGGAATAAAAGAGCTAGAGTTCTCATGACTGAAATCCAGGTACGTAAGGATTAAGTTATTAAATGATCAGAAACACATTTTTATACTAGCTGAACACTGACCATCCATACATGTTTTCTAACTTCAGAAGAATGTTAGCAACAACAATGTAGATAATAAAAAACAGAATTAAGAAAATGTTCATGGGTCCTTCAAATAAAACATCTGCTTTCACCATTRCCAGAGTCAACCTACGTGCATAAAAACAGTGATAAACATACAGCACAAAACTAATGGACTGTCGTATCATTCTTACACAAAGACTGATTCATACAGTAGCCCTTTTGCTACAGGTGATGGGTTACAAGCAAAATATTTTCATAAGCAAAGAATGTTAAAAATCCACATAAGTAATTATCTAGTTAAGCTGCTATTAAGTGCATTAACAACAGAAAATGTTTTATATCAATTACAAAATCTATCACAATTTTTTTTTTGTAGCTAG
The DNA here is from genome assembly GCF_003342845.1 of Nothoprocta perdicaria. Classification (NCBI taxonomy): domain Eukaryota; kingdom Metazoa; phylum Chordata; class Aves; order Tinamiformes; family Tinamidae; genus Nothoprocta; species Nothoprocta perdicaria. The sequence continues at coordinate 95,617 of NW_020455699.1, read as the reverse complement.
AAAAATTCTTGGACAGAGGATGGAATGGAGGGAATTGTGGGAAAATCCCYCACAGACCCACACGAAAAGACAGGAACTATTTTGTGCTCAATCCCAAACCTTTGAAGTTAATAGAAAGTCTTTGATTAATCTGCAAAGGACTTTCTATCACACCCTTCCTATGGCTTACTGCCCTTTCTAAAATTAAATGCATGAAAGATTCAGAGGTTTTCATTTTATAKATTCTCCAYTACAAAACATATATGTTTAATAAATTAAAGCCAGGTTCACAAATATATGCTTAGGAACATCAAGTAAAATAGATTTTTTWAAAAAAATAATAAAAAACCGTATGGCAGATTGCCTTCTCCATCCTGTACTGACAAGATAGATATTGCAGAATAAAACGCAGCTTCTACAGGCTATCATTTGTACAGTTTAACAAGCTGACAAGACAAATCTGAGAACTGTTACTTCGATGAGTACACGTTTTTTAACACTCTTTAGATAAAGGCATTATGCAAATCAGCCTGTAACTTCAGCTTTATGGAGAAACTGCTATTCCAAGTTATTTCAAGCTAGGACCTGGCTTCTGTTAGTTTGCTGTAACTTTTTTTTTTTTTTTTTTTGAATGTCTGCAAGACATATTGCAGTGTAGAGTAAGCTTTAGCCACTTATTCCTATCAGTCCATTTTGACCAAACATTATAATCCCGTTATCCTGTCCCTCTTGCCCAGTGAGGCCTCTTGGCGCCTCTGATCTACTAGCAATTTCCCAAGACACTAAAAAATTGAGACAAATTTTTCAATAAGCTTAGGAATCAGAGGGCTGCTGCTGCATGTCCCTAAAACTTCAAGTATCACAACATACACAAAACTTGCTTGTGCAGAATCCTCTGCTCTACAGAAACATCTAGAAAGATCCAAATCTAGTCTGGAGAAACAAGGCGAAAGAAGGTCCTTCATAAGGACCATGAGGTAAAGGACCAGAGCAGAGAGGAAACTGTGCTACTGAAATACGTGAAGATATCTGGAAGTAAAAAAATATTTATCAGCTGCAACTGATATTAATCTCAGATGAACTTGATCTAAACTACCTTAAACCTRCGTTAAGGGGAAGCTGAATGCTAATAGTTAAAGACTTTTACCAGTTCCTAAGTCAATTCCCTATCTGTAATGAAATGCACTTTTTTGAGACTACTGGTATACAGGGTGCTGTATTCGAGGTGCTGTATTAGGTATATTACTTTGCAACATAACACTAATCAACCAAGCCTCCCTTACCTGTTCAGTACATCTTCTAGGAGGAAAGCTTTAAAGTTCAACCAAATTAGAAGTACTTGAAGCAAAGCAGCTTAGATAATGGACGGACTAAACAACTCTTTATTTGCTCCAACCCATCTCCCTGCCTTTTTAATTAATGCCTGACAATTACACACACACACATACACAACCCAACAGAAAGCAAGTTTAACACAGAACCTTAAGTCAAAAGCAGAGTAAAGATCCCCATTTTTCAATAGATATACCTGAACATGACAAAGTCKAATTAAAAACACATGGCAATATTTTTTTATTATATTTAGAGCAGCATTTCATCACCTGTAGATAGCACAGCTGCAGTAATATTAAAAACAAGATACACATATAATGTCTACCTACTGCTTCTTGTCTTATATTAAGGTGAAAAGACTTATGTTTCTATAAATTAACTGGAAGGAAAAAAAGGTACTGTCATATTGTTGGAAATTCTGCAATTGTTATAATTTGATAATCTTGTTAGGATCCAACCATCATTCACAAAAGTTTGTGCAGCAATCTTCAGTTAGAGTGTGACTGCTAAATACCTAGATCCATTTTATTACAATGAATGAAAAATATGCAAACTCTGAAAGAGAAAGTATGCTTATTTTACTCTGAAAAATACACGGGAAAACATGGTAATGGAACATAAAATCTCAGTGGGCAGAAAGAATTAAACAAATATCTTGACTACATGTCCACTATGCAAAGCTAATATTCAGCATTCCACAGTGAATTAAAAGCAGATTGCCTTTTATCAATGAAAACAAACCTATTTCAAAAAGGAAAATAGCCACAGGATGTTTTCCTTCAAATATTCTGAAAATCAAGTTAATGAAAAGGTAAACAGTGTGCTCTGAGTTTCATGTGACCAGTTGAACATTCCTGGGGATAGAAAGCTACCTCTTAGTTAGCAATAATAATAACAACAACAACAAAAAGAAGTGGGAAAAGCAGAAGTAAGTTCAAGTATAGCAGCAATACTTTATTTGGCAGTATTGTATAGAAAAAYAGTAAGTAATAAAAGTAATGACAGTTTATGCACTGCTTGTCAGCAGAACTTCAAGAGAATATACATAACTTCTTTTACTGATAATTTTTTGACTCAGGATTGTTGAGGGAGATCACTTCTTCAGCAATTCCATTCAGAGAGATCTGATCCTGCTGTTTTTCTCCCTCCTTTTTGAGTGTCATGTCTGCTCTCCACCTACGCTATTTCAAGGAGCATCTTCCCACCTTTATAATCCCATTTCACTCATTACAGGTTTCACTAGTTAAACATATAATAACGTACCATCAATAGGAGTCCAAAGAGACACCCCACTGAAGCTAATGAGCCTCAGCAGTGTTTGACTTTCTGGGTTTTTCAGGCCATTTCTTATGCTTTATTCATATTTGGAAGCTTTTATCTGCATGCTAAAGCACTAGAACGTTCTTCAACTATTTTTAAACAGCTGTTGAAAGTTTAGATTATTTATATTAGCTGAACCACAGAAGTGCATTATGCAAAACATAGCCAATATGTTTCTAAGACACAAAGACTACTGCTATGCTTCCTAATATTCTCTTCCAGTTCACAAGGGATTAGCTCACCGAGCTCTGATGACAAGCCACTTGTGCTAAACATCTATACAAATTCTTGTGGCATGTCTTAGTGTATACATTAAAAAAGTCTAAAATTGAGAAAGCTGTCATGCAATACACTCTCACCAACATGTACACTTTTGCCAAAAATGTTTCATGTGCTTTCTCTCATGTTCATGGAAGCAAGGGAAAGAAAATTCAAACCTTACCTTTCTGCAGACACTTTCAAAATTTACTTCCTTCCTAAGAGCAAGTCTGGTAACTTGATCTGGCTTTATTTCCTGTGGATGAAAGATACATTTATTCTTCTTATGATGGCCCTTTACTGAATCTTGGAATGTTTCATCTTACTCGAACATTATGGCTTTACATCCCCTGTTATTTTTTAAAGGAAGGAAAAACAATTTCTCTTATATATATTTTTAAATCTGAGTGCAAAGGACACTTTCAGAAGTCCAGTATGAAAGACAATGACTTTATTTTTAGAAGGACTTAATGTTTCCATATAGATATGCTAGGGAAAAYGAAACAAATCAACAACAAAACACAACAAAACAACCCCCTCCCCCCCTCCACAAAATCTCAAAACACACACACTTTGGAAGCAGGGGCGGGGGGGGGGAATGTCCCCCCCCCCCAAATAGTTCTTCATTTCCATTAACAGCTAAAAGAGAATGAAAATTGTGGTGAAGCAGAATTTTAGAAGATGCCTATTTCAATGAAAAATACCCTCATGACAGGTTTTCCTTTATTTTTAAGCATATATGGTATTTATATTGTATTGCTAAGTGTTTAGAAATCTTATAAATTGAATTTTTAAAATCTAATAATTTTGTTTTCTTGCTAGAGTACTATGTCAAATAAATCATGTTACATACCAATGTTTGCCAGATGGCTACTTTAAAAGCAGCTTAACTATGGAGTTATGCAAGACCTAAATAACTTCCACATATTCACAGTTCTGGAAAATGAAGATTGACTSGATGTTTTCATACAAAAATTTGATAGCTGTTACCAGACTATATCTCAATACCGCCAGTTTTAACACCTGACAAAAAATACCTATAAGCTGAAATTCTGAAACTCYTGGGAAGTGGATGAATTAAGTTAAGGGGGAAAAAAAAAAAAGGATGTATCTTACCTAGATTTTTAAGTTGCTAGAATAACATGCTAGACTGAATTTAAGAAATTAACAATTCACTTTATGTGTCAGAAGAGCTTCCCGAAAGTGCAATTCAGTAGTCTGTAAAATCATCTCCTAAAGATACTGGTGAGAGTCCAATCACTTGGCGCACAGAAACCAGACTGGAAAAACACCGGTGAATATAGGAAACAATCTTACACTGGCAGATAGACAGGCTGGATGACCTAATAGAATCTAGAGATGGAAAAGACCTATGATTCAGTTTTCCATGACTTCCCAAAGTGTTTCACAGATGGCAAAACTAGGACAGGGTAGTTAGGTGACACGCTCACAGTCACATAGCTGGCCAGAGGCTAAGAATGAAGTTTTCRAACCCAATGGAGTTAAACCATACTGCTTCTTTATATTAAATAGCAAATGTTTTCTGAATTRTATCCCAAATAAAAAGTGTGCCTATTTTCTATCCCATTAAAATTTAAACACAGAAAAACGTAAGGGGGAAAGAGATATAAAATGAGGTGGTAAAAGTCATCAAAATCTGTACTATTAAAACTTCAAGTGTTTAATTTTTTTATAGCATTATTGCATAACTACACTATATTTGCAGATTCATGCCTGGTAAAGGAGTAAGATCCACAGTTTGAGATGCAACATCATGAATTTACCTTCACTGAAACTCTTACTACCCAGAATGAGACCCCAAGTCTCCTCTTTAGGGGCAAACTTCAAGTCCTTCACTCTGCTTAAGCTTAAGGCAGAGCAAGCATTTTATRTATTTATACAGTCTGCAGTCTCTGTTCTTGTAAAACTAGCAGCCATAGGAGCCGAGCCATAAGACACAAGGGAAAGAGACTGTTCCCTCTTGATTACAGCTTGCACCCCTATCTAAACCTCCAATATGAAAATCTGTAAAGAGAAAGGAAGATACACGAAGAATCTCTGTAAGCTGATGTAGGCAATACAGCTATGCTATTGTCCTTTTATCTCTTCCCTGGTATAGGAGAACAGTGACAGAGTTAATGAAGAYGAAACTTGAAGGGATGCAATGGGTAGCTTTGCAGCCCTTGTGGTAGCAACAGTAACAGCCTAGCTCTTCAATTCAGRCTGCATTCAGTGCACAAACAGCTGTTCTGGACATTCTCCAAAGGAAAAAAATAAATAAAAACAGCAACAAAAATCAGGCTAAATGGACCTGTCAGCCAGTTGGACCCCATTAAGGCTGAAGTCTGATTACTAGGCCTTGGCCTGAGGTTAAGCTAAATAAACAAGATATGAAAAACTACTAGACATCAGAAAACTAAGTGTGACAGAYGTGAGAACCTGACAACATGGCTGGCAAGTTAAAGGCATGTTACACTAGAAACAGAAGCTTAACAGATAGCTGAGGAGGAGTATTGGGGAGCTTATGGGGAGCAAATCTTGCAAGGCAAGAGAACCTAAGCAACCATATCTGTTATCCCCTATAAAACCAAGATTATCTACATAGTCAAAGAGATATCCCAAATTCAGGTATAGGGGCAGTAAAACTGRGAACAAAGGGAAAATAAACATAACCAGGAGTAGGTAAGATCATTATCAGGGTGGACAAGGAGGTCCACAATGTGGGGAAAAGGAGTATGAAGGTGTGCAGTGAAATAAGGAAGTGTCCCTGTGGGCAGGCCCATGCGTGGGAAGGGCAGCAAGGTCAGCCCAGCCTGCTGCTCTCCCCACCAYGTGCCAGATCTGCTTCCACAGCCGAGGGGAGCGTGGCTCTGCCACAGCTCTTGTTGGAAAAGCAGGTAAGGACAGACGGGCTGCGCGTCCCACCCACACCGTGCTGCTGTCAGCTGCACGCCTGGCAGCAGCAGCGCTCTCCAAATACTCCACTGTGCCCTGGGAGGCCTTTTCACCTTACTGTCCTCAGATGGAGCTCTACTGAGCTCAGTTCATATGTTAAGAGGCAGAGAATTCAATTCACTTATTCAATTCACAATTCACTTACAGAAATTAAGACAATATATTTTTTAAAAAATACAATGAAGTTATTTAAACAAACCATAACTATATTACGCAGGAAAACAAGATCCCATCAAGTGAGTCTTGAACTAAACTGAACAAAAAGTACATTACGCATAAATACGTTCAAAAAAAAAATGGTTGTGCAGATTACTACTACTGTTTATCCAACACAAACTATAAAGATGCAGTTTAACAGGAATGGAAATAAAACATATCGAACAGCCTTCAGAAGACAGGAAAGAGACAAAAAAGCTGTAAGATGAGGCTTTGACACATCTCAGAAGTACAAGATTATTCATATAAAATGTATAACCAACTATCCTGTCTAAAGCTGTTTTATATTACTCAGAAGAAAAGTTTGCCAGTAGTGTCCTGTGGAAACAATTTAGAAATCTCAGTTGTCACATTTAAAAGTTTTACCTACTCTTCAGCTCAATGTTGGTTTGACTAGTATTATCCCTTTACTTTTATTTATGACYGAATTCAATCATTTTCCTCATTATTTCTTCACATTTCTTAACTGTCCAAGTGTTAAGACTTCCCTCACAATGACTGTGCAAGCCTAGTAGGATAACTTTTTCCTTAATTTCTAAAAAAGAAAAGCTACAAAAACAGAAAACAAAACACTTGAAGCTAATATCAAATATTTTAGGTGAAACTTGTGCTGTATTTTGTTACTCATTACTGCACTGTAGATCTTTTAAAATATTATTTTCTTRCCCTTGAATGGGTGTTCTAGATTACATTTCATAAAGGAATACTTTCATACTTTCATACTTTCAGCATGCAGTTTCATTTTGCTCTTTCTTGCCATTTTTCCAGGTTGCTTAGTGAGTAGCTCTTTGGCATCTTTTTCTATAATTTAATGACTGCATGGCTTCCTGTCATGATCAATTTATTCCCCTCTCCAAGTCCATAGCTGTTGGATATTTTACTCATTCAAACCAAAAGTATTCTTTTACTCTTAATGTAAATACTACCACTGTGAAATTATCTGTTCTTTCACACATATGAACCCTGGTAAAAAACAAAAGGTTTCATAATTTTTGTAAAAGATATATCCACAATAAGCATACAGGAAGAACAGGAATTTGTTTCAGCTAGGAAGGCTCATTTGCCAGGAATCATGTAGTCTAATCAATTATAATCAGATTGATTATGAAGAAAAAGTTACATCTACTTAGGACAAAATTTATGAAAAACTTGAATATTTATTTACATATCCATCAAACAAAAACTTACACTGAGATATTTACACTATTATAAAGTCACTATATAATTCTCCCCAACACTCCTGTCAAAAGAKAATAAAAGCACTGTGAGTAGCTGACTGCTTTCCTGACAGTACTTCAAAACTATCACGCTCCCCATCTCTTCTCATTACTTCTTTTAAGTCATTAAAGGGACTATCTCCTAGAGTGTGATATTCTTCCTATACACAGTTCTTTCCCTCACTTGCTCACATTTTTCACTATGATTTTTAAAACAGGAATATAAGAGGATATAGTATTGTGTCTTTACTCCTAGAAGTTTACATCTTTCATTTGSTTCCCCCTTCAGCGTAATTTGGGCAATCCAGGCCACCCTCATCTTTACCCATCATCTYTAAATTGCATGAAGTCCTTTCAGGTGAATTTATGGATTTGTCTSAAGCATTCCCAATTTTAACTTGGCATTATGTAAACCTAGAGCCCTATACATGATACTTTTTGTGACTGCAATTTCTGCAGTAAAGACCTTCTGGCACCAGAACCCCCATATGTCTTTTAACAATTTCTTGCTTTAGTGACTGTGACAACTAATCCTGAAAACATGACTTATCCTCTCTGGCCTGAAGGATTCAATTGCTCTATTTGCCTTGCTGTTACCAAACAGACCGTGGTCAATAACATATTTTACTCCTAACTGAAAAAAAAAAAAAAAAAAAAAAAGACAAGCTATGCTTAATCCAGTCAAGCTAAGTTTCAGATGCCTTATTCAGACTGACTTGCAATCCTTCCTGACATGGTGACAGGTAGGACTTCAACCTGCCTATTATACAGGCAAGCATACAATATACAGGGCAGAAACTAAAGACAAATGGGTACTCAGTGCAAACATAAACAAGATAAACTGGCATATTATTAATACATTCCTTTCTATAAAGGAACAAGACAGATCCTATTAGGAGGTTAGGAATGACTTTATAGCTCTGTGTATTATGTGAACTACATATCACTCAAAGTTAAGTGATTCAAAATCACTTGTTTTCATACAAGTCTTATGAATATTAAATACTCAAAATTCAATATTTTTTATATATTAAATATATACTCTTTAAATAAAGACTACCTATAGGCAATGTAGTAAACCTGATAAGCTGAAAATCTATAGATATGCATATTTAGTTTTCCAAAGAAATGTTTTACTCTGAATACCTGCGTCATGAGAAGCASACAACTGCATGAAAACAAACCACAACAGAAGAGAGGTCCATGGCCCTCTCTTTGTTCTGTTGGTCTAGCCAATAAAGCTTTTCCCGTCGGAATGACTGGAAAGGGCAAACTTGTGCTGGAAATTCTATATCATCACATACTGAAACTAGGAGTTTTATCCAGTTAAAATGAATACATTTTCTCTCTAATTACAGACAAATTAAGTGAAATGAGTTATAATTTTAAATATATTCYCCTATGTCATTAGGGCTGAAGATTATTACCATGTCTTGCAATAATTAAAGTATTTTTAACTTATCAGAAATCAGATTCTATATTACAAAGGAGGGCTATGTAAGAAAGGCTCCTAGAATTGTACTCAAGAAAATACCATGCACTGATGAATATGACTCTGCATCTTTCCATCACCTTACATTTCAAAAGCTTTATAGAATTTAATATTGTTTTAGCTTCATTTTGAGAARCCATATATTCAAATGAAAGGCTGGTCTTCCAACAAAAATAAAAGTTAATAATTTCAATGACTGATTTAACTTGTCTAGCAATTGTTCTTTTTGTAAACTACGCTAGTGTCAGGTTTTTGCTGGCACCGATCTTAAACATTACTAAATGTCTACAGAACTGCTGTCTCAGTTTAGGTCCAAGTGAAATTCAATGTCAACCTGGGAGTCTTCATATACTCTAAGGTTTTACATTTTACAGTATTTTACAATAAAAAAATAAAGTTTTCCCTGGTTTTAATGTTTTCTAGAAAAATGAAATTAATGACTTCATTCCTTTGTTTCAAAAAWATAAAGCTATATAGTAGCAACATAAAAATGCCTTTATGCGAATTGATATTTTTGCCTACTTGAATATCGTTAGCCTGCCATTACCACACACACTCTCTTAAAAGAGGAGCATAACAACTGTCAGTAAACCTACTTATCTGTACAGTTTAATAATAAAACAAAATGGACAATTTCCCAAAACAAGAGTTAACATGGCTGGTCTGTTCAAGCTGCTGTAAAATACCCAAACTTTATTTGGCAAGCATAAGCTGCTCTTTTCTGCCACGTTTATAAACTAATTTAATATTTCAAGAGGTATGCAAGTCAAATGCCAGCAATTACATCAGTCTAAAGAGATGAACACTGTGAACTTGGCATTTTACTTATTCAATTAGATTAAATGAATTGTTTTATTTTGGAGGTTCCCATCTTATTCAGTAGTCACATTTATGGAGTAGTGATCACTGTTTTTATCATAATATACAAAGTTACCCAGTCTGTAATCTTATGACAATTTCAAAAGCAGCAGCAATTACAATAGTAAACTTAATTAMAAGCCTTCAACAAAAAATTACACAAAAGGAAAAACTAAGCTCACAGCGTRTATACAACAAGTATGAAGATGCCAAGATTTGAATATCCTTTTTTTGTCCTTCTCATACAGCTTTTGGTTCTGACTGTCAGCCTTAACTTGGACTGATATAATATGTAATTTCACTCTACATTGGCAATTTGTTCAAGGCTGCTTTTCTAACATTAAAATAACAACCACATGCAATTTCAGGGTTAACATACTTCCAAGCAATCCTGTGCTGGCTGGGTCTATCTTCAGTTTTGGATTAGTATCTCTGGTATTCACAACACTTGCCAATACCACTGTTTGCCAGGTGAACTGTTTTTCTACAAATGAAAGAAAAACAGCCTCTTTTGTCAGAAGGGGACGCTGTACACCACTAGCAAAAGGTCACCTATTTCTCTATTTAGCCTCTTTTCTTGTTTTAAATTATGCAGAAAGAAAAATTAATAATGAATACAAAAGAATCCAGAAAGATAAGCAGAAAGATATGGAAAACAGAACCACATACTGAGTTCCTCCTCCTGCTTTGGGAGTGTGAGGAAAAATCCAAAGATTTGTCACAGAAATCTTTCCACTCCCTTTCCTAGCACAACCTAGGAGTACTTCTCCTCCAGTCTTTTCTAATCATAGAAAAGGAGCATATAAGTAAAAAAATATTAGGTACTGGAGATCTTCCAGAGATCTTGGAAGCTGTGCAACCGTCTTGCACAAGGTGAGAGTGAAAACAAACCAGTGAAACAAATAAACAAAAAAACCCAGAATAACAGAACAAAAGCATAATAAGATGAGCATTTGCCAAGGGTTTCAAATTCTTGATTTCACTAAGGAAAGTGTATCCCAACTCCATCAATATATCACAAGTTGTTAGAGGCCTGTTCATTTCATTTCAAAGTCTTTCAGAACGTTTCCATTCTGAATCATTTTGCAAATGTTTGAGGGGTAAAACTGGAAGGAAGAAATCTGGCATGAAAAATCTTTCAGTCCCTGCAGATTTCCAAAGTGTCTGCTAAAGACTCCTCAATAAGTAATGGTACATAGAATGCAAGAGAGGTATTCGGCACAAATGTGTCAGTAGTATAAGCCTCCAGTATTAGTTACTTAAGTCAAATCGTGGGGAATCCTGATCTAATTTCATCACTCCTTTAAGATTCTAGGCCATATCTATGATCATTATTTGCTGCTTTTCTTTTGTATTCTGTCTTTTAAATAAGAAACATCTTTTATGCTTTATGCGAGAAAAAGAAATGTGCTCCATTGGAGCACACATAAGATGACCCTTCTGCCTGGYATACCACATTCATACACAATCTACAGCAACTCTAGAAATCTACCTCCTAATGTGTAACTGCAAATTTATCTTCACAATGTCAAATGTTCAGCAAATTTAATGTCCCTCCAAATGTCTTACATTTTTAACAGTAATGAATTTCTTCAGTCATTTTTTTCCCTCCAGTTATTCCTTACTGTAATACCATTCTGCAGGTTTTAATACTACTAATTTTGCTCTCCTGAAATACCGGATGAGCAAAACTTTTTATATTTATTCAATTTTCCAGATCCAGATTTTTCAGTTTCAGTATAAATTCCTACAGATCTCCATGTTTAGTCTTTCATCTTGGGAAGGCTTGCCATTATCTTCCTGCTCATTTAGCATGCTTAACTCTATTACTAAAGAAAAAAAACCTCTCAAGTATCTGAGCACCTTAGTCTTTCCTTAGACTAAGCTTTCTTTAGAAGCTTTTACAAAAGGCTATCAACAGCTTTTTGGAAATTTATGTTGATTCTCAACAATATTCAGCATTAGGCATTAACTCCTTCAAAGAATTTCCATTGATTTGCAAGGCATGACTTCCACCTCCCATTAGCTTATCCCACAAAATAAGCTTATTCTGCCCCATTGGAGCACACTCATTAAATCCACTCTTTATTAGAATTACTAATATGTCTGTCCAGCACTAAAGTCATGTTTATACTACTAAAATATTCCCCAAAGAGATCTTACATACTTTTCTGTAAACAAGAGGGACATAGGATTCTATACACAAGAGCAATCACTTAGAACTAAGGAAGGAACCACTTAGAACTAAGGAAGGAATTAAAACAGCTGCCATAACCATTCTGAATTAATCAGTTTCTCAGTGACTATACAAAGACTTATGGTAGGTCTGCAGCTTCCCACTGCGCCCAAATTAGAGCAAGAATAAAACTTTTCTTACGTTGTTTGCAAAGAATCTCTTTCACATTTGTGAAGAATAAGAGAAGTTCTCTTAGAAACTTTACAGGAGAGAGTTCCAAAATGAGACTGATTATGAGAATTAAGGCACTTTAGTAGCAAATCACCATATCAACAGATTCATTATTGTATAAAAATACTTTTGCTTAACTTCTCCAAAATAGTTTAAATTACAAAGAAAGGTTGGTCTACAGCAGAGAATGACCAAACGTGCCCAAGCTCAAATGGATCACCACCTTGGTTACTACTAGACCACAGCACAGAAAGACCAAAGCAAAAAGGAAAAGGAAGCAGTGCTTACAGAAACATATATCCTTTCAAGGTTTAGATGGGTTAGGAAGATAGTTAATGAGAAGATCTAGTTTGGTATACTAAAATCCACTGGGGACAATGGAAGAAAACAAAACAAAAAAAGTACACTCATTAAGAACATACACTTACTACAGGAATATGAGGACACTTCTGTAATTACTCTGAATAAGTGTTTTGGCTTGCTGTCATTGGTCAATTTTCAAACAAAACTAGGCATATGGGTTGCATCAATTTGTTTTTCTGTACTACTGTAAGGGTTGCATCTTCATGAAAAGCAATACAAATAGTTATGTAACATCCAGAAAGATGAAGTCTCATCTGCAAGCCATATTTTTTTTTACAAAAGTGAAAATACCTTATTTTGCATCCTTATGAAAAAAATAAGATAGAATTCTTACACAAGGCTCAAGATGAAAAAGCTTCATCTGTAAGCCATATTTTTAAGGATAGTTGACAACCTTTATTATAGGACTTGCTTTAATATTTTCCTTAAGTTGTCTCAAATCCAACAGAGTACTGCCTTTTTGATCTGTTTTCACTTTATTACTTATTACCAAGAATCTACTGTCCCTAAGGAAAACACAAATGACTGCTTCTAGTAAGTATTCTGTCAATATGGAAGGCTTCAAAATAAAGTTAGTAATACACATATTAATCAGTCATTTAATTATTCTACATAAATATGTTAAAGAAATGCCACCCACAGGCTTCCTATGCAATCAGAAGAAATATGTGCTGTTAAAAAAGCAAGGAGACCTGTGCAAACGGGCAATGAGCTGTTGGGTAATCTTAATGAGGAAAAGAGCATATACATCATGTGGAAGAAATGCCAGGGGACATGGGAAGAATAYAGGTACACTGTCAGAGAATGCAGRGATGCAACGAGGAAGATCAAGGCCCATCTGGAATTAGAGTTAGCAAGGGATGTCAGAGATAACAGTAAGAAYGAGGAAGACTAAGCAAAACATCAGTCCACTGCTGCTGAATGGGGAGGGGGCCTTGGTGACAGAGGACGCCGAGAAGGCAGAGTTACTAAATGCCTTCTTTGCTTCTGTCTTTACTGCTAAGGCCACTCGTCAAGAACTACAGAGCCCAGATAAAACAGAGACAAATGACAAGAGGAAGACCTTCCACAGGTCAAGGAGGACTGGGTTAGGGATTATTTAGGAAAACTGGACACATCCAAATCTACGGGCCCAGATGGGCTGCACCCAAGAGTGCTAAGGGAACCGGCTGGGGYTGTTGCTCAGCTGCTCTCCATCATCTTGGAGAGGTCCTGGAGAGCAAGGGAGGTACCAGAGGACTGGTAGAAACCAGCATATCTGCAGTCTTTAGAAAGGGCAAGAGGGAGAAGTCAGGAATGTAAAGGCTGGGCAGCCCACCTTTGTCCCTGGAAAGGTGATTGAGCAGCTCATCCTAGASAGCATCTCTAGGTATGCGAATGAGAAGGAGCYGATCAGGARTAGTCAGSATGGATTCACCAAGGGGAAGTCATGTCTGACAAACATATTAGCCTTTTATGATGGGACGGCTGGCTGGACGAGAGGAGAGCCATGGATGTTGTCTACCTTGCCTTCAGGAAGTCTTTCAACACCGTCTCCCATAACATCCTCATAGGAAAGCCCTGGAAGCGTAGACTGGACAGGTGGTCAGTGAAGTGGACTGAGAACTGGCTGGATAGCAGAGCTCAGAGGATACTGATAAATGGAGTTGAGTCCAGCTGGAGACCTGTGGCAAGTGGTGTCTCCCAGGGGTCAGTACTGGGCCCGGTGCTGTTCAACCTGTTCATCAATGACTTGGACGAGGGCACAGAGGGCACCCTGAGCAAATTTGTGGACGATACCCAGCTAGGTGGAGTGGCCAACATTCCGGAGGGCTGTGCTGCCATCCAGAGGGATCTAGACAGGCTGGAGAGCTGGGCAGAGAGCAACCTCCTGAGGTTCCATAAGGACAACTGCAGGGTCCSGCTGGGGATGAGTAAGCCCAGGCACCAGGACAGAGTAGTGGTTGACCTGCTGGAGAGCAGCTCCACGGAGAGGGACCTGGGAGTCCTGGTTGACACCAAGTTAACCATGAGGCAGCAGTGCCCTCATGGCCAAGAAGGCCAATGGGATCCTGGCTGCATCAGGAGGATGTTGGCAGCAGGTGGAGAGAGGGGATCCTGCCCCTCTGCTTAGCTCTGGGGAGGCCTCACCTGGAGTATTGGGGTCCCCAGGACAAGAGGGATGTGGAGCTCCTAGAGAGGGTCCAGCAGAGAACAACAAACATGATGGAGTGGAACATGTCTCGTATGAGGAAATATCGAGTGAGTTGGGCCTGTTTAGCCTGGAAAAGAGAAGGCTGAGAGGAGATCTGAGTAATATTTATGAATACCTGAAGGAAGAACGTAGGGAGGATGGGGCCAAGCTCTTCTTGGTGGTGGCCAGGGACAGGACAAGGGACAATGAGTACAAACTGTAACATCAGTTCCATCTCCATGTAAGAAAGAACTTCTTCCTCACACCTGTGAGGGTGACAGAGCCCTGGAAGAGGCTGCRTGGCAAGGTGCTGGAGTCTCCTTCTCTGGAGATCTTCCAAAGCTTCCTTGCTGCGACCCCGTGAAAAGTGTCAGACCTCACTAGCAGAGAAAGGACTTCTTACAGTCATCTATCTCATGCATATACTTTTAATATATTTCAGCTCTGCAACATCAGAACACTGGTGTTCTAGGAAAAAGCTAGATTCACTAGTTATGATTCACTTCTAATCAATAAGCATACAGGAGTGTTTGCCAGACGAGGATAAGTGACATTTCACTTAAGTAAATTTCATTATGAAGCAAAACTTTATTGTCATGATTTGAAAGCAATTACACATTTGCACTAGGAGTAATTTGCATGTGCTCGAGCTCTGTTAACTGTTTCTGTAGATTTAAAACTGTGCTATTTCAATTCTGAAATTAAAAATGAATTATTTTACAACGGATAATTAATCCATTAACACAGGATCACATCTGATAAACATTAAAAACAATTCCTGCAAGCACACAATTGTCTGTTTCAGACAAGCAAAATSACAGCACAAAGCCTAGGAAGGATCATTGTATTTTTTCTTCCCCCCTCATCTTTCACCAATTGCCATATTTTATATGGTTTTCAAAAAAAACAAAACAATTAAAAAACAACAACAACAAATGCTGAAGAACTCAGAAAACAGTGCTCAATTCCAACAGCTTTGATAACTCCTGCAAACAATTAACCCAGTTCCTGCATCCACGTAGCTGGAATTTTTAACTGCTCTCACTTCCCACAATGTTTATTTCTGATTGTTGTGCTYGAGACAGTATTAGCTGTGTTTGCCTATTAACTTTTCTTAAATCTCTAGCTYTAATAACAAAAGCCCACAAGAATCAAATATTAAATGTCATTATAAACCAGACAACAAATTTCCCTGACAATATTTACCYTGAAAAATGATCATCTATCATCCTATTGACAGTGAAACTGTTAGAAGTATCTTGATCCACTCCCAGAGAAGAAAGAAGTATACCAACCTATGATCAGATGCCAGCAAGCACTTTCTCCTCCCCGTTATACTAGATGGGAATCAATAATGGACCAAACTAGGATGTTAATGAAAAAACAGGAAAAAAAGGGATGGAAAAATATCCTACTGCATAAATATTCAGAATTGCTGTAATAGATAAAGCTACTATATTCAGAAGACAAAATATGCGGGTTTGCTTCATGGGAAATCTGAATTCTCTTTGTATTCACTTGTAACTAACTTGCACATTCATTAATTTCTTCATTTAAAGAATATCATGAAAGCATACGTAATTATTAAAAAAAAGAACTTCCAAATGAAAATTCATCTTTGCCCAATTTTGAAGGAAAATTGGCTGTGATCAGTCCTACCAAGTCGGAATCAACCTTTAAAAACACCCATCAGGCAATAAGTTTGTTACTCGGGATAAAAGATAGAAGTTCCAAAAAGCAGCAGCCAGTAGACAGAAGACACTTTGTGTTACCAAGAAACAGATACTCTAAGTAAACAAACAAAGCAAGTGAAAAGGTTTCTTAGCTTAAAGGCAGTTGAATACAGAGATGCAACAGCTCCCTAACTCTACCCCTTTTTTTCCCTCCTCTCTGTAAACTTGATTAACAGAAAGCTATCAAAAAAATCACAGAATTCCACTCGACTCCTAAATCTTGAAATAAACCTCTTGCAAAAGATAGCCCTCCTCTTGGGCCTTCCAAGGGCATCAGTACAGAAGTCCTTCCAAATAGGTACCTGCCTGTGCTAGCATTTCCTAAAAAATCTTTTTTCAAACATGTGGTAGAAAAAAGGTGGTCTGGGTCTGTCTGTTTGGAAAAAGAAAAAAGAAATCATTTTTTTTAGAAAGTATGTTGCCTACCAACTGTGAGGAAAACTCAAAAAAAGTACTACTTCTTCTSTAGGATTTTCACAAAGTGTATATACTTGTGGCTTTGTTCACTAAAAAAATAAAGCTATAAGCAGCAACATTTTAAATAAAAAGTATAGAGATCCTGGAACAACACTCATTTTCCGACTGCAAGCCATATTAGCTGGAGTAATTGGTGTGGGCAGCTTCTCTGGACTTAGAAGTTACTGTACTCCTCAAGCCTCGTGACAGTGTGAGTGCAGCAAAGCCAGTGGATAACACACTGATTTTGCAGGGTGAGAAGTATATCAGCACTGGAATTGGAAGCTTTATGCTTTAGTGGATAAAGAAAGCTATGAGAGGAGGTTCATAAAGGAAACGTAATTCGCAAAGGGAAATACATGTATTTGCGCGAGTCATATTCCACATCTCTAGGGGCCATTCGGATGAATCATTCATCCTGCCTGCATTCATTTACCCTTCTAGGTAAGCAAGTATCCAGTGACCTGCAGTCTCATTTAATCAGCTATTAGACTATTCACAATTTAAAACTACATACCGTTAGCAGTTAATAACGGAATAGAGAATAAAAGAAATGTGGTATTAGAGTAGCATACCCTACCTTCAACACCTCTTTTTATATTAAGTTCACATTTTCACACATGCGAGCTGAAATGTGGCAAGGTAATACAGAGAAGAGCTTACATGTAATACTTGGCCTGAAATCAAGCAGAGAGACCCTGATAGGCAGTGTCAAAGAAGTATCTCTTAACTTTATATCTACTAAGTTACAGAACATGACTGCAATAARCAGCTTAATACTTATTATCCACATCCACAAATAAATTTATTTGTTCCTCTCAAGCACTTGCCTGTCCCAAATTCCAGCAATCATTTTCCTTAACTAACACAAAAAGCCTGCTCAACCTTTCATCACTCCTGATCTTCAGGAATATAATTTGGCATGCAGGGCAACTGGTTCCTGTTTTCCATAAAGAAACTGTAGCTTAAGTAGAACTTTCCTTTTCCTGTTTTACCACTGTTGACAACTGTACTGAAGTCTTTCAAGTTGAAAAGTACTAGAAAGAATTTATGTGTAAAGAAATTTGCCAAAAACTTTATTTTCCACCTGCTCTTCTTCCTGTAGATATTTTTTTCAGTAGTAAGAAAAACATAGATTGCAAGTATCTCCATCTTCCTAAGAATAGCATTTGACAGGCCATTGCAAGCACATAAGAATTTTTCTTTTGACTATGAAACACATTGTAGAGCTAGCAAAGTGCCTTTTTGTTCATGGAACGATTTCATAGGCAACTGAGATCATCTAAATAGCTGTTTGCTTGAAAAGTCAGCATATGCTCTCACTCGCTCACTTTTAAGACTCCTCTTTTTATAAACAATTTCAAAGAAAATTTGAATTTGCCTCTAGCTATCTAGATTACACATCTAACCTCATTTAACAATGACTCTCAGAATTAACACTTAAGTTCTCAACTCATTAAATTTATGTAGCATCAATGAATCACTATTAGTAACTGATGTTTTCCTTTAATTCTGCATGTGACTCCACTTAATCAAATGACAATCTCACAGTGAAAGATTTTCTGCCAAAAGGAGTCAGTCATACTGTTGATATGAGAACCAGCCTCCTACTTTTCAGCACCTCAGTTATATTCTTACACTACACTCCCCAGTTCATAGAAACAGGGAGGTGCTTCAGCCCACCTAACATTGTCATTTTCCTCTGGAGACTACTTCTTCTTCTCTCCTTTAACTACATAGAAAACCAAAAGACCGCACAACTGACATTTTTAAAAACCTAAGATTAGGTCAGGTAACTGAATAACACAATCCCATTGACACCAATCTTGCAGCAAAATCCTCTCAGAAATGCCCACATAAAAACATCTTCGTGCTATTTTGCTTAGTGAATTTAGTGCTATTTTGTTAACAACTGCAACACGCTTGGTTGCTCAACATGCAATTCTTTCAGAGTACCCATAGTTTAGCCTTATATTCCAGCAGACATTTTAAATGACATGAAAAAGACAGAAGCACACAAACTATGGTTTGTGATACCTAACGATACAAGCATACTGCAGCTGGCCAAAAAAGCCGTATGTCTCTCCTTGAGAGTCTTCTATCTTGCCTATCACTTTGTACTACTACAGTGCTGCCACTTTTCTTTTCCTAAAGCTTAATTTAAGTACAGTTGTTCTGTTGAGACTATCTTGTTTTGCAAGTACTATGCAAAAACAAAACAAAAAAATCCCCAAACACAACACACAATCCAAATCCTAAACAAACTAAGGTTTTCAACAAAACAAACGAGTCACTTAATACAGTTACTTAGCAGTTAAGCTCAACAGTTTCTTCTGCTTATAATTCTGTATTCAAATTCTAGGAGGGATTTCACACTTTTTTTTCAATATACATAGTATTAAGGATCTGTTAAAACTGAGATGATTAACATGAAGTGACAGAGCATTAAATATATATATATACACACACACACACACATTATGACATACTAGTCAATGCTTTGGTGATAAAATATGAAAACTGTATAAATTAACAGCAAGTCTGAAGGTTAAGAAGTCCAGCTCTAATCATTGCAAGTCTCCTGCAGCTTAAATTGCAGGAGCTAAAGCACTTTAAAGTTAAAAGTAGGATGCTTGTAGCACCACACAAACTTTGAGATTGCCAATAACTAGACTAATTTCTTGACAGACACAACAAATGAATGTGTAGATATGCAAATAGTCAGAGTTTTCCATTAATGTTACAGAAATGACCAAGCTGACCTTGGAAACAGTTCAGGCAAGTTTCAATAACATATTTCCACAAAACAGAGTTTTTGTTTCTAAAATAAACTACATTTAAACATTTATATATGGTATTACCTTCATAGCATGGATTTCTTCTATCAGTCTCTCTGCTCTTTTTTGATTCTTCAATACTAAGTCTTCTGAACCCCTGTAAGTGAAATCTGTTTATTAAAAAGTCTTTTTGTTGACAGTATTACCACATGGGAAAATTATAAGTAAAACACAGAACCACAGGAGTGTTACATGCAATATTTTTAAGTGATCATCATCTTATGCTTCTCCTATTAAAAATTCTACTGATACAAGACCCTAACCTCAGATATTACTAAATTCTAAAATCTGTAATTTTTAGATATACAAGACAATTTGATCTGTTTCTTGTTTTACACAATTGGCTAAAATTGTGCGTATGTGTTTGGAAAGGAGGGAGATGGGCGAGCAGTATGCTCATTCACACTTTGAACACAGCAACACACAACTCTTTTGTTGTCTTCAGTGGCAAGTTCAAAAATTGTTCTGGGTCAGTTAGCTTTAGAAAAAGAACTTGTAAAATCTTGATTTAAAAAACTTATTGTAAGAAGAAATATAAATTGTGTATCTAGGCAAACAAAAAAATGTTTCTGCTGCAGAATCTTGCAGACTGCTAGAGTTAGGAAAGAGTTACATGCCTTATTTTCAACAGCATAACCACCTAAAAGCTCCAACTGGACTTTTTTTTTAAAAAAAAAAAAAAAACAGGGCAGGCTAAAACTTTAAATATCTTGATTATTTCACATTTTTGTTTACAAGGCAATATGCACACATTGAAATTAGTGTTGAATTAGAAGAGTAACCACTCTTCTAGTGGTTACTAGTCTGTCCATTTTTTTTTCCACAAATAATTAACATAGTCATTAAAACACAAACGAGAACACCAATATTAAAAACTGACTTTTTCAACTTCAATTTCCCAATGTGTCTGGTTAGTCGGCGAATAGTCAAGACCCTGACCTTCTTCACATCTTTTCTCATCTTCACAACCTGTCAAAAAGAGAGAAAACATCATGCAACTTGCTTTTCTTGATTCATGTTTTCATGTATATCTGTTACAATGACAAGATTTTTGTAAATTAGCTTAAAAAAAAATCTTGAAAATAGAGTTCATTCCTGTGCTAACCCAAATCGTAGGTTAAGTCACATTTCATATAAAAATCATGCCGTTTCCATAAGCATCGGACAAAGAACAACTAACAATCTAAAAATGTGTCTGAGGTCGAAATARAAAAGACAATCCTGACTACTTTAATATTATTCTTAGAACTACATCGGGCTAAAGATTTGAACAAGCTCACCTTCCACCTTCATTTAAAACGGATTAGTACTTTCCCATTAGTAAATGTTACATATTGCATAGAAAATATTTTAATTATGAAGCACTTAATACGTATGGGAAGACACCTCAAGCTAAATATTATTTAACTACATAAACAGATTTTGACTTCTCAGGTTCTGTGTGTCTGACTTCACTTTGGTTTTTGACAAGAAGGATTTCCTTCTTGCTACATTCATTTTTACTGTCCACTTTCAGTCCTTTGCTCCAACCAAAATATATTTCAAATGACAGTGTTAAAACACTTGAAAATGATAGTTTCATTTTCTCTCATTTCTCTTCCCACAATCAAAAAAAAAAAAAAACCCAAATAAAATGCCTATCTGAAAACAAATGGCATAATCAAAAAACTTCCCAGAAACTTTTGCCATGAAATTCCATCAGGGTTGACCTGATGGCTAAAAAGTGTGGAGCATTACCACAACTGACTTGTGACCCCAGTWACTTGCAATAGAAATATATCTGACTACTCTTGTTTAAAAAACAAATCATATTTAGAAGTTGAAGTTGGAATAGGAATTGCTACAATATAGATAAGGCTCCAAAGACTCATCAGTCTCATGGAAATACTTTATTACACATCAAATTTCTATCATATCTAATTTCTTAGACACTCCACATCAAATTAATTGCATCTATGCCCAAGCACCTAGCACTGTTTTTTAATGCARTTCTACCAGGAATATCATTATCTACAGTCTCCAAGAAGCTTGGCAGAAGACAGAGCATTCATCAGAGCCCATGGAAGGGAATTTCCAGTTTTGGTAAATTCTCAAAATTTTTCTTTTGGAATATACTTCAGTGAGAACAGCCCTTTTAGTATTTATCCCATGCAGAGTCACCATCAAGGTGAGAAAGTAACACTTATTAAGCAGCGGGGGGAAGGCCAGCTTATAACCTCCACAGTCGACTATTTAAGCCCTGACCAGTGCTGAACACTGCTAAGTCAGGGAGCTAAACAATTTCTCAGCTGGAGTGAAGAGGCTGGTGTGAAGGCCTCTAGAAAGGCTTCTGGTGAGGCCAAGCAAAGAAAGGTGCCTGCCTAGCACTGCACCTGCTAGAGGCAGGAAAGGGGCTGGAGTTATTGGCACCACCAGAGAGAAAAGGAAAAGTGGGAAGATTTAGGCCAAGAACAATTAATACTGAGAAGCAGTTTCCTGTTTAAGTCTGAAAAGCAAGAGTCAATACTTCAACCCTGCTAGGAAAAATAAGGAACTCTAAAAGCTTATGCTTGTTAGATGGACCCATAAGCATTTTCATTCCAGTCAAAAGCAGTAACAACATACAAAACAGGTCAGAGCTTATTGCCATGTCTGTGTGACAGCAGACCTGTTTAAACCTCACGACTTTATTACAACTGACAKGCTTTTTCCAGAGCACATACAGAAGTCTGACAACACAGTTGGATGGAGCTACACACATCCAACCATGTCAGCATTGCCAACTCTGGTACTTCATACATGAAAACCATTTAAGCGCATATTTTTAGAAAGAAGAGCTAGAAGAGTGGATGAACATATCAGAAGATCAGAAGTTAAGGTTTAATTCCATAGAACATTTCTTCCCTACATTACCTTTATTCAGAGCACAAAAGTACTGCATTTCATAAGATGAGTAAAATTACTACAAGTTTTCTAATCTATTTTGAAGAAAAATAGCCTCCTACTTTACATCACTGTAAGTATATAGTTTGGCATTTCAACACATGTATGACTTCTTATAAGGGAGTTTTAGTGTATTTTTTAAAAAAGCTATTAAAAACATCCACGAGCTACAAACATGTTTCAATTAAAATAATTCATAACCAAACACCAAGTATATTTAACTTATCCTCCAAAATATTTTGCAATGTATTTTTTATAGACATATTAATGCAGACACAGCATGTTTCTGGGGCCCAAGTGAGCCAGGATCCAGCCTCTAGAGCTGCCAGCCAATGAAAGCTCTGTGGACAGATGACAGCAGGAATGAGGGAAGGTATTTGCTCTTTGGCAGRCCAGGCCTATCACTTTATGTAATCCACAGTCACTTCTTTCACACGGGACAATATGCATCAACTGTGTTCTTGGAAGTACTCATTAAGTTCTCAAGAAAGCAGTCAGTTTTCCGGGACAGAAATCAAAAAGAGGTCTGCTCTTTTCCAGGATTCCTGAAAAATAGCTATTAGACAACCGGTGTGGCTCATAGGACTCATTAAGCTATCAATTCCTTAGGTTAAAAAGTAAAATATACTTCTATCCAAAAAAAAAAAAAAAAAAAAANCCCCACCCCCAGCCAAAAAAATAGGTTGTGGACTTTTAAAAATAATAAATATTTTCTCATATCAAATGATATATACATCTGTTATAAATGTCCAAGAAATAAAAAGGAATTTTCACAATGAACCTTAAAACAGTTGCCATTTTAGGACAAGGTCAGACTTAACCTACTTTCAGACTTGGCAATAAGCATTTTTAATCTTTCTATAGGTGGTAGTAAACTCAAAGGAATAATTACAGCCATATGATGATACAGCACTGTACAGTGATGATACAGCAGCTCTCCAGCCATATGATTTCTGTATCAATAGTTGCACATTCCAGAATTGCTGGAAATTCAGGAATCAGGTAGGAGAAAGAAACATTTGAACTCTGCAATAAAGATGAATTCCTTTCTTGAGCATATTGCTTAATTTGACAGAAAAAAGCCATCCAGCAAGCAACTGCACTACTATCAAATTTTAAGCAAGGTTAAGCAGCAGGATAAACTGATAATGACTTATCCTATAGATTATGCATAAGTTATTCCATCCAAAGTCTTCAAAAATAGATTCTTTTTCACTAAAAGAAACCTAGGTATTAACATACATCAGTCTAAAATACACATCAGCAGGTTTCAAACGTTATCTTTAGAAATCACACGAAAATCACTCTATTCTTCCTACTGCTACCATAAGTAAAATTTCTGTTATTACAGATCCCAAATAAAAACAAAACAACGAAAAATCACGCCGATAAACATCTCAAAGAGAGACTTTCATTGCTCCCATRGCTTCCACACTATAGTGGGTGCTCCCCAAAATAGGTACACCAGCGAACTGCATACAGGCCATATCAAAGTGAAATGCAAACAACAGCAGGGGTAACAAAAAAATTAATGGTTAGGAAAGAACTAGACTTTGTTCCTCATTTTGCCTCTTCGCCCCTGGAGTGCAAGTTTCTCTAAGAGGATTAAACCAGGAAAGCCTTAACTGTACCACAAGTCATATTAAAACAGTAACTTGGCACTCAGCTGGGAATTCTCACAGCTGCTATTCACTGTTAGTAATAACAGTACCTGGCAACAAAAAGAAAGCCCTGATCTAGATGGCTAGGTGTATCTGACATAGTACAAAGAAAAATGATGGTGTTTCTCAAATGAAAAGGTAGTTCTACGACCTGGAAAACTGCCTTCAGGAGATAGCCCTGAACTTAGTTCTAACTTCTTCCTTGTCTAGAACCAAACCTTTCCTTGGCTTCTTAAAGATATTGCAGAAACTTTAATCATAATAAAAGAACTGATGTCTCATTCAGTATCTATGGTGAAAATAATTTCTACCTTTGGAAAATTCTGATATATGTGCTTAAAACTTGAAATGAAGCTACTTTTTAAACAAAAGCAACAAAGGACAATAGAGTTAGAATATGAACTAGCCTCCCTGCATTCATTAGATCCTCTGGGACAAATCATATATTGTCTTTTCCTCAGGTAAGATGAAAACATTTTACAAAAGCTAGTGATAAATTCAGAAATCTGAGTAAAGCAAATTAATCACTCACAGGTGTGAAGGGCACACGAAAAGAGATGTTACAGTTTCGCAACAGTTCTAACAAATTAATCAAACATTTTTTTGATAAGGTGCACAGGAAATGAGGAAATTTGTCAATGAACTGGGGAGATRGTTCATTTTTTATCTGTATTTGCAAAAATTTGAAGAAAACACATATCTTACATATGCTCATTCCTAAAGCAAATCAAACKATAGATGATTCCAGTTATATTTTGGAAAAATTTAAGTTGTAGCATTTTATTTGTCCTTACTGGCTAACAAAACTCCARAAAGGAAAATCAACGTGATAACCTAACAAAAACTTCAATCCTCAGAAGTTTCGCAATGGTTTCAGTATTCAAACATGGAAAAGGGACAGTATTGCTGTACAAAAACCAACACAKGATTTAATTCATCTTTTTGATCTCTATTTTTCTCCCTCTCCCTCTGTCTCCTTCCCTCTCCCTCTTCCTCCCTCCCCAAGAAAGTTGTTTTTACACAAAATCACAGAATGGTTGAGGTTGGAAGGGACCTCTAGGGATCATCTAGTCCAACCCTCCTGCTCCAGCAAGGACACCTAGAGCACAGGGYGGCATCCAGGTGGGTTTTAAAGATCTCCAGAGAAGGAGACTCCACAGCCTCCCTGGGCAGCCTGTTCCACTGCTCTGTCACCCTCACAGTGAAGTTTTTCTTCCTCACATTCAGATGGAAGAAAAAAAAAGTTTCACTGTTCCCACAGAATTTGTAGATCAAAGAAAGAAACAAAAGAGAATAAGGAAAGAAAACTTGTTACCGAGTCAAAAAATTTAAACACTTTGGAAAGAGCCTCAGATCTGTGATGGCAATAGCTACTATTTTTTCATCCATAGCATTCTTCATGCTTGGTGTATAGGCTCACGTTACATAGAAATTCATATGAACAATCAAAAGGTATTTGCCTTTTCATTTTGAAGACAACAGCAGCAAATTTCTCAGAGGAACATTACATTAYAATAAAATGTTATACTTGGCTACTTTTGAAAATTGTTTTGAGGTTTGTTCAGGGAACATGTCTCCAAACTAAGCTAGCCTTCAGCCAACTCTAAAAAATATAGGAAAGTGTGACTAAATATTTGTAGATGTATCAAGAAAGGTACGTGTCTACTCTCAAATACAGCATCAACTGTACTTCAAAAAAAAATCTTCAAAAGATTAATCCAATGGATTAAGTGGAAAAAAAATAAGTATTAGCATTTTTCTGCTCTGGACTGGTTTGGTATCTTCTGTTCAAAATGGTGAAATATTGGATATTCTGCGTATGTTTGAGATGAAATCTAAAATATTTTCTTATGTTACCATATATAATAGCTAGTATTGTACATAAAAGTATCTGCAARACACAGCATGTGTTTGATTTTCAAGCTAAAAGTTATTTAGAGTTTACTTACGCAGCAAGCCCGTTTCCAAAAGGCAGGAAGGCCAATAAATAGATGGYCATGTCTTCTTTCCTCCAAGAAGTCTGAAGCACATATGACTGTTCTGCTTGGGCTTCAGCCCATGAGGTCCTAAACATCTTGGTCCTGACTCAATAATGCACTTAAACAGAGTACTAAACCTTTAAACAACCAGCACKGGATAACAGACTGGAGTTCCTTTATCTGCTTCTGCCAGCTCACAGTCTAGTCCTAGTTCCTGTGCAAGTAAGTAGAATAGATAAATGATCCTGTTCTCTTCARTGGAGGATTCTGCATCTGTCCTCATCAAATAAAAAGCAGTAATCAGTTCAAGTGCGTAGCATTATGAAAAATCCATAATGTTATATGAACACACRTGCACATTGAGTGTTCCCCTATTCTGTCTCCCACCAAAAAAACAAAAAACACAAAAACAAAACAAAAAAAAAAACAGAAAAAAAACAAACCAAACAAACAAAAAACAGACAAACAAAACTTCATGGCCAGGACATAATTGAAATAATTTTTCATTTACAGTTTTAAGTTATTWGTTCTAAATAAAGTTCTGTAATTTTACAGACATGAATGAATCTGCTTTAGAATACAGTGTCTTAAGTCTCCCTCAACAATTGCTTCAACACAAACAGATGAACAACTCCTGTAARATGAAAACACTCAAAGCAATATGAATTGTCATCCTATCACTTGATGAATGAAAGGAAAGAAGGTAGTTCTGAGCTTCTTACATCTTCACTTCTTAGTTCTTCCCTTGCTTTCAAGGCTACAGATCTCATCTGACAGAAGGTATCACTAGATATGACTAGGCTGACAAATGACAATTGAAAAAAAAGTATCAAGAACGCATCATACAAATCCTGCCTCAGAACAGAATCTCTTTTAACACATSTAAGTGCAGTACTGTCAACAGATTACCATATACTTGCTCACATTGAGCCTAGTGAAAGAACTGTTGAAACAAGTCCCAGGTAACAGCTATGTCTCACTTCCATCTACAACAAATCATGGCAAGGGAAGCCTCCCTGCCTGAGAAGTTTGGCTCCACTGACATCCAAATGGCACAACAGGAAAAGGGGAAGTTGTTTAAGATGCTCCCAAACACAATTAGCTTCTTTAGCTTTGCTGCAAATAAATTTGCTCAAGAAGTCCCAGCTTAAGTTGCAGTTTTCAGCAACAAAAAGGGCAAGTTAATAAAATGCAAAATCATTTGTGTATGTTGCTGAAGCTGCACATAAATAAATGCTGCAGTGATAAGCCCTACACTAAAAGAAAGAAGTGAAATGTATTTAAAGGAGTACTCAATGTCTCCCCAATACCTAAAAGAGAAATGTGTAACAAAGTCTATGTCTTATTTCTCACCAAGGTTCTTTCCTAATTTTAGGGCACCCAGAAATATTGGTTTCATTTTAGTTACTTGAAAGTCTTTCTAACCAAGTTACCACGGCAACATAGTACTCTCAACATTCATTTTTGGTGCTATATGGCAACAGACAGTTTTAAAATTCAAAACACCTGCAATTGGATCACACATTCGCCAGAACTAACAATAGTTCATAATCTTCTGAGTGAATAATCCAAGTGAAAAATGTTTCTGGAACTTCATTACAAATATTTCTCTCTTATCTGGAACAGCAGCCTGAAGAATCTAATGATTTTTAAATTCTTAGGAAAGTTAGAAATTGCCAAATTTACTCCTCTTTCCCCTCCCCCTATTTTTTTAAAGAATCACTGTATTATTGTACATATTTTATATGTGTGAGTATATCTGGAAATAAACTGCCTTAGATTTTTAGCAATTTTTATTTAGCAAGTATTTGCAAAAATGCRTATATAAATTAGTAGAAACATAAAGGCAAAAGTAAAACTTAGATGTACCTACAYGGAGAGCTGGGATTCAGTTCTAAGATAGTTTTATGACAGTGTTATATTATTAACAAATAATATAAATTATTTAAAYGTAAACAGTTTTTAACAAAGGTACAACCTGAGTAAAAAGAGAAAAAAACAGCTAMGAAACAAAAACAACAAAAAAGGCTAGTTCCCCCGGCTCCCCCTCATGGTAACATGAATGATACATTTTAATCTTATTTTTCTGCCTTGAAAATAAGTTGGAGAAGGGGTAGGAGAACAGGTAGAGCACCAAGCCAGAACAAAGCAATTGCTAGGAAATGTACCATTCCTTTAACAAGTTTGTGCAATAAGCAGCACTAATTACGCCTTTAACACTGCCAGATACAAGTGAATGGGTTCAGATGAAATGGACTGGATTATAGCGTAGCGCATCCAACCAAATAAATCAAACCTCTCACACAGGGGACCCAACTTTTTCTGTATTAAAGCACAGCCAGCTGCAGATCAGTGCTGCTGCCCAAGACCGGGAAGCCACACAACTTGCAGCCAGGCTAGATGTGAAGCACCCGCTGCCTCTCAGGCCCTCGGAGTCCCCTCGTGCCAGTCCTCAGTTGCTCACTCAAGGAGAGAASAGAGCACGCTAGACACATCAGTATGTTGTCACCATCATAGGGACACTGCAACATGGTCCTTGCAAATTATGGAGTAACTTTCCTTTCACAGTCTATTTGTGCTGCTTTGTCTGTACTTTCTCAACAGAAACATGGGTATATGAGTATATCTTCAATACAACACCATGCCTCCTTAAGTATGAAGAGCTCTTGTCATTTCTAACAGTTTCTCCAAGTGAAAACCACAACCAGTACTCAGACTGCTAGCAAAGATCATTGTCAGCCAAAGGTTTGGAAAAGCGATTCAAAATATCTGAGACAGTTAGGAGGGGGTAATGCTAGTATAGAATTACTTGCTCATAGCCAATGACCAAAATTTAACAGATTTATTGCTCCTAAGGCAGTGTCTCATTGTAAAGAATCAGGTTCCTTTAGAGAACATTTGAGTCTCTCAAGTCCAAACCAATCTTGAGCTGGCTAGGCACAAAAAAATACCAAAAAGATGTCAGTAGCTATAAACTTGCAGATAAGAAATAGTTGTCATAAAACAGCTCACAGAGGCCAGGCTATACTGATCAATGCGTAGGTTACCACATCAGTGATGCTGGGGTAGAACAAAAATGTTTAAGTCCTTCAAAATGAGAATGACCTGAAAATGATTTCCACCCCTATATTTAATTCATCAGCTGGATTTGAGCTTGAAATCCCACATCTAACACTGCTAAAAGTATTTCCATGAAATGCTGCAGGGGGTTGAGATCAAGGCAGCCAACACAACCAAGCTCAAAACAATAGATTTCTATATTAGGACTCCTTAATTACACCAAAATTCTAGCTAGAGGCCAACATGTGCTTTTCATGTCCCCTTATCCTTTGATTTCATACAAAGACAGTAACAGAAAAAGCTACCACACCACCTGAAAATTATCAGGATAAACATAAAATGGGTAAACTGGAGGAGAACTAAGTTCTAAAACTAACAATTTGAAGTTCTCTTCAAAGTTCTCTTCAAATTGTGAACTTTTTCAAAAAGCAAATGGGTAACAATAAATTCCTCACATAACATTAATAACATTTAGAATATTTGCACATTTAGGAGAATAACGTCAGTTATACAACTTACCACTTTGTGTTAATTATAAGCATTGCAAACATCTATGTAATTCTGTATTGCTGAACTGCTGCCATGAAAAAGAAAATTTTGACAGAAATGGGTACGGTACTACACAACAGTGCAATAAATAATCAAAGAAACAAGACTGATSTTATGGTGAGATTGTTTTGCAGTTTTTCTTTAAGTATTCACTATCAYGTTTCTATTCCCTCCACATTGAGAAGCCTATGTATCTTTATAATTATATCTGTATAAATTGCACAAGTTGCTTAGGAAAAAAAAAGATATCAAATTAGACTGAAAACTCACATCCCTATTTAAAGGATACTTTTCACTGAACTAATTGCATTATATTCTAAAGAACATTTGAATTATGCTAGGCTTTAAAAGGTCAAAAAAGCAACAATAAAATATTCCAAGGGTAACATCGTTGAGTATTTTCTGCCTTCTTTCATGTTGYGGGACGATCTCATTCGAGTCTGCAGCAACTGTCAGAGTTAACCTGTCTAGAGAGCCTGTCTTACTCTGCAAGCAGCAAAGTTTTGTGTACCAGTTCTCCTTCGCAAGCTCCGTCTCACAGGTTCTTTAAAGCAGAAAGAAATGCCATCGCCTCAGTCAGCACAACCCACAGATCAAACAAAGCATTAGCATCATTCACCACTAGAAGCTAGAATGCTCACGTCTAACTTGCTGGTACATGATCAGTAACAGATTTACAGAAACATTGCTCCATTATCTAATAGGTATTGACCCCGAATTTGATATACAAACCATCCTGCAACAAAATCTAACATTAAAAAATGAATAGCATTTAATTCTATCTTGCAAGAAAAACCTCAACAGAAGCACAAATTGGTAATTCATCTGAAAAGATAATCTACTGCACTGAACCATTTTCCCTTACTCTACATCCACACGGCTTACGGCAGGCTGCAACAGCAGGATCTAGATTATARCATGCAAAAGTCTATTTTGCTTCCTATATCACATTCTTAATAGACTTGGAGAGTCTATGGAGGTATAGCTATCAACTGAAGATGTCCTATTAGTTTATGTTTTCCAAGGTTTCATAGAATCATAGAATCCTTTAGGATGGAAGGCACCTTTAGAGATCATCTAGTCCAACCACCCTCCACACGCAGGGCCAACTAGAGCATGTGGCACATGTAGTCCAAGCAGGTTTGGAAGATCTCCAGAGAGGGAGACTCCACAACGTCTCTGCGCAGCCTGTTCCAGAGCTCTGTCACGCTCACTGTCAAGAAWTTTTTCCTTAAGTTCCTGTGGAACTTGGGGTGCTTCAGTTTGTGGCCTTTTCCTCTAGTCCTGTCAGTGGCCACCACCGAAGAGGCCAGCCCCAGTTTGTTCTGACAGAATTTATCAAATCAACTTTAAAAACCATGAAAGACAGATGCTATGTAYACTTCATATATAATGTTTTCAAGGGATCTAAATTAAAATGAGATTTCTTTATTGTATGAAAAATTGAACGACTTTTTCCTACTCACTGCTATCTGCATACACTGAAAAGTAGTGCAATACCTATGAATAACTAAACTAAGCGAAAAGGCTGTCTGAAAGTAAAGAATCTATAAAGCTTACTGGTAAGGACAGAAGAGCTAAAAAGTACTTTATACAGATATCAATACCTCTTACAATGGCACTAGGATTCCTCTTAAGAGTACAAGTGATTTCATATGCTCACATTCCAAACACTATTTTTAATGTACTTCAGACTTTTTCCCTCCCAAGATAACTCTACAAAGCTATATATTAGATGGGTAGATTTGGTCAACTGAGTTAAAGACTTCACACAGGATAAAGTTTAATCCAAGGTCCTGATGYATGAGTGGTGTTCTCCAACAAGAAAGTCAGCAATAAACACTGACCTTCTTTAGGTAGTTTTATATGGTCCTTTCTGCCCTTCTAGCTCTCCTTCATACTTCACCCTGCCATTTATTTATTGGCTTCATGGGAAAAACATTCTCTCCAAATTATGGATTAAATATGAAACACAGAACAGATTATACAGGACAGAGAATTTATATTACTCTTTATTTCCTCTTTGATTCTCAGTTTCTTTTCCTAATTCAAACATTTGTTTAAAAAGTATTCCATAAGATCAACATTTTTCACCAAGTTTAAAGAGCATTTTAAGTTGCTCTTTTTAAGTTACTGGAATGGTAGCTGCTAAGAATCCAACATACTTTCTCAGATACACCCCAGATTATATGATTTCTAATCAAAATTAGATCTGATAAACAGTTTATCTTTAAGAGTATCAGCCACCTTCGGAGCATCAACCGATTCGGCYGATTAGATTACTAAACCAAAGTTTCAGGCATATGCTTGTATATCTATTTCTTTAGTGTGTCTATTCTCTTGATTATTGTACTAAGAAAGATAAAGCTTGCACTTACCTTTAAAATGCAGTACTTTCCAGTATTTTAGCTTAAATCTTACCAAAAAAAGAGCCTTGGAGCAAATTCACCACTCTATAAGAAACATATGCAGATATTGACTAGTGCTCAAAACCAGCAACTCCAAGGATAATATATGAGAAAATTGTAGAGACAGAGGAGGAACTGATGAAACTAGTGTGAAGATTTAAGGAACACTGGACACAAGGCTGTAAGARACTAGGTTTCACTGCTTCTGTAGCTTAAGCATACACTATATTTCAGTCCTATGACATTCTTTGGTATTTTWAAACTGGCGATTGAACTTTTAAGGGATATTAGAACATGTTAGCTTGTTGAACAGTATATCTCCACARAAGACGTTCTTTTCTGCAACACACTTTAATAGTTATTAGAACTACGTTTAACTTCAGATTAGTCAGGGAATGAGCAGGGTGCATGTGAAATACTATAGCAGCATAAAGTTTTGCAAATATCCATACTGTAGTGAAAAAAGTAGTTCTTTTTTTCCTGAAACTACCATTCAGCAAAAGCACTTCTCTTGTAAAAAGACTCATCTAATTTAAAATTTCTGTATCTATGTCATTAACCATGACATAGCAGTAACTGAGCAGTATTTAATTAACATGACATATAAGCAGTAATTGAGTTAAAAGTAATTTATAGGAATAACACAATAAAGGTAAAGTTCCAAGTTCATACAATGAGCAAATGATTATTATTGTGTTGAATGCAGACCTCATCTGGAGGGTGATTAAATTTGATAAACTTCTATTGAACTATTTTTCTGATTAATTAAACCGGAAAGACAGACGCAGTCTTACTACCACAGTTTTTAGACTATCAGGCTATGAAGTGTATGCATAGTCTGCTCTTGTGAAAACTGAAAATAACAATAAAAACAGACAAAAAAGAACACACCAAAAAAATCACCACCAAAATACACCACACATCTTGACTGTATATTTGAAAAAACAAAAAACACAAATAATCACAGARTCATAGAATCATTASGGTTGGAAGAAACCTCTACAGATCATCTACTCCAACCCTTCTGCTTAGGCAGGGATACCCAGAGCACAGAGTGGCATCCAGGCACTATTGGAAGAACTGCAGAGGAGACTCCACAACCTCCCTGGTCAGCCTGTGCCAGAACTCCGTCACCCTCACAGGAAAGAAGCTGTTCCTCACATGGAGATGGAACTTCCTGTGTTTCAACTTGTGTCCACTGCCCCTTATCCTGTCACTGGCCATCACTGATAAGAGCTTGGCCCCTTACTCCCTACATTCTCCCCTCAGGTATTTGCTGATTAGATTCCCTCTCAATCTTCTCTTCTTCAGGCTAAATAGACCCAACTCACTCAGTCTTTCTTCATACGAGAGATGAGACTCCCTTTTATCATGCTTGTTGTTCTCTGCTGGACCCTTTCTAGAAGCTCCACGTCCCTCTTGTCCTCTCTAGGAGCCCAGAACTGCCCCCAATACTCCAGGTGCGGCCTCYCCAGAGCTGAGCAGAGGGGCAGGATCCCCTCCCTCCACCTGCTGCCAACATCCTCCTGATGCAGCCAGAAGCCCATKGGCCTTCTTGGCCATGAGGGCACTGCTGCCTCATGGCTAACGTGGTGYCCACCAAGACTCCCAGGTCCCTCTCCGTGGAGCTGCTTTCCAGCAGGTCAACCACTACTCTGTCCTGGTGCCTGGGGTTATTCRTCCCCAGGTGCAGGACCCTGCACTTATTGAATCTCAACAGAATAACCCTGTTGTTCCTCTCTGCCCAACTTTCCACCCTGTCCAGGTCCCTCTGAATGGCACAGCCCTCTGGAGTGTCGGCCACTCCACCCAGCCCGGGATCATCCTCATACTTGCTCAGGGTGCCCTCTGTGCCCTCGTCCAAGTCACTGATGAACAGGTTGAACAGCCCTGGGCCCCTGCGGGACACCACTGGCCATAGGCCTCTAACTGGACTGTTGTAAAATTCATATTTTCCAATGAAGAAAAAGTCTCCAAAAACACAAACAGGAAAGAATAAAGAAATAAGGGACATGTTCATTTTAAAACACTTTTCAAAAAATTTGTTTTTAATAATTTCTTCCAACTTATCTCTAATAAATTTCTCTCTTCATCAAGAATTATGTCCCATACAGATCAGGCCAAACAAAATCTTAAAATAGAAAGCAAGGCTCACCTATTTTTATCACAGGTGCCATAAAGCTTTTCAGTATCTCTGGAAGGRAAAACAAGAATTCTCTCCAGTGGAACACTGGATTAACTTTTTATACCAATTATGGTGTTCTTTATTCCTTGGAGACCACATAAAATAAAATTGATTTTGTGATGAGATCCCTGTGTAAACTCACAGGTGTGCAAAATGGATATTTGTTTGAAAAAGTATAGGGAAAAGTGACAAAGTAAAAGTTGGGGGGAAAAGGATGAATATGGAAAAAAAAGAATAAAGAACTCTAAATATGCTGCCAGATGTCTGGTTGACACTGTTCTTTTATCTAATAGTAATACCTTCATACAATCAGGTCTCCACCAGGCAAATGCCAAGATTCTAAAAATCTAAAAGATGTAATACAGCCATCCCAGGACTAGTAATGACATATAACTGTGCTGGAAGGTTTCTGCAGTCTTCTTTGTTCTAATAGTACAGCTGCTCTCATATTACTAATATAAATATAGTACACTTATTGTTAGCCTTTTAGAACCTCTCCCCCACATCCAGTGCTGGGTCTCTTGTGGGATTCCCTTTTCCTGAAACTTACTGCTTTCTTCTTCTTAAGACTACCCCGTTTCCACATGTACCACATGTACCTCCTCGCTAGCTCTCRTCATCCCTTATTTTGCTTCCCCCTCCCCAACACACTTCATTATGCCCCAGCAAATGTGAAGTATTACCACTCCTCTCATCAGCTTTTCTATTTCCAAACTGTTCTAACAGCAGCAATCACCTTAGCCGCCCTCTTCCTTTTCATCCTCTGAAATTCCTATTTTATCACGCAACGAAGTGAGAGTTATGCACTCCTGCTCCTATGCTACTCATTTCCTTTACAGTAGGCCTCCAGTGATTTTTGCCTCTGGATGAAATCCATTATTCATTCCTTTGACCCAGCAGCTATCCAAAACAGTTTTATCAACCTCTCATGCAACCCTGTTCACTCATTTCTCCATATGTTGGCATAACTGCATCAGACTTACTAGCGTACTCTCATTAAACAGGGGAGAAACATAACTGATTCTGAAAAAGCATTGTGGCCTGCTGCCACAATAAGAACTGTGAGAAACTAACTATTTGGTATATCATAATGAGAATAAGAACTGTGAGAAACTAACTATTTGGTATATCATAATGAGAATAAATTTGATAGGAAGTGTTCTCCTAATTGCTTAGAGATTCAGATATTCATACTTGGCATACTGGCAGCTCTGTCCAATGACACATGACAACTACTGCCTACACAAAACTACTTTTTGCTGTAGTACTTCACCATCAACTTCCAACAACTTGTTTTTATATAGACGGTGGGATTTCTTGACAGCGCTTTCATTCAAGGATTTTTTTTTTAAATGGAGCAGCTTCCAAATAAACAGCTATTCCACATTCACTACTTACGTTGTGTGTTAAGGTAAGATGCAAGTAGATGCAAGACGAGCACTAAGGTTTTAATTCCCACAAAACAGAAACAAAAATTAAACATATAAAAGGTAATAAAGCCCTCCCTAATATAGTACTCTCCAACACCTGCTCCTAGTCAGGACACTTTCTCTACTGTACACTTTCACACTGTATCATATTTAAAGAACATTCAATCTAATTCTCCTTAACAACGTGCACAGCAATAATACTTTAAATAATCACTCAAATGAGCTGCTGAGAGCTACTCAATATGCACTGTTTGCTTGACGATAGATGAGAAGAATTGGAAYAAGTAAAGGAGCACACAGTAACTAGCCTCCAAAACAATGGAGTGAATCCAACCAATCCCTAGGCACTATTCTGAAACTTTAATTCAAGAATTAGAGTCCCTAGCTTATTCTAGATATCCTGGAGACATATGCATCAAGCTTACCACTGATTTTCAAGGGAAGTTCTTGAAGAATCTTTAAAGAAATTTTCCAGCATAATTTTGGCCCATTAACTCAACATAAGAATAATGGAATGGAAAGACATGACCTCCCCAAAAGCCAAGCAATTACAAAGGAGAAAACACACCAGAACAAAAGCAAACTGGAACCAAATATTTGCATTTTTTAAACATGACAGTTGATTTACATTCTAAGTACTTAATTGTAAATACACACACAATTTGTCATTTCTTATTAATCCCACAATGAATAAACATATGCCATTGCATATTCCATCTTTGCAAGGAAAATACATTAATGTAATCAAATATTTTCTTCAAATAAAGCCAGTTCAAGCATATCTTCTTTAAAGATAAAACATAATCCAAAAAAGTCATAGTCTAGTAGCCACCCACTTGCATTGAAAACTTTTTTTGCCTTAATTGTTCTCCATTACTGACCTCCACAGCATAAGATAAATCAAATAGAATGCCATTGGTGCTGCATCGTTTAACAATTCACAATTCATTCCTGTACTTTCAGAGGGAAAAAAACCCTCAAATCTACTATGGAAGAAGAAAACAAACAAACAAAAAAMCCCTCCATCGCTCCCATTTCTTCCATTGTCAATGTCTGCAATCATACTAGTAAAAAATAAAACAAATTCACTGTATCACAGGGCTTTTTTCCTTTTTTTTTTAAAAAAAATATATTTTTAAAAAATACATATAAATATATATATAAAATATATACACACACACACAAACCGCTAAATTGCAGTTAATGAAAAAAAAAAAGCTGTAGTTTGTGTTGCAAGTATCTTACCATTTCTTTAAACCAAGAGTTACTGAGTTTCTCATGACTGTTTGCATGCTTTTTTCATTATTGTACACTACCACACCAAGGAACCACAGATGTTTCGTTTTATGAGAGCATCTTACTAGTCTACGTGGCCTACCACACACACTTCATATAAAGCACTTAAACTCAGGAAAAGTTTCATTCCTGACCTGAAATACAGTAGTTTGATAATGTCTGTATGCAGTATTGCCAGCAACAAATAACTGCATAATTTTCCACATTTAATTGCTCAGTAATCTGCTGAAAGTAAAACTGTGTGAATTACAGATGAGAATTTGCTGTAAATATAGTATAACTGATGATGTGGCAACCCTAGAAACTGTGGAAGCAGCTGCTGGAAGAGTTCCTAGAGAAAAAAAAAAAAAAAAAAAACACCCACAATTCTTCAGAATTCTATCTCACAGAGTATAAGTTTGGAAATTTCATAAGCTTTCAAAAGACCTTTTCCTTAGGACATTTACATGGTCTGTAAAAGAATGTCAGTAATTTAACACTTGAACAGTTTTAAGCAGAATTCAAACCCAAACTAGAACATTTTTTCCCCCTTCAAGAAATCCTTGTGCTTAGAATTGCTTATTAGTAACACAAGAAGTTTTGAAACATGTATTTCCATATAGCTATAATATGATTATTGCCAAGTAATCTACAGTTTAAAGTTCCTTTTACTTTCTAACTTTCTACATGCTTACAGTTTACAGCAAAATGCTATAATTTGCCAATAGAGAAAAAAATGTTTTGGTTCTTCTGCTATTTGATTAGAAAATTTTGTACACATAACAGAACATGTGACTAGCTTCAAAAAAGTATTTAAGACCACATATAAGCCATGGTTATGATGATCTGGACAGTGCCAGAATTCACTCAGAGCTATTGTTTCAACCAAAGATTAAATATTTTGGTGGAAAAAATAATTAAAAAAAGTGTTTACCACTTGGTCTTAACAGTAATTTGGAAATGGTAATTAATAAACCTGGAGTTGTCTTAAGTTCCCAAAGACATATAATCCACTTTATAGAGCTTAACCATGCTGACAGATGGCTCAGAATACTATCAGAGACCTCTAAAAAAGTCTAGAATCTGAAGCACTTACTAGAAATGAAAAGCCTAAAATTATAGGCCTTCTTCAATTTGAGGAAGTCTAAAATAATTGTTTCTACTTCCAAGAAAGGCCTGGCCAGCATGTTGCATTGGGACCAGAATAAGATTATACTAGATCTGTATGCCAGAGATAAAACAGTAAAAAGGAACTAAATTGTACGACAGTAAGAAGAATTTCCTCMTTAGTACAAAATCCAGAGATCCAGTATTTCCTCTGAGGCTGTTTATGAATTTTATGTTAATTGCTAGAGAAGTAGTCCTAGAAGCATAGTCCATATCTCTAGGGATACGGATGCACCCTCAGGTGCATCTGTACAGAACTGGGCTCCCCTTGAACCATTAAGTCTACTTTCTTTCCTAGATGGTGGCCCAGAGCTGACATGTGTTAATATTTGTTACTAGTGCACTCTGTTGGTGACTGAGATCACAGGATGCAACCCATCTCAGACAGAGGAAACCTATAAATCGGATTTCTCATCTGGACATTTTCTGAACAACTCAGTTGTTACAAAAAASCATTTCCTTCATTACACAAAGGCATTTAAAAAAGCATAAAAAATGGAATGATACTTTGAATAATGAGAGATAATATATATCTCCATTCAATCCAATTT
This sequence comes from Nothoprocta perdicaria, assembly GCF_003342845.1. NCBI lineage: Eukaryota > Metazoa > Chordata > Aves > Tinamiformes > Tinamidae > Nothoprocta > Nothoprocta perdicaria. The sequence continues at coordinate 56,834 of NW_020455699.1, read as the reverse complement.
CAGACAATGGTCAGATAGGTCATCTAGTACCTTGCTTTCAAGCTTGCTTTAGATAACCATTAAGTCATTATAGAAGACTTAAATTGCCCTACAGAAGCTTCCAGATTCTAACATAGTCAATGAAGAGAGAACAGATCATGAAAGGGATCTTTGTGAGTAGCTACTTTATTTTAAAGCAAATTCTGGAACCCTGAGCTGAGATAGCTAGTTATTACTTAAAACTGCTTTAATATCTTTTACACTTATAGAACTCAGCCTTTAATTTTGAAAGTTTCAGTCTAGTTTTTTCTTTTTTTTTTTTTTGTAAACACTGGTAAAGTTTATGAATATGCTTAAGAAAAGTTTCTTAGGTAAGAATAGCTACTTGGACATAATATGCTAAAAAGATATATTCTCTTTAAAATTCAACCTAATAACCCAATGAGACAAAAGACTCTTTTTCTGCTGTTCTACAGAAATCTAGATCACCAGAAAGAGATATACTGATGAAGCATGCATTTGACCTTTCATTCACAAGCTGGCACAAAGCAAGGTGGGAGAAAAGACATGTATAAAAGGAAGTTTATTAGCAATAATTAATTTTCTGCTTACTTTTGTCATCTTAATTGTGTCTAATCAGCTAACAGCAAGCACAACATTTATCTATGTCACACCACGCAAACAAGGCCTTCGTAGATGCATTTCCAACTGCKTATTTCCTTCCACCCACTGTGATAAAAATGTAAGACAGACAATATGTTTTCATACTTTCAGAGGCCCTTAATTACTGTTGGTGACTTTCTTCACAAGGTAGACTATTTCTGTCAGCTTTCCGTATGACTATTTTTTGGTCCATGATCGTTCYATCCAGCTTTGACTTCACTGTACACCAATGAAAACCCTAACCACAGGTCCAGACTACTTTCTGAACATCTTGCTCATCTAAATTGCAGGTTAGGTAATTCAGAGGTCAAGTTGTCAACTGTAAAACTAAAAAATAAGAGGGTCTGAGCACTGATATGCTGACACATCACAGCATGCAATTTTGGAATCCAAACATTTTGCCAAAGAGAATGCAGAGCCTTAAAGCTCAGCAACTAAGCACCCTATTATAAATATATATATTCATTCTTTTTTTAAAATATGTACTGTGCTTAGAAGATGACTGAAGACATAACTGCATATCCACTTAGTCTTAAGATACTTCTTAAATCTCAACTATATCTTTTATGAAAGAAGAACATAACAAATAGTGGATAATTGTCATTATTCGTACATCATTTTCATTACCAAAAACATTGTTTTATAAATAAAGTTCAACTTTTTTTTAAACTTGTAAGATGTTTAAAATGCTTTTTTAGGAGAAAAAAAAAGACTTTACAACATGAAATAGATCATTAAAAGCAAGTTCAAGAGAAATTCATGTAATATGTAAATTTACAAACCAAAACAAATTTGGTAAATTCAATTTGTTTGAAGGAAAAGGTTTTTATTCCAATTAGCATGCCAGATATTTCTACCAACTTAAACAAAACACTCTTACAAAGTGGAAAATTTAACATGGAGGTAATTGGTTTTAGTTAACATAAGAAGCACGTGGATTTTTTTCTTAAACATGTAGAATAAATAGGTTTTTAAGGCAAATGGTTTATGCATGCCTAGGGCATTTGTTTCATCTTAAAAAAAAATCACAAACTTATCGCATATGAAATTTTATGAAATCAGAGACAGAAACAACTGTCCACTCTAAGATAAGTTAAATTTGTTTTTTGAAACATGCCATCTTATTAATATTCAGCTTTGTTCTTGTAAAGTATATCTCTACAAGCATTGTAATGGCCACATATTTACAACTACTTAAACAAAGTTTCCATTTTTTTTTTTGCATTTCATGAACTTTAAGTTTAATTCATTTAGCTAATTATACTCAGAATTGACTTCTACAACCTAGATGGGAAGGAGAGAGGGGGAAACATTCTCATACTCTGTTACTTCATATTCAAACAGAAAATACCATTTAAGAAACATGAGTTCTGTATGAATGCAAGTCTGATTTGGCTTTCATTCACAAGCTTTAGTTTCATATTCTTGTGTACTGGGCCGTGTACTGGTTTTACTTGAAAAACAATCTTTTTTTCATATTAAACATGTGAGGTTTCTCCTTTTAAACATGCATCAGTAGATGATTATGTGCTGCCATCTAGCAATAGTTTTCAAAAGAGCTTAATTTACATGAGTGAAATTTCAAGTATTAAGCCTATGATAGAACCCCTAAAAATTATTAGAAAGATTTTTATATTAGAAAACATGCATAGCACAGGTAATATTTTAAGATTCCTTCCTACTGTGTGCCTATGAATTTAATTTAAAGGCAAGATGAGACTAACTAGGGGATAATATAAACAAGCAAGAATACTCTTATGTAGCTGATCTGAGGAAACAAAACAAACAAAAAATCACCACCACATACACACACATATACACAAACTCTATACAGCCATTAACTTTGCCATTCCAAAACAATAATACTCATACTCTCTCACCATACATTTGCAATTACACTGSACTGAAATAACCTGTACAAGCAGTAACTTACCATCCTTATATCAGAGAAGTATACCTTATCCACAGAAGGCAGGTGCTGTATAGCTTTTACCTGTAGCAGTCTAGTTCATAGGAATATATAAGACAGTTTGGAACATAAGGATCACTGATAAACATTTTTTTWTCTTTAAGCAAAAGATAATGAGTAAAATTTTTGGAAACCTATCATCTAAAATTTCTTAAGGTCTCATCATTTAACAGTCATCATAGATTACTAAAAATTTGCTGAAGCAAAGATAGACTTCCACCAAAAACTTAAATTTATAATGGTAACAAAACCTACTAGACATGCAGAGCCTAACATGAAACTATTGCGATTACAGCTAGGACAAACAATTAAGTTTATCGGCTATTTAAGCACTATTTAAATTTCTTTCTGCAAATCATAATAATTATTTCATATATCCTAATTGGGGATTGGGTCAGGAAAGAGGGAAGGAAGAAGAGAATCTATATGACTGCATCTTGGTTTTGATTACAAAAGGCCAAAGGAGYGTATTCGAGGGCTGCTTTTCAACTGTGGTAAGTAATTTCCTTACCAAAGGGAAAGGACAGACAAAAAATACATACCTATATATCCTGCAGTTGGTTTAAACCATTAGGCTTTCTGAAATAATTTCCTTATTAATGCTCAAATTCCCTCACACTGTCAAATATTATAAGAATATTTCAGTAAATGTAATACAGAGAAGACATGCAGATATTTAGTCCATATATTTTAATAGTCACTGCAATTSTTAATAAAGCACACTGTGAAAAGGCACAGGTGAAGAAAAAAAGATTAAGCTACTTGCAGCAGGGGTCCATCAAGAACAAGCATCTTACCCTTAGCCACCTAGACCTGCTGTCCTTCCTGATGGCAGTTGGGATTCCTGCTCTTGCAAAACCTTATTCCTCGGGATGCACCTGTTATTAGACAGTGTCTATTTGTTGCCCTTTAGGAATTCGCCCCTTCAAGGATATTTCTCAGAACTTGTACTTTCCTAGTAGGAATACCTATATTGGTATTTGGGCTTTGAGAAGTGAAAGCATCACTAACACTCTTACTGATATCTTTCTAGAGTTTCAGTCTTTCATAGAGAATTTCTTTTCCTGTAGAAAAATTTGGCCTTTCTTCATTAAATAATACCTAATATACAAAGTATCTCTTTGTTAACAGATAAGCAATCATTCCCCAARTTTCATTTGGTCTCACATTTATTAATAAGTACTAAAAGCACTGCTAAGTTACAACACAGATGTCCATATTTTGTATGGTAACAGGCTATATTTTATTCTAATGACCTATCTACCACTTGCTAAATTGTACTCTCTCTCAGGCCTAGCATGAGCYTTGATCATAAGATCTACTTTAAATGCATACTGTATCAGAATGCATTTATAGATGTGTAAATAAATAAGAATGCTGATATAAATTGCAGTCTTTAGTTATCTCACAGATGGCAAAACAACAGCTGTAAGGAAAGATTATGAATTATCTAGAATTYTTGGAAATACCCATTTAATATCCACAGGCACTGGTCCAACACACCTGCAGAAAGCTTATCAACAGCTTACGCTCCTCCAGATAAAGAACATATAGTCTAAATGCACACGAAAAACCTATTCATGCGGGTGAAAAACTTACTGTGAAAAACGCGTGCAATCAACCTAGTATAAGCCAGACAGGYACAAACAGTAGCACGAGCATAGCATCAACGTGAAAAAAAAAACTGACTGAAATACAAGATGCCTGGCTTCTTACAGAAGCGAAACAAGTTGTTTCTAACGCCGTTAACGCCTCACTCCCAGCCCCTCACTCCAAGGGCACGGGGGGGACGCAGATGTGCTCAGGATGCACAGAGGTACCTGGGGACTTGGGCGAGCCCCCGAGGCGGACCTGGGGAGCACCCGTGCCCCCAGAGGCCTCCATGGCGGCCCGGGACACAGCCCAGCCGCGGCTCCTCCTCTGCCAGGGGCCCAACGGCCGCCGCTTCCAGCGGCAACCGCCACCGCCAGCAACGGCCGCCGCCGCCGCCAGCAGCGACCGCCACCCCCCTACCCAGAGGCGGCCGCCTGCACCTACAGCGGCCACCGCCGCACCCCAGAGGCCGCTGCTCGCGGCGCAGGCCGCGCTGCGGGCTCACCTCGTTGTTGAGGTTCAGCACGGGGGCCATGGCGCTGATGGCGGCGCTGCCGCCGGCCGCCCCACGCCGCTTCAAAGGCGGCGCGAAGCGAAAGCGCGCGCATGCGCCGCGCTGCCCAGAGCCGCCGTGCCGCCCGGCCCCGCCTCCCTAGCG